>NW_015505621.1:1528037-1548768 GCF_001515645.1 Sinocyclocheilus grahami
TAATATTACTATTCTAACTAGATGTTGAATATTATTTGAATATTAAATCTTGTGACTTTCAGATAATGTATTAGTCAATAATTTATATAATAAAATTAAATGTCACAGATAAAATATAAATAAACACGGATTAGCCATGAAGGACTCATCTGAAAAAGTCTCTTTTTAGCATCACAACAAATAGCAGGTCCGGCAAATACATAATATTCAAAGGGGGGAGACAAAACTCAGAGAGGAATTCTCAGCATGTTCTGTATAGCAACAGTGCTGCTCTTCCACAGTCAATCAACACGAGAGTTATAGAGCGCAGAGATCATTCAGAGCACAGAATCCTGAAACACATCAGCCTCCATCAGGCTGGATTGCAGAGCTGTTAGTCGCAGGGACTGATGCTAGCTGGCAAATCTGATGCCCTGTTGACTTCTCTTATGTTTCCTTTCTCCTCCACTGATCTGAGACAAAGTTCTCAGTCCACATCTCAGACAACAGACAGCTAAACTGCTTTACTAACAAGAAAATATATTTTTTAATCCATTTATGAAAGGTGTGTAAAGCTTAGAAGGTTTGAGACTTTTGGGGTGTACTTTTAAATATGATCTCACATTTATGTGAAGGATTGTTGGAATAACGTGGTTCTGATAAGGGCTTTCATATGAGCAAAATTAGTAACATGGCATGGTATGAGCAAGAAAATCTTGTTAATGCATAAATAGCAGCTGTTTATTTATGATTTGCCAATCTAACATATGGAATAAATACTATAGGACAACATTTAATACCAACATATATAATACTACTACTATTAATAGTAATACTAGTTTAGTTTAGTTTAGTTTATTGTCCATTCTGCTTGTCACAGAGTGGAAATGTGTCTTTTGACACAATAATAATTCTGATAATAATGATATATGCTATTTATACAGTAATGATTTAATTCTTATTTTAGGTTTAAAATTGTATATTAGAAATTTATAATTTATGAATTAAAGTATTTAGTATTTATGGTATTGTTTGCCATACATACCAATGTAATATTTATGATATTGCGATATATACAGTTTATATATATATATATGCTATTTATGCAATAATGATTTAATTATTTTTTATAAAAAATTATAAAATACAAATGTATATTTTTAATTGACTTTTGATGTACTTTTAATCTATATGTGTATACTGGCATTAAATATACACTATGCATATTTATATTAGTATAAATTAAAAAATCTAATATTTTGTTTTTCAGTTTTATTACTATTATTATTTTCCAATTAAATAGCTGCATTTTATTATTTGCATTTGCCAATTTTTCCTATCAAAAACCAACCTGTGACTCATTTTTGCAGTGCAGCCCACCAGCTGTGAACCACTGCAAAACTTGTCAGCTCTCACTTACTTTCAAGTCCCCTAACAAGTCTGCATACCCCGCCAGCATGATTCACCGTTCCTTCACAACAATGGTGAACACTTTTACAGATTTCCACAAAGAGTAAGCCGTCTTAATTACTCCAGCAATTGACAGCCACCTGTCAGGCAAGAAAATTGACATGAACTTTTAGTCAAAGACTATTATTACATATCTTTCATCCCTCGCCATTTCCACCCGACCGCTCTAGAGACGTTTAATCGTCTTCTTCTTAGCAGCTAGAGGCAAGCCGTCTGAGCGACCGTAGGAATGTTTTAATGAGCTTATCTGAGTCTGGAGGCAGATGGCGTTAAGATGCTTGATGCTTTACGGGAAAAGGCCTCGCTAAAGGATGGAAGCGGCGTGTCTTGCAGGAGATGAGGCAAAAAGGTGAGTCATTAGTCGGGTCGCAGCCAGTCAGGTTTTTCCCATCCCTGGAGTTTAGAATTACAGATGACGGAGCGAGAGGTAGGTTCTCTGGCCTACTGCGGGTTCAGAGGGCTAAAAGTAGCGAGGATTCGCATCTGCCGCGTGAACAAGCTATGAGCCCATTAGCTCAGCCGTGCCGGATAGAGGTGATGCATCTCGCAGGCGGTGAGGTGTACATTAAATATCGCCGAGGTCACAGCTCACTCAACCTCTGAAAGCCGCCGCATCTGTTTTGGGGATGAATAGAGTTCAGATCTGAGGACTGGTGCGGGTTGTTTAGTACACTGAAAAGAAAGACTGTAAATGAGGCAGAGTGATGATAGATGATAGGAGATAATTAATGACTTGATGCTATATAAAACTGAACATTGTAAACAAGCGAATGATCTAATGCATGCGAGTTGTGCTGTTCATACAGACAATGTCAGTTTGAATTGATTCCCCATCATTCCCGTACTCTGTTCCTACTGCATCCATCACACAATGGCAAAAAGACTAAAAAAAGGTACTTTAATGACCATGAATACTATATGACGCATGTGCACTACAAATGCTTTGTGATCCTGCACCTGATCTGCAGAGGACAGCTGCTCAGAAGGACGGAGAAGAAAGACCAAGTTGGTGTTCATGGATAAGAAGAAAATAGAAAGAGGAAGAGAGAAGATGGTGTGAGTGTTTGAGTGTCTGTGTGTGTGGGGGATAACTGCAGCTTACTTTTGCATGGCAGAAAAACAAAATGGGTGAAAAATCTCTTACATTGACTTACTGACTTACATTAAATGAGTTTTGAATGAAATTTACTATAATAAAAGCTAATTAAGAATTTTAAAAAAATATTATAAATAAACAATTATATATATATATATATATATATATATATAGTCAGCGGTAAATTCCAGAAGATCTGGCCGCGGTGAGGCGCTCTCGGCGGGTTTAATGAGCGCTGAACGGCCGCCGGAACTCGCGACTCCGAAAACGCCAAAGCAAATTTTCAAACAGACGTTATCTTTATTAACAAACCGCATATTTGACGTCCAAGCAAGCACATTCTCGCCTAAAAAAAACTCTTAAAACTGCATTTCGTGACACAAAACAGTATTAACTGTTAGTAATACTGTTAGTATTAACATATATATTAACATATATATGTACACAACAGTTCTTTCTGGTTCTCGAATCTGATAGGCTGATAGGAGTGCGATATTAGAGTCCAACAGAGCTCCTCGACCTCTTCACCGTTAGTATCACTCCGCTTGCCGAAGTTGCCATATTTCTCACAGCGAGTGTCATGGCGGACACCCAAATCCACGATAGTTAAAAAAAATAATACTGTTTTGTGTCACGAAATGCAGTTTTAAGAGTTTTTTTAGGCGAGATTGTGCTTGCTGGGACGTCAAATAATAATAAGTTTGTTAATAAAGATAACGTCTGTTTGGAAATTTGCTTTGTATATAAATAATAATAGTTTTTAATAATAGTGTTTATTACGGAGACATGGTGATTGTGTTCGTGATGGTGATTTTAGTTACATTGTTCCGCCATTATATGGCGACAAGAGACTGTTTTTATGAGTCAGTACTGCAGTAAAGACTTTTACATTGAAAAATACGCTTTTGTAAACGGAAAATTTTTGTTATTTTTACTTTCAACAACACACAGCTAACAAATGCACTGAGCAGCGCTGTCATCAGAAATCACTCTTAACAGATGATAGGATATTGACGATACGACAAAGATAATGCTTTCCTCAGTGGACATTCAAACTTATGTTTTATTGTGTGTAGGAGACTGAGATGCTGTATCAGATGCAGGTATCACACTCGCTCAGTCCATCTCTCTCTCATAATACTTTACATAATACAGCAAGCTTCTACTACAGTAATACAATACGCTTTCAATGAAGCAACTCAACGTTCCTTCGTTACTAGTTCTAAAGTGACGTTTTGGAATTAGTAACGGAGACTGGGGCTCAGCTGTTAAACTGTCAACTTTAGATTTCAATCTGTGGCGGAAGGAAGTAGTTCTGCACAAAAGAGGGCTTTTAAAGACACTCCATTGTTGTTTCTAATGTATTTACACACTCGTGCCGTCAAACTGTTGTATAAACACAATATCACACTCGTAGAAGTGAGATATGGCTGTATATCGGCATGCTGTGATTACCTACGGCCGAATCACAGCCATGCCGATATACAGCCATAACTCACTTCTACTTGTGTGATATTGCTCATATACATAAATACATACATATAAATACATACACACACAAACACACACACACACACATATATATATAGTATATCTAACATTAAAAATAAAATATAAAAGCTATAAAAATATAAAAGCTAATTAATACATTATACACACACACACACACTTACACTTACACTGGCCAGAACACTCGAGCTGCATAACAAAATAGTCACAATAGCACTGTGCATAGTAAAACACCATTGATATTTTTCACTCACGTGCTTATGAATGACTACATAATATCAAATGCATTAAAGAAAACTGCCATTCCCTGAATTCCAGAGGTTTCCCGCTGTCAGAGTTCAGAGTTGCTTTTACTGAGTCATCTCTGAATTAGTGAGACTGTTATTTCTTACCGTTCTGTATGTACTGACAAAATATGAAATCATGATCAATTATGCACAACATACATACAGTCCCTTCAGTGCGTGATTTGAATTCCAGAGGATTCCACTCACTTCTTTGCCTGTGGCTCTGAATGCTGACATGTTTGCAGAAGGGTTTAGCCGTCTGGGTCTGCAGCATTTTCCATTCATGAAAGTCCTTTCATTCGCATGAACAAAAGAGGATGTGTGCATGCTCCTGTGTCTGTGTGTGTGTGTGTGTGTGTGTTGTGCATCAACACTCCCACCAACTGGAGAACAGCTGAAAATAATTTGCTTGTCTTTCACCCAGATTCCCTTTATGTCTTAAAGTAGTTATTATAAAGTATTTCTCTTTTTGAGTAAATCTTGTTTTATGCATGTCTGTGAGATTAACTATTTAACAATCCTTCTGGCTAAATCATTATCAAAAACTCGAGCATTCACTGTTTGGTATAATGAAGTTATACTAATCTAACTTTCTAAAGTGACAAGATAAGTAACTTTCTAAGTTAAAAATACAATTATAATTAATATATATATATATATATATATATTATTTAAAAAAAGGTCCTCAAGTATCAGTCCCAGCATAAAAAATTGTTATTCATCAATTTGATTTTTGTTGTTGTTGTTGTTTTTTTAAGTACAACATTAGATACAATCTACTCAACTTTATGATGCAGGTGTTCCCAGCATGTACCAAGATATGAATAATTAATAAGGTTATGTGGTTTCACAGTTTGACAGTTTCCATTTCACTGTTGTTGATTTTGTCATATTTTGTAACCTGTTGTTTTGTAAAGTCTGGGGTTCATTTTCTATGTAAATTTATCAGCTTCGTTTCAAAAAGGTTTTCTAGGGTTCAGTCTTGTTTCTCAAAGCATTATTTATTTTGCATCACAGATTAGACTGCAGGCATTCAGCCTTTCATATAACTGAGCTGTTTGAAATTCGTCTTAAAGAAAGTCTACCATAACTGTTTAACAATCATATCAATATTGTTTATTTCAATGTTTACAACTTAAGTGCCATGGCATCAGATTGGGGAGTAAAAGTTCATGTATACTCTATACTGTCAGCAGTCTAAATTGGATTTACCCACTCACTTTATTCAATAATATGTTTGAAGTTTTACTTAATTTTAATTATTGTACTCTTGTGAAAATACTTGACCTAATTTGGTGTTCCCTCTCAAAAGTTAGCCCAATGTGATAACATTAACTAGCATTTTGGAGAAAAAAAATCATCTCCACACACCAAGAGGGCTAAAAAATACATACAAATTTATTCACTTAAAAAAAAAAAAAAAGTTATGATTTTTATTTCCAGGAGCAGGCAGACATAATTCTTAAAATAAGAATACATTTAAAATTATACAGTAAAAAAGCCCGCAACTCCGATCATCCGTGTTTGTGGCCTGACTTGTGACATTCTACTAAAGGCCGCTGCATTATCTATTAGGTTTTCTGCTGCTTTTTCTGGTTTCGTAGATATGCTTTGTTGCATTCTGTCCTTGGAGAAAAGAACAACAGACAGTAGAAGCTGGCAGGTTGTAGCGTGTTGTTACAGTAATCGTGTTTTTAGCAGAGATTGTTGTTTTCAGTCCTTGGGGATGCGAGCATATTCTACTGCCGGCTGCATGAGAGAGCTCCATTTCAAAGTCCTCTGCTTCGCTTCAAGCACTTTTGTATGGAAATTGGACAGTATTTTCCCATCGAAAACCACGGGTCACCGCCTGCCTCCTCACTTATCAGGAGACGCGGCCATGAGAGTTTGCAAAGTATTTCAAAGAGCCAACTAGTGCACTATCAAATGGAAATCTGAGTAATTTGAAGGACAAAACGAGAACGACTGATGTGGTTCGAGCATTTTTTATTAATATCTCAGATCTATAATGTAACACGCTCTTTGCGTTTGTTGTCAAAACTAAATGCTAGTCACGTCATACGGGTTTAAACACTTCTAAAAGCTTCCAGAGTTCTGGTTTCAAGAAAGTGAAGCCTTTTTTATTAGTTTCAGTACAAACGCTCGCATGTTGGCACGTCTGCTTTGAAAACGAAGCGGTACTCTAAATAATAAGCCAGCGGATGAGTGTATAACTAAGCACAGCCTTCAGAAGGAGAGCTGTGAGTCAGATGCCGAGCAAGTGGGAGCCATCTTCTATATTCCTAATACAAATCACATCAAGAAGAGTTTGACACTGTCTTTATTGCCAATATGAGCTTTGGAACAAACCTGAAGTTGGAGACAATGTAACTTGATTGAAAAAGTCTTCCCAGTGTCATAAATCAACGACTGCAGAATACTTTTGTATACTTTTTCTTTGTCTCAGTCGCAGACAGAACGCCCACAGATCGCCCACGGTCTGTTTGCTGACCGTCTGATGCAAACAATAGCAGTCAGCATTTTTTCAGTCAGGAAAGCTAGGATCTGATCGGCTGATTTTATGCCACTACCATTTTTCCTTCAAGTCTGGCTAGAGGTAAAGTTTACTTTTGTAGGACTGCCAGATTGAACTGATGTAATTTGTAGCGGAAATTAAAATAGGAATTACTCCTAATAACTGCTAATCTGCTAAGGTTTTGCCAAATATTGAAATTGCATGGGAAATGTTCCAAAATAAATAATCCCAAGTTTGCCATCAATGCTGTATATTTGCTGTTGGGTTATCGGCTTACATTCATCAGCAAGCAATAAATGCATACATACAAACTAGGGATGTGCATCTCCATATACCGAGGCCGATGTGATTCGCATCTCAATGCATAGCCAACAATACAATACATTAAAGATACATACACTGAACAAAATTATAAACGCAACACTTTTGTTTTTGCCCCCATTTGTCATGAGCTGAACTCAAAGATCTAAGACTTTTTCTATGTACGCAAAAGGCCTATTTCTCTCAAATATTGTTCACAAATCTGTCTAAATCTGTGTTAGTGAGCACTTCTCCTTTGCCGAGATAATCCATCCACCTCACAGGTGTGGCATATCAAGATGCTGATTAGACAGCATGATTATTGCACAGGTGTGCCTTAGGCTGGCCACAATAAAAGGCCACTCTAAAATAAGAGTAAAGTTTTATCACACAGCACAATGCCACAGATGTCGCAAGTTTTGAGGGAGCGTGCAATTGGCATGCTGAGTGCAGGAATGTCCACCAGAGCTGTTGCCCGTGAATTACATGTTAATTTATCTACCATAAGCCATCTCCAAAGGTGTTTCAGAGAATTTGGCAGTACATCCAACCGGCCTCACAACCGCGTTTATAATTTTGTTCAGTGTATGAAGCAGCTACAGATGTGATGCGGTACGATTCACCCTATTACAATGCAGTGCAATCTGATTTCGATTCAATTCAACACAATGCGATTCAATGCAATGGCTATATATATATACAGTGGGTACGGAAAGTATTCAGACCCCCTTAAATTTTTCACTCTCCAGTTGTGATACACCATATTCACGTAGCAGCCGTGGTGATGAGAGAACATGCTTGAGAAACAGTTTAGAGAGGAGAAATCAATCTACATATAAAATATTGATCACTTTCTAAATGATGAAATTATAGCACATCTACTAATAATGAAATCCTTTTTTAAGCAAATATGTTTGAAACGATGCATTACCATACAAATGCCAACTTGTATCCAATGCACACTTTTTAAAATCGATGCATTGCATCGTTAACGTTTATGCAAATGCACCGATGCGAATTGGTGAATCTTACCATCCCTAATACATAGCCTACATACATGCACAAACAGAGCGATGGATGAACCATTTAGGGGTTTGTGTAAGTTTGCAGAGCACAGAGAAATGGCCATCAGTGTTTGTTTAGAATAAACTTTGCAAAGAAACAGAGCATGACAAAAACGTTCAATTATATTTATATTTCTGATTACAAAGCCAATCAGATCTGTTCTGACTAAAGAGCGCAACAGTGGAGTTCCAGAAACAAAAATCCCATGTATTTTCTCTGTTAAGAAGCTGGTTTTAACAGTAGGTAGTCATTTATGAAACCATAAACCCCTTAAAACTTTTCAATTGAAAATTTTAATTTTGAAAATTTTATATTTTATTCATATTTCTGGTTGGATCGGTCTAAAGAGCACAACAGTTGTGCTCCACAATTAAAAATCCATTTATTTTCTCCTTGGAGAAGTTAACAGTAGGTAGCAATAGGTGACATAATTTCCAATACAGCTCAAAATGGGCTTTGCAGTTCATTTCTTTATTTTCCCCATAGAGAAGCTGATTTTAACAGCAGGTGACAGTAAGTGACATCATTTGCAGTACTTCAAGGGCTCTGTAGTTCATATTTACTAAAACAATTTTTCAATCTGGCAAGTTAGGATCTGATTGTCTGACATTATATAACTTCCACGAGTATTGGGCACAGGTATTTATTTTCACAGGTCTGCATTTAGTCAAAGATCTGACTAGATATGAAGCTGCTTTTCTGGAACTGCCAAATTGAATGATGTAATGTGTAGAGGAAATTCAAACAGGAATTATTCAACAAAAGTATTTTGTGAAATATTTGTAATATTGCTCTACACTTGGAGAGTTTTTTTGTTTGTTTGTTGAGATGTTTGCAAAGCCCTTATAGGGATATATGGACATCAATGTTTATTTAGGAAGTCGTAAACCTCCTTAAACTTTCCAAAGAAACATTGAGCATTATGAAACTTGTATATTTTAGTTATATTTCTGATTACAAAGCCAGAGCTCTCTAAAAAGCACAACAAACTAAAAGTCCCATTTATTTTCTCCATAAAGAAGCTGATTTTTAACAGCAGGTAACAGTGATGCAATGTCCAACATTGCCCAAAATGTGCTGTGTAGTTAATTTCGTCATTAAAGACATCAAGGACTGTATTATTAAAGACATAATAAAGAGTTCTACCAAGAAAATGAATGAGAAAAACACCTACACAGAGACTGGTGAAAAACGCTGTCCTTGTCTGAGTACTACTGAGTCAGACTTTCCAACTTGTCACTTAAAATGGATAAATTATCCCCCCCAAAAAAACAGCATTTAAAATTGGACTTCCAATTTGGAAATGTTCAAGCCGCAGGTGTATGATGTCATGCCAGCAACTCACTTTTAAGCACATAAAATGCATCAATGAGTCATAGAATCACAATAAAACCTGTTCTGCAAATGTCTGATAATCACTCACTTGCAGAACACATGTCAGCATTGCCTTTTTGTTTCTTAATACGTTATGTTCCAATCATCAGACAACAGAATGCTATATGGTCGAATGTCTGAGATATCAAGAAAGTACCACATTCAAATTTGTAATGGAACGCAACATACAGGCTGACATTAGAGTGCCAAAAACACTCACGGATGAGTTTCAGCTAAGCTTAAAGTGGAAGAGAGATCATGCGCTTCAGCATTTTTTATATTAACAGGTTAATATCACATCCGTTAATACCAAACAACTTTTCCAAAGCCTTGGTTAATAACTGACTTGGTGGTAGTAATCAACGATTTCCACAGAACACCTAATCTAGCACAAGCAGAACATAATTTAGCACAGTGTCTATTTCTGACTCAAATTTCCAATGCATTTGTCCTTTGCACGTTTCCCAAGAATACAACCAGGAGACTATCCTTTGGAGGTCACTGTGGTGTTTTTGAAGCCCGTCTCATGGAGAGCTGATGGGGACAGATCACATGAGAACTCATGGAACAATTAAAAGCCCCTGTGCACCAAGTTCACTCCCATTCTGCCCAAAGGTTTATGCCGTCATGCCAGATGTGCTTTTTGTGCCATGCATGGAAAATTGGCCCTGTAAGTTCTGACTCCATTGTAAATGTCTCAAAAGACATTTGCACATCCTGTTATCAATTGTAGGACACAAAGTAGCACAAATTGGCAACACATTTAGAAACCATGCATTCAAATATAAGTAAAACCATGAATAAATCACCAGTAGCACCGAACTTGACAATAAGCGACACTTTCAGTAAGATGTTTAGTTAGTATTAGAAGAACCGACAAGGGCTTTGACCCAGATTCCAGCTGGCAGTTGTTGGTTGGCTGAAAATGACTTGTTATTTTAGGAGACACATGCAGCTATTCAGACCAAACAATGGAATCTCTACTAGTCTTGATTAAGGTTGCCATCAAATTTCACCCTATTATGCGAAAACATGTAAAATGCAACCTGGAATCCAGATTGTGCTTAATACCTCTGGTCTGCACATTGTTAGAGAAAACAAATAACTCATTCTTCATTATGTTAATGGAACCTCTGGAGAAAGCTGTGTTAATGACTACAAATTAATTTAAAATTTTGGGAGAAAGTCCAATTCAGTGACCAAAGTTGAAAAAGTAAACGGAACATCCAAATGGAGCATTTATATTGAATTAAAGTCAGCACTAAATTAAATTCAATCAAATCTACTTACTTAAAGTTAAGTGCAGACGTTCATCAAAGCATGTTTCAAATTCTATCAAAGTTCATGTGATAAAACATACAGCAGGTCACACAGACCAGAAGCATGACCAATGAAGTCAAAAGCCTCAAAAGTGAGTGGTGGTGATACTCATGAAATTTACTACACATTGACTATTAACCATTAACATTAACCAGCATTAAACTAATGCTTTGCATTACCTTCAGCATTTATACAACAGTTGTTTCTGGTCCTCGAATTTAGAAATGTATATTTATTATTAGAAATTTATATTTATTTATTTATTTAACTTGTTTCTTTCAATGATCACAGGATTTGTATTTGTTTTTGAATCTGGTTGATTGTAGGCCTCGATGATTTGAGCTCATGCAGTTTTTGAGTGAACATTGGCAAAATCATCAAAAAATAATGCTTTTTTTCACTCAAAAACTGAAGTGCATAAGTTCAGATCAATGAGGCCTATGGTTAACCCGTTTCAAAAGACAAATGCAAATCCTGTGCTAATTGAAAGATAAAAATGTACAAAAGCATAAAAACCAGCAAATTCAGGTAAATCAGGTCAATTTTGAGGTCATGTTGATTTTTTTTACCAAATAAAAGTTACTGTGTTAAACTGATTATCTCATTCATACCTACTTTCTAATTCCTGCCAAATTTCTTCAGTATCAAGGACGCTGTTGAGATATATTCATGCTGAAGAGAAGTGCAAACTCTAGAGCGCTTACTGCTCTCACTCGCCTCTCTTATTTATTAGACTTTAATTGTTTTTTCATTCTATGTGATGGTTAATGTTAAGATTATGGCCTGCAAAATTCAAAATGGGTTTTCCCTGTAGACTACAAAGTCCGATTGGGTGAATTTATTGGACTATAATATACAGCGATCTCAAGCACACTTGAACAATATGAAATGCGACATCAGCAGTTTTGAAAGCCAGAAGACAAGTCCTTAAATTTTACTTGAGTGAGTCAAAGGCAGTGTATACATTGATGGTGTCTTAAATCTTAATTAAGTAATTGTACTCTTCACTTAAGTATATCATTGCATTTGCTTAAGCCATGCTGTAATTTAGGTTAATCCATAAAGCCTGCTTTGCAAAGGCCTTCATTAAATAAACTTTTATTCATACTGAAGGCATCTTCTAGGCTTAATGAGGGCCAGATCCACAGTAAACCTTACAAAGAAACCCGATGATGCAATTTAAGACCCAGATTCCAGGGTTTTCACTTAAATCCATGAAGCTCAGGACAATTTTAATGCATCTAATAAAAGAAGTACACCAACAGATTATATTATTGAGGGTGATGCATTACAAGTAACGCGAGTTGCGTAAATTACTTTTTTTAAGTAACTAGTAAAGTTACGCATTACTTTTTTCAATTTCAAGAAAATACTTGAGTTATTTTTTCAAATAAGTGTCAGTTACAGTTTTCCCATTCATTGATTACCAGTTCTCCTGTCCTCGTGTTGAGAGAAATCAGGAGTATAAGTGCAGAGGAGTTGTGTGTGCTGTGTAAACATGATGCTTAATGTAGTTCTAGACTAAATATGAACATACATTTACTCATCTTACTTGCACAAAAACAGATTCAGTATTCCTCAAAATTAATAAAAACAGTGAAAAGCTAACTCAGAATATTATGCAAGCCTGCAATATTTAAAGGCGGGGTAAGCGATTTCTGGTAGCCAATGTTGACATTTGAAATCACCAAAACAAACACGCCCCTACCCCAAAAGGGTCTCGCCCCTATTTTGATAGCTCCGCCCCACACATACGTACGCAACCCAGGCAACGATTAGTTCTGTGAAACAAAGCAAAACCAATGTTACACCGGACACGAGTGGCGCGGCACGACAAAATACCATAGAACTCATTATAATCAGTGATGCTATCTACACCATAGATATACAGTATATACATTTCTATGCTCTACTCTGGATGCGGCGCGGCACGACACGTCAAATCCCCGACAGCAAACTGCTGCTGCGTTATATTCATGACGTATTGACACAAATTTCAAATGATTTTCAACGGTCGCTTTGTCGCGTCCAGTGTACTAGACAGACTTTAGCTGTTGCGGTGCAGACACGGTGTTAATCACCTATCGAGAAGAAACGAAAGCAACCTCGGCATCCGATCGCAGGCCTTCCGCTCCTTGAGTTCTCTCCAGCGCTGGAAAGCTGATCTGATATTTACACGGGACCTACTTATTGCCTTAATTTGTTCTGCAGACATTTTCCTCTCTTGTTTTTTATCCGCCATCTCTATCTTTCTGTCGCTCGGCTCGGACTGAACTATATCTCCTCCTCATCATGAGTAGACACACCCTTACTGCTGATTGGCTACAAGTTTGTTTTGCTAGTTGGCCCGAATCAGTTTTCTAAAGCCTTTTTGAAAAATCACTTACCCCACCTTTAAATACTAACACACACAAAAAAAACTTTTATATATTTAATCCCATTTTATTAACCAATGTATTTGCCGCTGACCTGTAATGATCCAATTCAACCATACTAATAAGCAAAAATGAGTTTAGATAAACATAACATTTTTTTTTGTGATTGAGGAGGAAGTGTTGAACTTTCTTCTCTTGCATCAGGCAATCCAGAAGTGTGAATTTACAGTTTCCTCAGCCTGAGGCTTATTCATTTCAGTTTGGTGTGAAAGGGCTTTTACATTTGCCAAAACTAGAAGTTTCTTTACATTAAAAACAAACAAGCAAGCCCAGGCCAGATGAGAAAGAGTAACACAGAAGTAACATAATGCATTACTTTCCATAAAAAGTAACTACGTAATGCAATTAGTTACTTTTTGGGGTGAGAATTACAATGTTTTTGTGCATTAATTTTAAAGCTAACTTTCCCCAACACTGGGCCTCTTCATTTAAATTCGCATACATTAATTGTCAGTCAAATGTTCATTGATATTTCAAAGTCTGTCAGATATAGAAACCAACCAAACAGTGGATCTTTCTTAATTCTTATAGGTTTCTTTTTACAAACCATTAAAATAATTGCAATGAGTGATATATTCCCAAAAGGAAGCACAGTGACTTTCAGAATGAGGTAGCATTGCAAATATTATACTTTATTCAGAAAAGGTGATTCATTTGGAAGCCTCTTAAAAGAATAGCAGTCAGCAGTCATCCATTATCCACTGATGGCTTCATCAAATTGGATGTGGAAATCACAGATGAATCTCATTTGCACTTTGACACGGATTGAATGACGTATATCTTCGCTCTGATGCTTCTTAACAAAAAAAAATGGTATATATATATATATATATATATATATAAAACCAACAACAAAAAAGTAAGAGCGGCCTTATTTTGGCGACAGACCACTGCACAATTATGTAATGTATAGAAGCTATTTTCAGCCCAGGATATTTCTCTGGTCCTTGTCTGAACAAGGCAGGACAAAATAATTAAATTTGCATTTAAATAACCTCTTTCATCCTCGTAAGGAGCCAAAAATGACTGAGGTAAACTCAAATCTCTTTCTCAGCTGCTCCCCGAAATGATACGGCTCACAGCGACACCAAATTTAATGCCCTTCCCAAATCTACCTTTACAAGCCTCGTCCTGTATCAATGCACGTGGATCACTAAATCGCCACCTGACGCCTTTAATCTGCTTTTTCAGGTTACGGAAACTCTTCAGAAGTCTGCGTTTAGAGTAGGATGGCTTATTCATGGCTAAATCCCTGCTCGCTGCTAATCTCAGCTCGTGAAACTAGAAAAAACTTAATCACCTTATGTCACTAACCAGATCACACTCAGAACGCGTACGATAATGACGGGACTGAACTGCTGTGACACAATGATTTATGGGTTTCTTTAGGATCACGATGTTATCATTATAAAGGAAACATCATTATATTCTTCAAAGCCAAGCACTAATGGCCTCAGATAACTCAAGAGGGAGAGATTCACTAACAAGCCCAGAGAATTCACCAGAGACCTCATTGAGGAACTCAACGGTCAGCTAATTTATGTTTGGAGCAGCATACTGCTAATACTAGTAGTATTTTGGCAATGTGCAGTATGTATACAGTGTAAGGTATATGTGAAGTCCATGTATGTATAAAATACCCCAGAATGTGACCTTCTGTTTCTAGTGTGAGTGAACCAATAGTTATATTAGTCACTATATGCTATCTTTTTCCTGACTCATTAATTGGCATTTTACTTGGAATAAAAAAACAATATACACATAAAATAAGTCTTTAAAGTAATAGATCGTCTAAAAAGTTTCTTCATGGAACGATTTTGGAGAAATTTTGCATTACATCACTTGATCAACAAAATGTGACCTTATATTGCCGGTGTTCATTTATATCAGCCGCTATCTTTCTCCTTTTTACTTGGAAGAAAAGAAAAGAAAAGAATGATTTAAAAAATAATAATAATAATAAAAATTTAAATGTATTCTAAATCGGAACAATTTTGGAGAAATTTCGTTACATCACTTATTCACAAAAAAATAAAAAAAATATTAAAAATACTGGGCTTTAAAGGAATAGCTAATCTAAATATAAAAATTTGCTAAAAAAAATATGAAAATGTTTCTTCATTGGAACAATTTTGGAGAAATGTACAATTACATCACTTGCTCACCAATGAAAATAAAATAACATAAAAATAAAATAAAATGGCTAAATTAAACATTGTTGATAGCACATATTATTAGAAACAATAGAATAATTTTCCAATTTGAAAGCCACATTATCTTTCTATTTACATACGTTGTCAATGATTCATCAGTTACATCAGAAATGATCAATTAGTGATTTATTAGTGTTTTACGTTTGGTAGCATTTTAGTTTGACAGATGTTTGAAAAATGTGACAGCAACTATCATGTGGCAGAATGTATTTTCACAGTGAATGCACTTCACTTTGGATAATGTGTAAATGATCGTACAAGGCATCTGTAATTCAACTTAACTGCTCAAGTGCTGAAACCTCTAAATAAATGTTCAGAATTTTCAAGACAAAACTACAACTGAACACATTTCGTTTGCAATGTATAAGATAAATGAAGTTTACAATTCTCAATATAATTATTATTTTAACAATGTATTGAATTTCCTACTGCATTCAAGAACTCCCAATGAAAAAGAAACCACCAAATGATTTATTTAGAACATGTTATTTTATGTACCCTGAACCTTTTGTATTTTTTATGAAATTATGTGCTTTTCATTTTCAAGCATGTAGCCTAGCCTGAACCATTCTGTAGCAGTTATTAAAGGCGCTTTAGATGTCCAGAGCTATTTAGTCTAACATTAATACCACCTTTTTCATAAGAATGATTTTCCCAACTCCATTAGGACTGGATCCCTGTCTACCTCTCTGTTGTAGCATAACTTTCACTTGTGCGACGTCTCGTGTCCCTGTACCTGGATGCCAATCAAATACCAGCGGGTGTTGTGAGGGAAGTTTGATAAACTTTCTGCCGGTTGTTTTTAACTGCAGCTTCTGCATGTAATCGATAGTAATATCTGCCATGACTAGTTGCTGAGCTAATGTGAGCTGATCTCCAGATGTTTTTTTGTTTTGTTTTTTATCAGGAGACTGTACCGGCTCCTGGACTCCTGTTGCTTTCACACATGAGCAGCAGATGAATGCTGATCTGACGGTGGCTACTCTTTGCCATAATGAGACATTGATTTTGTGCTGGACAACTCCTGTCCAGAGTAAAATCCATCCCAGACTGCTAATCAGACCTCAGCTCGGAGGATTTGGGACAAAAACAGGTGCAGTGATTGACATCTTCATAAGGAAATTAATTAACATTCTTGCCTGTACTAATCGTTTATCAATTAGACGTATATGACTCAATACTTTTTGCCTTACAATATAGGGCCAATATCTGGGCCCTGTGCACTGAATTTGCTATGGGGCCCCCTCAAAAGGGGTGGGGGTAGTAAAGTTTTTTTACTGTGTTTTTTTTTTTTTTACTGATGTTGAGTAAATGATGACAATTTTCATTTTTGGGTGAATCTCCCTTTAAGAACTTTATTATTTGTAAATAATAAACACCTAATTTATATAAGACACTGATATTTAATTTTAATTAGGCCCTTATTGAATTAACATTTTACTTCAATTAAAATTCATTAGAACCTAACATCTAAAAATAAGTTATTGTTTAGAATCCACAGTTTAGCTGACTTTAGTATTAGTAGGATGGTGGTCACAAGAAATAAAACCATGGTCCTCATCATTACCATGGTTATATGGTTTATAAAATAAATAAGTAATAATAAACTATAAAATTTGTAGTAAAAAAAAAAACTAAACATGAAGAAACTACAAAACACCTTCTATAAAATTAAAATATTCCCCAATATGTAATAACAGTTACATTTATAATAAATAAGTTTCTGCCAACACATAGGCTATTTGTATAGTGTTAATAACTTCAAGTTAAATTACTATGGTGCTGAATTGACAAGCCTATTGACGTTTTCCAATGTACCCCATTGTCGTGGCTGTTTTCAGACAGCATCACTACAGAACCTTTAATGTTCTCATATCACAGGACTGAATAACAATTCTGTGTCACATCTGAATGGATCAAGCGACTTGCGCTGTTTATCACTTATAAATCGTGGCAGAAGTGCGACGCACGTTCGTCAGTGCTGTTCGGGAGACTGTTCCACTCTGCTTTGACGCGTGGCTGGCAGATGCATCGGGGAGCGCTGCTGGGCCATGACAGGGGACTGGAGCCCTCCCTGGGCTTAACTGGGGATCCGGAGTCCTCCCTGGGCTTAACTGGGGATCCGGAGCCCTCCCTGGGCTTAACCGGGGATCTAGAGCCGACCCTGGGCTTGACTGAATGAATGAATGAATGAATGAATGAATGAATGAATGAATGAATGAATGAATGAATGATGCATTTATATAGCACTTTATTGTGTATTGCTGTACACCTAAAGCGCTTTACAATCATGTGATCATGTGCTCCTCAACCATCACCAGTGTGCAGCATCCACTTGAGCGCTTTACAATCATGTGGGGGGTCTCTCCTCAACCATCACCAGTGTGCAGCATCCACTTGGATGATGCGACGGCAGCCACAGGACAACGGCGCCAGTGCGCTCACCACACAATAGCTACAGGTGGAGAGGAGAGAAAGTCATAGAGCCAATCAAGTGGATGGGGATTATTAGGAAGCCATGATTGACAAAGGCCAGGGGGACAATTTGGCCAGGACACCGGGGTACACCCCTACTCTTTACGAGAAGTGCCATAGGATTTTTAATGACCACAGAGAGTCAGGACCTCGGTTTAACGTCTCATCCGAAGGACTGGGGAACAGGAGCCCTCCGTGGGCTATACACGGGAACAGGAGCCCTCCCTGGGCTCGACGGGGAATCAGGAGCCCTCCGTGGGCTATACTCGGGAGCATCCACAGTTTAGCTGACTTTAGTATTAGTAGGATGGTGGTCACAAGAAGTAAAACCATGGTCCTCATCATTACCATGGTTATATGTTTTTTTAAAATAAATAAGTAATAATAAACTATAAAATTTGTAGTTAAAAAAAAAACTAAACGAAGAAACTACAAAAAACCTTCTATAAAATTAAAATATTCCCCAATATGTAATAACAGTAACATTTATAATAAATATGTTTCTGCCAACACATAGGCTATTTGTACAGTGTTAATAACTTCAAGTTAAATTATTATTGTGCTGAATTGACAAGCCTATTGGCGTTTTCAAATATACCTCATTGCCGTGGCTGTTTTCAGCCAGCATCACTACAAAACCTTTAATGTTCTCATATCACACGTTCTCATATCACATGACTGAATAACAATTCTGTGTCGCATCTGAATGGATGCGCTGTTTATTACTTATAAATTGTGGCAGAAGCGCAGCGCAAGTTCGTCAGCGCTGTTCGGGAGACTGTTCTGCTCTGCTTTGACGTGTGGCTGGCGTATGCATCAGGGAGCACTGCTCCACTCTTTTGGAGTATTTTCTTAATGCGGTTTTGTTACGGAAGGAGACTCACACAGAAGATTAGAGAAATAGCAATAATGTTTATTTACAGCAATGAGTGTAGGAGGTTCGGGAAGGTGAGAATAGCACTGAATATCCGTCCTTAAGGGAGAGGAGGAGAGTAACGCTGTAATGGGTCCTCCAGGAGATCGTGGAATAGGAGACAGAGGACTGCACACACCTCCGCTGATGGGTGCATGGAGCTTGAACGGAGTTGACGACAGGAACGTACTGGGGAATGGAACACAGGAGAACACAATGGAGGTAACACAGGAGGTAAGTATATCAAGAAGGTAAGTCTTTCGATGTATCTCACGGATTGTATAGAGAGGGAGTCCACTTCGTAGAAACGAGACTGCACACTGGAGTGGCATGAGGTGTGTGCTTATGAAGGGTGGTTGCTGATGATTGCCAAGTTGTGACAGGTGCGTGTGATCAGTATTCAGGTGATGGTGTTCGCTGTGATTGGGAGGTGGCTGAGCCTGGCTGATCTGTGACAGTACCCCCCCTCCACGGCCCGCTCCTGAGGGCCGAAAACCCAGACGTTGTGGTGGTCTGCCTTTTCCTCAGGGCCCAAAGCGATCTGGATGAGTGGAGTGAAAGGCTTCCAGTAGCGTGGGATCGAGGATGTCAGCTCTGGGGACCCATGAACATTCCTCTGGCCCATAGCCTTCCCAGTCCACAAGATATTCCAAGAGACCACCATGGCGCCGGGAGTCCAAGATCTCGTCAACTTTGTAGATGGTACCATCCTCCTGCATTTACGGTAGACGGGGTTCTTCCATTAGGCCAGGCTCTTTGGATAGAGAAACAGGTGGATGGTGAGGTTTCAACAGTGAGACATGGAATGACGGGTGAACTCTGTACTGTGAAGGAAGTTGGAGTTGATATGTGACCGGGTTTATCTGTTTGAGGATGGTCAAGGGGCCAACATATCTGGGACTGAGCTTCTTGCAGGGCAGGCGTATCCTGATGTCCCGTGTTGACAGCCATAGCTTTTGACCTGGTTGGTATGATGGAGTTCCAGCCCTTCGAATGTCTGCGGTAGTCTTGCCCCTGCGCACTGCCCGCTAAAGCTGATGGTGAGCTGCGTCCCAGACCCTCTCGCTCTCTCGGAACCAGTAATCGACAGAGGGGACATCCGACGGTTCCCCGGACCAGGGAAATAGGGGAGGCTGGTATCCGAGTACGCACTGGAAGGGAGTGAGTCCAGTGGATGGCTGATGGAGAGAGTTCTGCGCATACTCGGCCCAGCCTAGGAACTGGTTCCAAGAGTTCTGGTGGTCATGGCAGAAGGTTAGAAGGAAACGCCCAATTTCCTGAATCTTCCTCTCCGTTTGCCCATTGGATTGGGGATGGTATCCTGATGACAGGCTTATGGTCACACCTAGAAGGGAAAAGAATGCCTTCCATACTCTGGAGATGAACTGTGGACCACGGTCTGAAACAATGTCCTCTGGAATTCCATAATATCTGAAGACGTTGTTAAACATGATTTCAGCGGTTTCCATAGCTGTGGGTAGACCCTTGAGGGGGAGAAGACGGCAAGATTTAGAGAATCGATCAATAACTTCAAGAACACATGTTACCATCCAATGCCAGTAGATCTGTGATGAAATCCACTCCTAGGTGTGACCAAGGGCAGTTGGGAATGGGCAGAGGAAGGAGCTTGCCAGATGGTAGGTGGCGTGGGCTCTTGGAGATGGCACATTCAGAACAGCCCTGAACGAACCTTCTCACATCCCTGGCCATGTTGGGCCACCAGAAGCGATCTTTTAGCAGTGAGATGGTGCTGTTGGCCCCTGGGTGGCCAGTGCCCAGA
>NW_015505621.1:1548847-1575555 GCF_001515645.1 Sinocyclocheilus grahami
GGAACGTACTGGGGAATGGAACACAGGAGAACACAATGGAGGTAACACAGGAGGTAAGTATATCAAGAAGGTAAGTCTTTCGATGTATCTCACGGATTGTATAGAGAGGGAGTCCACTTCGTAGAAACGAGACTGCACACTGGAGTGGCATGAGGTGTGTGCTTATGAAGGGTGGTTGCTGATGATTGCCAAGTTGTGACAGGTGCGTGTGATCAGTATTCAGGTGATGGTGTTCGCTGTGATTGGGAGGTGGCTGAGCCTGGCTGATCTGTGACAGTACCCCCCCTCCACGGCCCGCTCCTGAGGGCCGAAAACCCAGACGTTGTGGTGGTCTGCCTTTTCCTCAGGGCCCAAAGCGATCTGGATGAGTGGAGTGAAAGGCTTCCAGTAGCGTGGGATCGAGGATGTCAGCTCTGGGGACCCATGAACATTCCTCTGGCCCATAGCCTTCCCAGTCCACAAGATATTCCAAGAGACCACCATGGCGCCGGGAGTCCAAGATCTCGTCAACTTTGTAGATGGTACCATCCTCCTGCATTTACGGTAGACGGGGTTCTTCCATTAGGCCAGGCTCTTTGGATAGAGAAACAGGTGGATGGTGAGGTTTCAACAGTGAGACATGGAATGACGGGTGAACTCTGTACTGTGAAGGAAGTTGGAGTTGATATGTGACCGGGTTTATCTGTTTGAGGATGGTGAAGGGGCCAACATATCTGGGACTGAGCTTCTTGCAGGGCAGGCGTATCCTGATGTCCCGTGTTGACAGCCATAGCTTTTGACCTGGTTGGTATGATGGAGTTCCAGCCCTTCGAATGTCTGCGGTAGTCTTGCCCCTGCGCACTGCCCGCTAAAGCTGATGGTGAGCTGCGTCCCAGACCCTCTCGCTCTCTCGGAACCAGTAATCGACAGAGGGGACATCCGACGGTTCCCCGGACCAGGGAAATAGGGGAGGCTGGTATCCGAGTACGCACTGGAAGGGAGTGAGTCCAGTGGATGGCTGATGGAGAGAGTTCTGCGCATACTCGGCCCAGCCTAGGAACTGGTTCCAAGAGTTCTGGTGGTCATGGCAGAAGGTTAGAAGGAAACGCCCAATTTCCTGAATCTTCCTCTCCGTTTGCCCATTGGATTGGGGATGGTATCCTGATGACAGGCTTATGGTCACACCTAGGAGGGAAAAGAATGCCTTCCATACTCTGGAGATGAACTGTGGACCACGGTCTGAAACAATGTCCTCTGGAATTCCATAATATCTGAAGACGTTGTTAAACATGATTTCAGCGGTTTCCATAGCTGTGGGTAGACCCTTGAGGGGGAGAAGACGGCAAGATTTAGAGAATCGATCAATAACTTCAAGAACACATGTTACCATCCAATGCCAGTAGATCTGTGATGAAATCCACTCCTAGGTGTGACCAAGGGCAGTTGGGAATGGGCAGAGGAAGGAGCTTGCCAGATGGTAGGTGGCGTGGGCTCTTGGAGATGGCACATTCAGAACAGCCCTGGACGAACCTTCTCACATCCCTGGCCATGTTGGGCCACCAGAAGCGATCTTTTAGCAGCGAGATGGTGCTGTTGGCCCCTGGGTGGCCAGTGCCCAGAAAGGTGTGAACGGAGTGAATTAGGGAAGTGTGCTGTGCTCTGGTGACGTACTTCACTCCTGGTGGGCAACTCGGCGGAGGTGGCGTGGAAGCATTGGTGGAGGTGACTGGGTTATCCTTTCATTGGATGGGGTTTACGAAGATTTCCTTGGGGATAATGGATTCTGGTTCCTCACTGACCTCCTCAGGAGCATGAAGACGAGATAAAGCATCCACTTTCACATTCTTGGGACCTGGACAGTAGGAAATGGTGAAGTTGAATCTTGTAAAAAAGAGAACCCATCTTGCGTGACGAGGATTGAGTCTCTTGGCGTCTCGTAAGTATTGCAGGTTCTTATGGTCAGTGAGGACGCTGAATGGGTGATGTGCTCCCTCCAACCAATGCCTCCATTCCTCTAGGGCTAGTTTGATAGCCAGAAGCTCCCTGTTGCCGATGTCATAATTCCTCTCTTCCGGGTTGAGCTTGCGTGAGAAGGCACATGGATGGAGTTTGGCTGGAGTCCCCTGCTGCTGGGAAAGTACGGCTCCCACTCCTGTAGTGGAAGCGTCCACCTCTACCACAAATGGTTTATTGGGGTCTGGATGGATGAGGAGCGGAGCAGACATGAAGGCCGTCTTAAGTGGTTCAAAGGCCTCCGTGGCAGCAGGTGACCAGGACAGATATTTGGGCTTATTCTGAAGCATACTAGTAAGTGGACTGGTTATGGAACTGTAGTGGTAGATGAATCTTCTATAGAAGTTTGCGAATCCCAGGAAGCGTTGAAGCGTTGAAACTGGAACAGGCCAGTTTCGGATGGCATTAACCTTCCCCTCGTCCATCTGGATACCACCGTCGTCGATGACATAGCCAAGGAAATGGACTGAGGACTGATGGAAGGAACACTTCTCGGCTTTGAGGAACAGATGCAACTCTCTCAGGCATTTTAAGACCTCCGCAACGTGGTGGCGATGTTCAGCCATGCTCCGGGAGTAGAAACGAGACCGGACACTGGAGTGGCGTGAGGTGTGTGCATATATAATATTTATATATACATGAGTTTATATATATGAGTTTGGTTCCAAAACGCCATTTTAAAAATATTGAGTTTCCACCAAAATCAGTATTGTATCTGGTCGGTATTGAAAAGTCAATTTTTAATTTTACGCAAAGTGCGATATCCGCCGTGAAATTCTGTCATGTTTTCTCCCTTTCTTTCAAAACCGCAACAAACGCCAGTCTCCCTTCTCTGCAGAATGCGATACATCCGCTCAACCAATCACAGCGCACCATTCCACGCATTGTAGACAGTAATGGTGGATCTTTGAATACACCCGGCATCGTAGTTTTCCTCGTCTACTTTGTACTTTGTGATCAACAAAAAAAAATAATTAGGGCTGCACTATAAATCGCATGTGATTGTCATGCGCATCTCGTCAGTAAAGCCGGTTCTGTGATCAGAAGTAAATCTCCATCACGGGCTTTCAGATGGAGCGGCATTTAATACACAGAGCCATAAATCACTGACAAGCTATGTAATATTGCATTCATAATCGCAGATGAATCGCATTCGATTATGAACTCAGCTTGTCAGTGTAAGTGTTTTTATTAATGCCATTAATGTTTTTGTTAATACAGCGTATAGCACTAGTCAACTAAATGAATGTAACATGGCAAAGATGAATGAACTTTTGGAATTTCTGTGGTCTAATGTGATATTGTTGTTCATGTTCTTGTTCATTATGAAATTTTCTTTTATTGTTGTAATTACTTTATAGCATTAACAAGATGACCCGTTGAATTCATTTTGGGAGCGATGACTGATAAGATTAGTATTGACCAAGTTCAGAGGCTGTCATATGTGGATCAACTTACTTTGTGTATTTTCAACCGTTTCAATATAAAAAAAATAACTTTTATATTGATTCAATGGATTTATTGCATTTAGAAAAAAAGGTGTCATGGATTTATTGCATTTTGGGGGGGAATAATTATACAATTTTATAATAAATCTTTGAAAATCAAAATCTGGATTTGAATTTTTAATGTTATTATAACCTAAAGATGATATGTGAAATTTTGAAACAGAAAATAGTGGTTTTCATCTTGCCACTTTCTTAGTTAATAATAATAACTTTTATATTGATTCAATGGATTTATTGCATTTAGAAAAAAAGGTGTCATGGATTTATTGCATTTTGGAAAAAAAATCAAATTGATCAAATTCAGATAAAAAAATATTATCAGTTTTTCTAATAAATCTTTGAAAATCAAAATCTGGATTTGAATTTTTAATGTTATTATAACCTAAAGATGATATGTGAAATTTTGAAACAGAAAATAGTGGTTTTCATCTTGCCACTTTCTTAGTAAAGAAAACACATTTTTACTCAAATCAATCAAAATTAATTTATAGCGTTTTGGAACCAAACTCTTCATATATATATGCTACCAGAAGGGGGACCGACTGAAACTACCCAGACCACAAAGAGTGGGCTGTCTACTTACAGCCCAAAAAGGGGAGACAGCACTGTCTAGGTAAGGGCTCAAGAGACCGCTATTTAAACCCTAAGCAGGGGAGCAATCACGGAGCTAGCACATAGCTATCCTCAGATAGCTAGGCTGTAGGAAAGGGGACCACTCCAGGAGAGGTCTCACCACAACTGCAGTAGAACACAGCTAGCCTCAGATAGGTGTATTCAAGTAAGCCCATCCTAATATAATATGGAATATAACCACCCTCAGATGGCTATACTAAGGAGGTCCCCAATCCATGTCAGTCCCACAATACAGTATTATAACCTAAAGATGATATGTGAAATTTTGAAACAGAAAATAGTGGTTTTCATCTTGCCACTTTCTTAGTAAAGAAAACACATTTTTACTCAAATCAATCAAAATTAATTTATAGCGTTTTGGAACCAAACTCTTCATATATATATGCTACCAGAAGGGGGACCGACTGAAACTACCCAGACCACAAAGAGTGGGCTGTCTACTTACAGCCCAAAAAGGGGAGACAGCACTGTCTAGGTAAGGGCTCAAGAGACCGCTATTTAAACCCTAAGCAGGGGAGCAATCACGGAGCTAGCACATAGCTATCCTCAGATAGCTAGGCTGTAGGAAAGGGGACCACTCCAGGAGAGGTCTCACCACAACTGCAGTAGAACACAGCTAGCCTCAGATAGGTGTATTCAAGTAAGCCCATCCTAATATAATATGGAATATAACCACCCTCAGATGGCTATACTAAGGAGGTCCCCAATCCATGTCAGTCCCACAATACAGCAGGCTAGCGAAGCACCGTGTTATTGACCAGGAGCTCACAAGAGGGAGATCCGGACCATCAGTAAATGATTCGCTAAAGAGCGACCACATAAACATCATTAGTCCGAGATCAAAGCCTGATGTAAACTGTGGCCATAACACTAGAGGCCTGGACACAGCTATCCTCGAATAGCAGTTCACTCAGATAAGGTTGAAGACCACGGAAGTGGGCCATCTATTTAAAACCCAAAAGGGGAGACAGCACAGTCCATGCAAGGGGCTCACGGAGACCACTATTTAAAAACCCTAAAAAGGGGAGCAGTCTCCGAGCTGGAACACAGCTATCCTTGAATAGCAGATTCCTAGACAAAGACTTCAGCGCTTAATTGAGAGAACTTGTGCCAAGGGGAACCCAACCTAGTTAAGAAGCCAGGCTAAAACATAGCTGCCCTCAGACTGCCATATTCCTGAGCAAAGTAAGCTTGAGCTGGGGCATATCCATCCGCAGACAGCTACACTCTGAGCAGGGACCAGGACCGTCGCTAATGGGGTGAAAGTTGGTGACGATTATAGGGACCCACGGCTGAGGGGGGGCCCCCCGGCGATCTCAACCGACTGGCTGAGGACAGTTGACGGGCCACTGCTGTGCATCGTCACAAAAACTTATCATTTGCACATGTTTTTAAGCCTTGCCAATTTAAACATTCAAAAGAGTGTAAAGTATTCAAACACAAGAAGAAGAAAAACTCAACTGAGTACTCATGTGGCGTGTTCGGTGCGCACGCAGAGAGCCGCGTCTCACGGACAGCAACACCGAACCAAGCTCTCATCGTGTCCTCCTGCACCTGAACGAACAAATACAAATCACAGTTTAAACATGCAAACAGAAAAAGATGTGAAAGAGCCCAATTCAGCACCTGCGTGTGGTGTTCTGTGTGCACAGGGCGCACACAGAGAGATGCGTCTCAAAGCACTTGAACACCGAATTTGCCTAATTTGCCGAATTTGCTCTTGTACCGACAAATACATACAAAATTATGTAAAAATACCCATCTTGGAGAGTATTCTCGAAAAAACTGTCAGTTATGTCTAAAGTGAAAGTAAACAGTGGAGAAAGAAATCGGATGTCTATAATTATAATGGATGCATTGTCTCTTAAAGTGACTGCGCCTAATTTACTAGCTGCTGTCGGTGTCCTTAATGTTAATCCAAGAAAATGAAAGAAAGAAAATCACTCACTGCTCTTAACTGACAAACCAAAAATTATTCAGACACCAGATATAATTTTTTATATGTTTTACTAGCGGGTGCAGGACACTATAGTTCATTTATGTAAGTGAGTATAGCAAAATAAAGTAAACTGTGACATGTTATACCCAAAAATTCTTCATACAGTGGACTACCAGTAAAATTGACAGAAAATTTGGGACACATTTACCTGACCATGTTTTGCTTAAATGTTTTTCTTTAATTGCTAATGACACCTATTATGCCCCTTTTTACAATATGTTATATTGGTCTTGGGTGTCCCCATAATGTGTCTGTGAAGTTTCAGCCCTAAATACCCAACAGATCATTTATTATAACAGCTGGAAAAAATGTCATTTTTGGGGGTGTGTCTAAAAAAGAGCTGTTTTAGAGTGTATCGCTTTAAATGCAAATGAGCTGCATATTCCCGCCCCATCTCCAGAAGAGGGTGTTGCGTATATGTCTCTCATTGCATTGCATATCTACAGCAATAAACAGCCGGTAGAAGCAGCATAACTGAGAGCGAGAGAACCAGTGTTTAGCCATACATATGGGAAGCCAAATGCACTGAAAATGGAACGAAACAGCGCTATGTTACAGAGCTCGCGCCGCGCTGACCTGTCATGCGTGGATCAATTGACCGAGCCGCATGACCGTGATACCGAAAGAATCTCATGTTATGAACAGTGCGAACTAATCTCACAAGCGTGGAGCTGATCAGTTGAAAAATACTTAATGTACGTACACAAATACGGTTAAAACGCTAAGCACTATATTGACATGATATTCACAAAGGAGTCTGGAGTGATACATGTATTTAGGTAGATTTTGAGGTGGGATTCCTGAGATTCCTCAGCAGCTCAGGTGTTTGGAGAAAATTAAGAATCTTATGTTCAGTCTTACAAACAAACACAGAGCATTGGGATTGCTTGTGAGACATTGTTGACGTTACAGCTGCTCGAGCGCTGAGAAAATGGAGGACAGCGAACAACCGCTGAGGGCGCAAACTATTGCAATGCAGAGCTGTCAATCAACCCCCGTGGCCCGGGTCTATATAATGTGACATCACACTGCATAAGAATCAAAACAGCAGGCCTAGTGAGACTGACTTGCTTTAAAGGGAATTACAAAATGAGGAGTGGGTGGATTTTTATCATTGTAGGGTGGTTGTGTTCACACACTGCCAACACACATTTACGTCCAAACACCATGTAAAAGTGGATTTTGCATAATAGGTGCCCTTTCATTTTTACAGTGAAGACTATGCAGTGCTACTTTACATTTGATTATTCGGTTTCTGTACCTGGACACCTACAAACTTTAAAAAATGTAAACATTGTGTAAATAGCACAAATAAATAAATAGAACGAACATACATATTAAACAATTTCAAACAGGGCCCACTAGTACAACCTGCACGGGGGCCCCGCAAACCCCAGGTACAGCCCTGGCAGGGACTGTTCACTTGAGCCCTGAAGAGGGGGAGTAGTGTACTCAGCCCAAACCCACTAAGCGGGATTCAGAGGGACCACCCACTTAAAACTACCCAGAAGCCTGGGGAGGCAGCCCACTCCTAAACCCATCCGGCTTAACTCAGGAAGATAAATTCTCCATAACCACTCTAGGTGCTGAAACACCCTGGGAGAGAAACAGGGGCGTATTAATGCACTGGCTTCAAGGGGCTGAAGCCCAGGGGCCTACACTGGAAAGGGGGCCCACTGGCTGCAGGGAAATTATATTTTTGGAATAATTATTTATATGGGAGTTTGCAGCAGTGACAACAGCGTTCTGTAAACAAACTCACACACTCATTTTCAGCGATGCCCTGGTTGTAGTAGCCTATATAGTGAATGGCTCAGTATATAGTCAACTTTAATTTTTCTCTGATTTCTAGCTTTTAATTGGCTTAGAAATCAGATAACTGCTGGACAATTACCAATAATAATGATTTGTTTATATACTACAAACAGTTTTTTTTATCACATAATAAGGCAGAATAGTTTCTATACTGTAATAAATGCTATGTCAGTTAGCACTGCATTGTTCATATACTTTATTACCTGGAGATGACTTGACAAACACAAATAAACCATATTGTCGCAATCGTATGTTTAATGTCTTCATGTTTCCAAACGTTTCTGTTTTCTGTGAAAACAACTGTTTTGTATGTAATGTCAAAGTGATTATATTTCGTTTCGTTTTTTTATTAAGTTAATTTAGAAAAACCTTTGGAGCATTTTTTTTGTTCGTTAAATGTACGTTTTTGTTTTTTTTTAAGTAGCGACCAATCGGCCAGCGGCAGACAGTGAGTTGATCATAGCCAATGTTTGATCAATTTAACCTTCTCAAATCATCACAACTTACCTAAAATAAAATCTATAGATATAAAACAGTTCAGGCATATCCCAATGTTAGTTTAAATGTTTTACCTATATAAATGAGCGCTATTAGATGCATATCTAATCGTTTGTGAGGAGAGCTAAAGCGCGCTTTACAGGACATGGAGGAGCCGGCGCGATCACTTGCATTGGAAACAACTTAAAATATGCCATAATTATTGCTCATAAAGGTAAGAGTAATACATCACTCGGAACTGTAAAGGGTCTACTTTTATTTGTGTGCACTCACAATATCAACAAAGCGTTGTGCTTTTGTAAAATAAAGGATACATACAGGATGTGCTTTCTGCAATTTCGGCCAGGAGCGCTTCACAATGATGAACCGAAACTCAGCGAATACTTGCCTCAAAAACGTACTAAATATATCTATAGAAAGCTTTAAATTACTACTTTAAAACTAAATAATTTGAATCAAAAACAAAAACTTTTTTTACGGATTTTTTACAATCCGTAAAGATGCATTTCTCAGGATCAGGACCGTCATCTTCATCTTTGCGACATGGACTCAGAAAACACTAATTTATTAATAAATAATTCAAATATCTCATTATTTCCCCTCGACACATTCAAGGTAATTACTTTTGCTGGGGCTTTGCGGCACGCTTTAGCCTATTGCGTGCGTTTTTTGCTGTCATGTGCAAGGATGTTTGCAGATTCTGTACTGCACATGACCAATTGACTCACTGTTTGCTGTGGTAATCAAATCAAGACTCTTGCAAAATACAGCTTTTCCCAAGCATTGGGAACTTTTAGTAACTCCCCACGCTCCAACTTCTCCCTGATGCTGTGCATGGTCAACTGTCACCTATATGCTAATGCGTGTGTATGTGCGTTGCGTATTGCATAGGCGATGTATAATATTTATAATATAATCAATATAACAATATTTCACACAGTAGCCTATGTGTGCTCTGCGCATATATGGCACAATAAAAGGAGAGAAGCTAAATGAGCCCGAGTCCGACCCGAGCCTCTAATAGCTGGATGCTTTTGTCCATATTAGGAATTTCCTCATACGACTTTCTGAGTGAGAGCGCCCTCCGGCTTCAAGTATGAATGAAACATACACTGCACGGCGTGTTTAGCGCTCTGTGATGTTCATCTCGCCTTATTCTGGGTCCGAATAAAACATCAGATCATGCACAGACTATCCTGTCTCTTTGAATTTAAATCTATATTTATTCACACCGGCTGTTGAAAACCTCTATGTGAACACACTTGCCCGAAAAAGTAAGGGGGACGAATTTACGTGATATTAAAAGTGGGGGGGACACGTCCCCTACTTAATCTATGCCCCTGCTTGTCGGGAGCTTCTCATTTGGATAACACTCACAATGAGTGTGTTCATCACCCTCGAGCACTGAACATGCAAGCTCCTGACCAAGAAACTTGACGCATAGATCGTGTGTGTCCTCAAGTGGCAGAAACCTTGGGCACAGAGGCACACACTTTCCACAGCACTCACCTGCCTTGTGCCTTGTCCAAATACCCACACTTGCGGTCTTTGCACTTGACCACTTGACTACTTATATGACATATTTCCTGTATTTGGCCCAAGTGTTCAAGTGAGGATGAAAGCCACAAGTGTGTGTCGAACTTTTCTGTACCTGATGGGATACACTTGTAGTGTAAAAATGCAAGCGTTTACATAGCTTTATTTTAATTTTAATTTGAAATACGGTATTCGAGATAGTGTGCGTTTAGTGTGCGTTAAGGGCACTGCGTTCTGGCATTTTTAAGACCTGGGACAGTCTTGCGCACTTACTTCCTGTCGCGCGCACGCGCTCTCAAATGGCCAAGACCGCAAATGTGGGTATTTGGACAAGGGATGTGTCTCTCACACGCACTTCAAACAGACGGCTTCTGAAGACAACAAAAGTTGGTGACGTATTCAGCAGATGCCCTTTTATACTTCCGGGCACTCCGCCTATGACGTCATGGGCCATGTGGCCCAATAGGATTGGCATTGTTTCACACGTGCTTCAGACAAAGGTCATGCTGGCGGCATTCCCTAATGTGCCCCCTAGGGGCCGCAGCGTGAAGTTTCCTAGAAGGGGAACTATATAATATTGCAATAGCAAAATACAGTGCAGAATATACAAAATTAAACATTTTGTTCAGAAATAATCCATTATTGAGAACAACCGCAATTATAATTCTAGAAATATGGCTGCAGAAGTGTAGGGGAAAACACTGTTATTAATATGCTAATTTTACTAAATTGTATGCTTATGAAAGTAAACTAACGTCCATCCTAAATTATGATTTCATTGGATACCACATATCAATATTATTCTTTCGTCACATTAATAATCCATGCATTTGGAACAAAGTCAACATTCATGAATAACGCATGTTGCCGTTGTCATTCTCCAATATTTCTCTGTAGGTTCAATTTATCCATTTTTGAAACGAGGTAATCAGCTCACAATGACAGTTCCTCATTTTGCATTTCATTTCCTATCCAAAAACGTTTCTTCTAACAGCAGGTCAAATTTACAAAACCAGATTGGACTCCACAGGTTTCCACAGAGTGCTGCGCCTTTAACAGAAGGTCCCTGAACCTTCACAAGTTTATTTTTTAACAGTTAGCCTGGAAATTGAACTTGACCTATAATTATTGCGGTGCCCACTTGATAGATTCAGTCGGTGCATTTTTATTAAACCGTCGTGGAAGAGAACAAAACAATGGGGAAATAAACTCGGGCATGCGACGAATCTTAAATGTGCTCAGGCAACAAATTGATTTCCTCTGAGTCTGTCAAACTGTGAACATCTATCTTCTGTAGCGGACGCTCCCAGTGCTCTATTTTTGGAGACGGCATCAGTCAGACTCTTGGCACAATGTGGTCGTCATCTAAATGTGAAGAAAATCTGAGGCGGAAAATGAAAAAATATATATAATTGCAGAAGTGCAATTAAGGTTCAGATATGGGAAATAGTTGTGAAGGCTTGTCGTCTCTCTTCAGGAAAATGTTCTTTACGGTTCGAAATGACACTCTATATAAAGTAATGAGAACGTACATCATCTTCAAGCTTCAGGTCTCTGAGGAACAAGGTCTTTGCTAATCAATACACCAATCACGAGAAAGCCTTTCCTATCTTTCATGCCAGATCACATACATTCAGTTACAATTGGTGTGAAATATTACCTTATGGATCACACTTATAGAACTTATAAAAAAAAACTTGCTCACCAATGGATCCTCTGCAGTGAATGCGTGCCATCAGAATGAGAGTCCAAACAGCTGATAAAAACATCACAATAATCCACAAGTTATCCAAACCACTGCAGTCCAACAATGAACATCTTGTGAAGCAAAATGTAATGATATGTTTATAAGAAACAAATGCATCACTGACCCTTGTATTATGTTCCGGGTCAATTTGACCCAATTTGATTTTCGAGCTGTCGGAAATACCAGTTAATCTGTGATTTTATACTTAATACTTTTTATGACTTTTTCTCATTTAGGGCCGTGAACATGCATGCAAAGTTAGGATACACTGATGTGTTTTGAAGTGCACACAAATAATTTTCTGACGATTTTCATGGTCGCGGCCGGGTCAATGTGACCCACATTTTTTTTTAATAGTCTTTTTTTTTGTTTGTTTGAAGGTAAATGTACAGACCCAAATTAAATATATTTATTGGGTATATGTTGTTATGTTGGTGTTTTTACTACCATTTTTCTCATTATTTTCAGTGCTGAAAAATACTTTCTCAGACTCAGATGGTAAAAGTGAGCTAATATTTCTATTTTAAATGTATATGATGTAGCATTTGGACCAATCAGACACACAACTTTTTGTTATATTTAACAAATAATATCGAACTCCCCATCACCTAACCAAATGGCCAATTACGAGGCAGCAAAACTAGCCACCGGGTGCCATTCAAACTCCATTGATTTTTTTAATGCAATTTTTCTGTCACAAATGTATACATTTTTCTCTCAATATTACTTCTATCACAAAATAAAATGTAAAATGACACCCCCCACTAAGGGGGAGGAGCCTGCTAAACGATTTTAAAGTACCATTTCCATGGTAACGCAATGTCCGATTTCAAAATGTTTTTTATAGGATGAATTTTGAGGTTTTAAGCTTTCTTATAAGCTTTAATTTAATTTTTAATGATTACTAAAACATGTGATAGGGAAAAATTAAATGAAAAATAATTTTTGTGACAAAGGTCAGAATTACTATTACTATTATGATGTAGTATATGTTTTGAGGTGCACTCATCATAAATTAATATATTACTGTTCCTACATAATATGTAACAAAAAACAATGATAAAATATATATTTAGGAGTCTTCAACCTTTCAAACGATATATAGTTTTTCATGATTAGATTAGGATTTAACTGTAATATAGTAGTATAGAATATAGTAATATAGAAGTAAGCTTCTACCAGCGGGACGGTAGCAGTTAAGGGGTTAAAAAATGTGGTTAAACACATTTAAAAAAAAATCATACTTTTTGATATTAATTGTTTGCACTGTGTGACAAATACTGATACAATTTTTTTTTTCTGTTCATACCTGATTCCTTCTTGTTTTTAATAAAGTGATATTTAGGGAATTGCATTGAAGGCAATTAGGGTCAATTTGACCTGCTCCATCCAAATCTTACCCAGAAATCGAACATAATACAAGGGTTAAAGGGCACCTATTGTGCCCCTTTTTACAATATGTAATAAGTCTCAGGTGTCCCCAGAATTTGTCTGTGACTGTTAATATGAGCCAAACAATAAATTAAAAACAGAAAATTGCTCACTGCTCTGGACTGAACAACTTCTCTTGCTTTAATGAGAAGACATTTCTTACTGGAATGCTGCTTTTAAATGCTCTAGAGTGAAGAAAAACATGGCAGATTGTGTGAGGCTCACTCAGGGCCCGTCTCTGAATGGTCCATCAGAATTTTGAAGGACCAAACAGTTGTTGGTCCCCACTGACTTCCATAGTAGGGAAAGAAATACTATGGAAGTTAATGGGGACCATCAACTGTTTGATTACCAGCATTCTTCAAAATATCTTTTTATGTTCAACATAAGAAAGAAACTCATACAGGTTTGAAACAACATGAGGGTGAGTAAATGATGACACAATTTTAATTTTTGGGTGAACTTTCCCTTTAATGTTCAAACAACATGTAAAAATGACTATTGCATATAATAGGTGCCCTTTAATGCGTTTTTAACTTCAAACCGTTGCTTCTAGATCAAATCTGAGTCCTCTATCCGTACTATTACTTTCTTTAGTGAAGAAATCGTCTCGTCTGAATCAGGAGAGAAAAATGCACAGATGTTTACAAGCAAAAACAGTCTAAGACTCTTCTATATGGAAGACTTCTGATGGACTTTTTCACTGGAGGAAGTGTTATTATGGATTATGGGTTCATATTTTGTCCAGAAGCGACCACTTGAAGATAAATACATCTTGATGTATTTGTTTCTTATAAACATGCAGCTTTTCACTTCACAAGTTGTTAATTGATGGGTTGGAGTGGTGTGGATTACTTTTGGATTATTGTGACGTTTTTATCTGTTGTTTGGACTCTCATTCTAACGGCACCCATTCACTGCAGAGGATCCATTGGTGAGCAAGTGATGTAATACTACATTTCTCCACATCTTTTCTGATAAAGTAACAAACTCATCTACATCTTGGATGGCCTGAGGGTGAGTACATTTTCAGCAAATTTTCATTTCTATTCCTTTAATGTTTCCTTTAATGTCCTTCGGTTGAAAGAGAACATCTGCATGGTTCAAAACAATCTTACGGTGACAAAAGCAGAAATCAATGCTGTATTCAGGGAAAAAATAATGAACAAACAATAGAGAGAATCAGCCATTTAACATCATGGAGGCTTAAAGGTCAAACATACATCAGCTTGCATCGAAGACAAATAATTATTTATTAGTGCTTCCATATTGACCCAGGCTCAATAATTCAATTATTGTCCACCTTAAAACATCAAAGTGACAAGGTATTCACAATTTAACAGTACCATTTCACCTCATTCCCTCCTGCTCTTCAGCACTGAGTGCTACACAGCAAGATAAGTGCTAAAACTGCATGTCCGTGGGCTTTTAAGACATGAAATGTGAAAGTGGTGATGACCTGTCAAATCAAATAACCAGTCCTATTTCAGGGGATTCACTGTGATTGTTTCACCATTATTGAGATGCTAATTGACCCTCCCAGACAGGCTGTCAGCTGTAAAACTAGAGAGCTCTCCAAAACACTTCACTGTCAGAGCCAGTAAATCCACAGCGCTGTAAAGTAAAGAGAAACGCTCTCCAAGCACAAAGCTTGTGAATGCATAGTTCACAGAACAGGTCCTCTTAAAGACGCTGTACTTTTCCAATGCTAAAATATTCCTGAAGAGTCTAAACACTGTGGATTTGGGACTTTTTCAAAACACCGAGCTGTGGTTTGAGCATTGTGACTCAACCAATGCTGTGATTTTGAGGAAGAGCCTGTTTTTGTGAACAAAGTACAATAACATTCAAACGTTTGGGTGTCAGTCAGATTTTTTTAAAGTTAAAGTTTCTTCTGCTCACCAAGGCTGCATTTATTTGATCAAAAATACAGTAAAAACAATATTATGAAATATTATTACAATTTAAAATTAAATGTTCTATTTAAATACATATCAAAATGTAATTTATTCCTGTGATCAAAGCTGAATTTTCAGCATCATTACTCCAATCTTCAGCGTCACATGATCCTTCAGAAATCATTCTATTATGCTGATTTGCTGCTCATTTCATAAGGTAAAGAGTTCATAAAGTTAAGATTTCATAATTCATCCTTAAAGCATGAATGCATTAACTTCTTTAAAAAAATGAATGAATGAATGAATGAATGACCCCAAACTTGAACACAAAATTTTGTCCAGATAAAAAGAAATGTGCATACATTGTGACATACAGCAAAATGTTAATGGAGCCAGACAAATAGTGATGAGTTTTGTGAATATGACTGATACTATAATTTACTATAATTTATAAATGGCTGATTTGCATCAGTGTTAATTTCATTGACAAATAATTTATCATAATTTTCGTCAACGGCATTTTTTTCACAGACGACAACAAGATGATAACGAACCAAAACTCTTTTTGAATGACAAAAACTATGACGCAAATCTATTGACATTTTTGTCAACGAATAAAAACGAAACGAAAATATTAGGGAGGGACGATTTGGGAAGAGATTTATTCTGAACGAATCTGCTGCATAGTTAGGAGGTTAACGTTAGATGCATACATATGAACCGGCGGGACATAAGTTAATATACACTTGCTGCACGTCGCATAAAACGTTCAAAAATGTCAATATGTGGGAGTAAGAGAAGAGCAGACATATGGATAAATCTGACGACGCAAGAGAGAACTCAATTCGGTCCGGTTTTCTGAGTGCAGACACTGAAGCATACACACACAGAAAGCGCCTCTCACAGCGCGCGAGTACTCTTTCGTGTCGCATGAACGGAGAATTACACACAAAACGATGTTGAATTGTCAGTTTTGACGAGTATTCACGTAAACACGGTTGATTATGTCTTAAGTGAATGTAAACAGTAGGGAGAACGTGTCTCAGTACATTACATCCATTGCAGCTGTGCATTCGGTTTTAAAGGGACAGCAGCATAATTTAGTTGCTATTGTCCGAGTCATTGATGTTAATCAAGCAACAAAAGAAAGACAGAAAATCACGCACTGCTCTTGACTGAAAAACTTTAGTAGCCCTAAAGATGAATCTAAATGTATTTATAGAAATAAATACAGAATGTCTGCTTGAAAGAATATGGTAAACAAGTTGCTATAAAGAATGCACAATTAGCCTATATAACATTGGTATTTCATTAAAAAGTAGACCATGTTCTTGTTCTTTATGAGAAGTAGTTTTATTTAATTTTAACATAAAGGCATGTTGTGTGTCACTGAAGTTAAATCGGTGTCTATCATGATAAAACCTTAATGTCAAACCTATACAATGAGTTTGGAAATTTTAGAGAAATACTTCACAAATGCACTGTAGCTAAACCCATTCGATTTTAGCCGGCTAAATTTACTGTAGATTTAGTCGACTAAAACCTTATGATATTTAGTCGACTAAAACTAGACTAAAACTAAAAACAATTCAGATGACTAAAATATGACTAAAACTAAACTGCATTTTAGTCAAAAGACTATGACTAAAACTAAATCAAAATTTGCTGTCAAAATTAACACTGATTTGCATACAAAGGAGGGCATGTTTGTGGTGAAAAGAACAATAATGACCAAATTTAGGTGCAGATTTCAGCACATTCAACAACTGGTTAAACTGGATTGAGGGTGGATAATAAATATGACACTGTTTTTGTTCTGAAATACCTTGAGCAGTTTGCCCAGCTGACTTTAGCACCGCACATCAGTATTGACACAACATCCTTTCATAAAATGTAAGTATAATTCCACCGCAGCATGCCATGTTGCATTCGCTCAGTCTCACAGAACCGCCACAGTTAGTAAATGTGATTACCTGAAACAATTAGTCATCTTCAAAGAGAGCCTGTTTCACTTTTCTCGGTCCCCGTCTGATAGCTTCAACTAAAAAAAAATGTTGTGGGAAGATGAAAGCAAACTCGATGCTCTATTCAGTGGCTTATTTTAAGAGAAGTTTTGATTATCTCCGCTTTCTGTCATGAGCAGGATGTCAGCAGGACAGAAAACAAGTTAATTAAGGGAGCGTGAACGTCCAGGTGGAATTATGCATCTTCAGAATGAGAACTGGAAAGAACAGACAGTATGACAGCGAGAAAATGAGGAGAGGGGATTCTGGCGTCTACGGGGGATGAATCGCAACCTATTAACTTTAGGTAGATAGTTCTGCTACTGTATGATGTGTTTACCAGTTATCTTCGTCTCGCTGTCTTGCCATGGTGGAATATGCTGCAAGAAATGAATTTCTTAGGAATAAATTTGCTCAAAGTACAGCGAACCCAACAACTTTCGACTGTCCTCAAAGAAAAAAGCCAATAATTTTCTTCATTTCATCAGTGTAATCAATTAATTATTTAACTGGACAAAAAAGAACAGCCTTTGTCTATATCATGACTTGTGAAATAGAGAATAAATGACTAATGTGGACAGAAATGCAATTTAAATATATATTCATTATCTAAATAAAAGTCTATTTTCAAAATGACTACGCATTTACATTTAACAATGTTTAAAAGTCACACTTTCCCTTTTTATATCTTTTGAATTGACAAAACTCATTTCAAAATGGGCAATCTGTCGAGAATCCTTGAAAACATTGCTAATCAGGACACATACTGAAGTAGATCAGACATTTTTAAGCTTTTTTAAATTAAAGCTGCAGTCCGTAACTTTTTTTGGTTAAAAATTATCTGAAATCAATATTTGAGCAAGTACATAAGCAGCCAGTGTTGAAAACTATTGCCTTACTTTAACCCGATTCACAATGGTTAGCTTATAATAATGCTTTTTTTTTTTTATTTGAGTGGTACAGGTAGGTTTTCATGGGAAATTCGAGCATACTGCCACGTCATTACAACACGTCTGTAAACATAAAGAAGTTTTCTAGGCTACTAGTCTTTCGCATGTGAGTATCCTGCAGGTTGCCGATCGTTTATAGCCTTTTCTCAAAGCAGCTGGAATAATTAAATTTATAATTTTGATGGCGGATTGTAATCGAGAAAGTATTATGTGTTTATGAAACACATGTGAATGAAATTAAATTATATTCCAGTTTTAAATGTGCATCTACAGATAGCCTGGGATTACACACGATTTGTATTTTAAAGACAACCAGTTCGAATGGAGCATAATTTGCTTTTTGAGCTAAAATAATTTCTTAATATGAAATTCGAATGGTATGACAATTAGAGATTAGACTGTACAGAAATGTACAGCCTGTAGTCTCCTGGGCATGCTGTCAACCAGCTTCATGCAAACCTTAACTTTTTTTCCCAGACTGGGTCTGAATCATTTTTGGACCCAAATTTGTATCAATTTTACTGGTAGTCCACTGTATGAAGAATTTTTGGGTATGATTTGTCACAGTTTACTTTATTTTGCTATCCTCATAAATGATATAGTGTCCTGCACCCACTAGTAAAAAAATATCAAAAATTATATCTGGTCTCTGAATAATTTTTGGTTTCAATGTATATCCTTCGGTTATTTTCACACTTAATTATGCCCATTAAGCCGATACCAGTATCGTTATCTGTGCATCCCTAATGACAATATACAGTGAAAATTATTATTTGGGTCATATATTCCAAGACGTAGGCTAGAATCTGTGATTGCAAATTACAGTAAATATCCACACCAGTGCGTTGACTGACTGCCACACATACTCCTCAAAACATTAGATTAATCCACGCTGGAGCCGTGCCGGTGCACAACCCACGCAAGGAAGATAATTCCGCAAACAGCTGCAATTGCAGGTTTTCAAACAGATGGCGACAAAGAGGCAAAATTTACAGACTGCAGCTTTAAGCAGAGATTTACTATTAATTATGTTTATTATTTAATTATATTTTTTATGAAATAATTTTAATTAAATAGTTTATTTATTTAGTTAGTTAGTTAGTTAGTTAGTTATGTTTATTTATTTATATTTTATTTTTGTACATATGCAGAAAGTCCACATTCATGTGTTTGTTTGGTCTTACTGTGTGTGACCTCCATGTAATAGAAAGACAAATTAATAATAATAAAATAAATATACTTAATTAAAATTATCAAATAAAACAGTTAATAAAAAAACTGAATCTTTTTTTTTTGCATTTGTTTGCATGAAGCAAATGGGAGTCTAAATGTTGGAAATAACTGTAACACTTTAAAATAAGATTTAATTTCTTAGTTATCTACATTAGTTAATGTGAACTAACAATTAAAATTATAGTTAATTCATTATATAATTAGATAATTAATATACCTAATTGTAGTTAATTTCAACATTTACCAAAAAAAAATTTTTATTAACCTACATTAACAAAGGTTGATAAATGCTGCTGCTTTAAATGTTGTTAAATGCATTAACTAATGATAACAAATTGGACCTTATTGTAGCATTACCAAAATAGTGTGTAAAAATACTTGAAATGTTACAGTTTCCTACAATCTACAGCAACATTTATTCCAACTGCATTATGATAAATGTGCTTGAAGTTCATAAAGATAATACAGGAAAGATTTGTACTTTTAAAAATGCATTTGTCACACCACAAGACCATTTAAATTGAACTAAACCAGGTAAAAGTGTTGATAATGTTCAAATAAATGGTGACCAGTTACAGCATGTAAAAATATATATTCCCTATTACAACCTAAAATCTTGATATTAAAAAATACACATTATGTTCATGTCCATTTGCCAACTTCCCATTTATAACAGAATGAAAATGTATGCATCGCTGTCGCAATAATGGTGTTTCCAGTGGGACAAGATTTCAAGCAATGACAACATGTGGGTGTATCAATTTGCCTTCAATTTGGGCCTCTCTCACTCGCTGTAATGATCTGACAAAAGTCACAGTGAACCCAAACTGAGACAGATTATACCACGCTCATGCCAGACAACAAAGATTGTAAAAGCACAAGAGGGTCTTTTCAATCCAGTTATGACACTGAATCTGCCAAGTCGTTATGTGACATATGCCCAGAAATACGTTCGTGCTAGCGTTCATCTACTAACAGGGAAAGAAAAGAAAATAAATATCAAAGACCACAACATCTTTGCTATGAATTGCCACCTTGCTTTAAGGGATTTAAATTGCAAGATGAGTCCAATCAAGGCGATACCAGAGGCTCTGGTATTCAGCGAAGTCATCGGGCAAATCAGATAATGCCAGTTTCCCCTGCAGTAACAATTGTACAGCAAAGACAGATTTAGTTTAATGGAGCACTAGAATGAACAGACTTCGCAATAAATGCAACAAAATAACACTTTATTGGTACTGTGAGTGACTGTAGACAATTATTGTAACTCCTTTGCAGAATCAAGAGAACTCGAGATGCTTTAGTTACTTTGGCGGTATATACAGAACAAATCCGCTCTTAAATTTAAAGCAAACGACCACAAAACATGGTATATTATTATATAATCACAGGTGAAATCTGCTGAAAATGTACACACCCTCAGGCCATCCAAGATGTGGATGAGTTTGTTTCTTCATCAGAATAGCATTTCATCACTTGTTCACCAATGGATCCTCTGCAGTGAATGGGTGCCGTCAGAATGAGAGTCCAAACAGCTGATAAAAACATCACAATAATCCACAAGCAGTGCATTAATTAACAGCATGTTAAGTGAAACATGTTAAGTGTTTCTAAGAAACAAGTCCATCATTAAGATGTTTTTAACTTCACACCGTTGCTTCCAACTAAAATGTCCTCAATCCATAATATATATTTTTTTCCTGTGGAAAAAGTCTGGTCTCAATCAGGGGGCTGTTTTAAAAAAGATGCTAAGAAAAGCCCAAGTCCAAAACCTGACTTAAAATAAACTAACAAATCAATCGGGGCTAAAGCGGTTCCATAAACCACAATTTAAGTTCACTCAATTTCACTAATTTGATCCAGGTTCAGTGAGTCAAGATAATTTGATGTGTGCGCTTATTCGTAAGCAGCCCTTAATTGCGATCATGGATCAAAACGATCCACCATGGTAAACAGCAAATATATTTGTGATGTTTAATAAAGTAAAGTCAAAAGTAAAGTGAAATGTGATAATAAAGTCAAATAATTGTATGTGAGAGAGTCAGTGGTAATATCATTGCATTCCTATTGGTCAGTGTTAGAGCTCAGCTTAGCCAGGCAGTTAGCCTGCCCCAGACCAGGTTAGTTTCCCAGCATAAATTGCCACAGTGACTGAGCTTGAGCTATGGTAAATTTGCTTTACGGAACTAAATCAAGTGACAACAGTCCTAAACAAAGATGTTGGTGGATTTTGATGTGGGAAAAAAAAGAAAAATTACTTAAAGCATCCCCCCTACATCCCTTTTAGATTCATAATGCTGTGTATTGTGTAAAACTTATCATGCAAAGTAAATAGGCTATTAATATTCTCTACGTATAATAATTTATGAACTAAATAACAGCTATTGGCCAGTCAGAGCTCATATTAACAAGCTGTGTGCAAGCTCACGCCTGTTTTCGGGGGGTTTTTTCCACCCAAAATGTTTCAAGCACAACTTTAGACGTTATTTAAAAAGACAACATGGCAATGATATTTCCTTAATTAGAGCTTAAAGACATTCCCCTGACATAACGTTATTGTACTGTACTATGTGTGACTGCGAGGACGAGGGATGCATTCCATTCAGAAATGATCACCTTGCTCTAATTCACGTTAGCTGACATTATCAAGTGTGTCAGTGGAAAAAAAATAAAGCAAAAGCAAAAAGTCCAAAAGCATTCAATGCATGATGAAGCTTATCAGAATGCAGTTAGAATGTCTCTATAATTAAAATAATGAAAGAAAAAATATCCATGTGTGAGTTTTCATTTATCTTTATATGATATACTACTGTAGTTAAGTAATATAACGCAAGGATCAGCACGAGTGTGTGATAGCAAATGTTAAATACATTTTATACAGCAGTTCAACAGATATGAAGTTAATTAAGTGAGTTACATTTTAGACACATTTAGTCTTTTGTCCTATTTTGCAAATGAAATAGTTCCAAACAAAGCCAGAGCAGAGCTGTTGTGCGTCTCAGAGCAACACTGCGGTGTTTCTTTCCTAAATGAATATGTTTATGAATGAATCGAGTAAAACAATTATTCAATGATCCATTCATAAAGACGGTCAACTTGCTTCCATTCTAATTGAATCAGCAATTTTGAAAGAATCGTTTGAATCATTCATTAAAATAGACACTTGCCGTCACCTACTGGCTGTTTTAGTGTTATATTTATTTATCCATGACAAGCCTCAACCAGCACAAAAACACACTGAGCAAAATATTAATTATGGTTATCAACAAAAATCCTGATGCTCTGATACTCCAGAATGAAACACGATGCATTAAAGGGTTGGTTCACCCAAAAATGAAAATTATCCCACAAATTACTCACCCTCAAGTCAACCTAAGTGTATATGACTTTCTTCTTTCAGACGAATCCAGTCGAAGTTATATTAAAAATTGTCTTTGATCTTTCAAGCTGTTTAATGCCACTCAGCAGGTGTTGCATGCATCAGTCCAAAAGAAGTTAAATAAAAAGCGCCCATCCATAAAAAAAAAAAGTGTCTCACACGGCTCCGGGGGGTGAACAAAGGCCTTCTGTAGCGAATCGATGCGTTTTTGTAAGAAAAATATCCATATTCAAAACGTAATAATCACTTTAATGTAGCTTGCGCCAACAGTCCTACATGGAAGCAGCTCCGGGCTGATGACGTATGAGGTCGGCTTTGCGCATGCGCCGCTCAGAAGTGACGCACGCGGAAGCGCAGGGAGAGATCAAAACAAAACACCGGTCACATATTAGAAATACAAAATGAGGATTTGTAAAGAAGAATGTCAGAGGATTTCGATATAAGCCAAGAGGAGACTGGTTTTCCTTTGCTAAAGTAAGAAAACTTTGCTTCCTTTGCTCTTGTTAACAAACGTTGGTTTTCACAAGACTCAATGGCGCATGCGCAGCACTGACCTCATACGTCATCCGCCCGGAACGGCTTCCGTGTAGGTATGTTAGCGCAAGCTACATTAAAGTGATTATTACGTTTTGAATATGGATATTTTTCTTACAAAAACGCATCGATTTGCTAGAGGAGGCCTTTGTTCACCCCCCGGAGTGTGAGACGGCGTGTGTTTTTTTTTTTTTTTTTTTTTTTTTTTTTTTTTTTGGGGGGGGTTTTTTTTTTTTTTTTTTTTTTTTTTTTTTTTTTTCAGCAGGCAAGATTATAATGGTATAACTACTTTTACAGAATTAACTTAATTACTGAATTTCACAGAAAATATTTGAGTCCCTCAGTTGTCGTCAGTGTGAAAAGACGGATCTCAAAATCATACAGTCACTGCTGAAAAGGGTTCAAATATGCAAAAGATGCTGGAAAACGGAAGAATCTGCAGGACCTGGAGGATTTTTCTGAAGAACAGTGCTCAGTTTAACTGTTCAGAACAAACAAGGGAGTCATGAACAACCATCACAAAACAAAAAAAACAGTCATGGATCATCCGGGTAACCACACACAGTATTAAGAACCAAGGGTTCCCAAACTTTTGAATGGGGTTATTTTAATAATTTCAGCAATTTTTTGTCTTTTGGATTAAACGGAAACATCTTTTATAAAGTAAAATATCTTACTCAGGACAGTACTAAATAAAAAATAACATGCATTTTGTATGATCTCTCTTATGTTTTTTATTATTTTTTTTATCAGATTCTGCAAAGGGGTTCCCAAACTCTCTACTCTTCCTGTATGTCAGTGATCAGCTCACTGAAATCTGTCTGTTATTATTTCGTGTATATAGGGGATTGTAGGAGAAACATCTGAGACTGAGTTGATGTAATCATCAAACATAAGTGAAACTCTTTCTATAATGTTCAACCCCTCAAAGGTTTCATCCAGCTCAAGAAGTCATCTTGTTTTTTATGTCTTAAAAGCTGAATGTTAATTCAGTCACACATGCTGTGTCCTCCATCTGACAAAACAGTTTGCTGAATGAATTATTCCATTCCGATTTGAGATAAAACCTGATGTATGGAGGTTTAACTCCTTTTTCTGTTGATTTTTCAGCACAGAGGAAACATACTGTTTCTGATTGAGACTGAACATTTGTTCAGATGTTAATACCTCTGATAAATCAACATGTTATCTTCTTTCATTCTGATCCCTAAATCTGATGAAGTCGTTTTCTGATCTGTTCCACTTCATTTATGGCAAAAATGTACAGTAATATCTGTGAAAGTTTCATTTGCTTGTGTTATTGTAAATGAAATGTCTTAATTATCTTGATTACACCAGTTCCAGCTGCTTTCAGATAAATTCTACCAAACAAGAACAAGCTATTTTTTTCTTTTTGTAATTGCAAAAGCGAGTAGCCATAGTTAGTGTCCTTCGAAAACTGATGTAATTTTTTATGTTTGCTGAGGCAAACATTGCTAGCACTTTTCTAGTGCACTTTTCGTTTGCTCATTTCCTACACTAGCAAGCATCCTCAATAACCTAGCAACCATCCTTGCGACACTCCATGTAATGACAGATGACTGCTACACAAACAACCAACCGTACGTGTTCTACAAAAACACAGGCCAAAAACAAGTGCATCTAACCTCGTCAAATGGAATTGCAAAAACCTGCCTCAACTTCATACTGGCCGATAAACTGAGAAATGTAGATAAATAGATAATCAAATGTATAAACAGCAACATACAATACTTAATGTTTTAATGTTTTTGAAAGAAGTCTCTTCTGCTCACCAAGGCTGCATTTATATGATCAAAAATACAGTAAAATTCTGAAATATTATTACAATTTTAAATAACAGTTCTCTATTGTAATATATTTCAAGATGTAATTTATTCCTGAGATGCAAAGCTGAATTTTCGAAATCATTCAGTATCATGTCTTCAGTGTCCCATGATCCTTTCGATATCATTTTAAAATGCTGATTTGCTGCTCGAGAAACATTATTATCATCAATGTTGGAAGAAAAAAAATTGTGCTGCTTAATTTTTTTGTGGAAACAGTGATACTAAAGGACAGCATTTATTTGAAATAGAAATCTTTTGTAACAATGTGAAAGGCTTTAATGCCACTTGCCACATGCATCCTTGCTGCAGTATTAATTTATTTTAGAAATCTTACTGAAACTACTGAACAGTGGCGCAGAATGCGTAAATATTCACTATGTTTTGTAGTAAATGTGTGAAGTTGCAACTTTACAGATCTTCTTCATGCACCAAGAGCTTGAAACACTCCAAAGAGAAAGGAAAACATGAAATCGCATCATATGACCCCTTTAATAATAATAATTACCTTCATCTCTACAAAAACACCTGACAGTGAAGACTTTCAGATTCATGAGGTAAACAGTCTGGATAATGAATGAGAGGTACATGGGAAAACAGGTCAATTTGAAGCTTGTTGGGTTTGTTAGGGATTGGGATAAAGATGGAAGGAGATGAAAGTGTGCGAGCAAGCCGTGGGAATAACATTGGAAAACAAGCTCTACATGACACAACATCACAGAGCTTTGTCAGGATACTTTCTACACTTTCACCTACACAATGATTCACTTTATTAGCAAGTTGTTGGTGGTGGGGATTTTTCCCACTTACTTCTAGAAATGCCAGACACTTGAGGTTCAATCAAGGGTTTTCTTTTTTTCTTCTGCCCGGGGCTGGATGATTGCAACAAACTCTGATCATAGCTATCTAATGTATGGACAAATGTGAATTTGTCTAGCAGAGGTTTCACAAGGTTCAACAATTTAATCAGCATTATCAACAATAATTAAATAATAATAAAGTCAAGTAAAATAAAGCTATTATATTATATTATATTTAGGGCTGTCAGTTTAACGCGTTTGAAAAATAAATAAATAACACGATTAAAAGCAGTTAACGCACAGGCCCCGCCCCCAGACATGTACATCATCTTACATTTCATAAATTGACTGTTGACAAATATGATGCAGGGCAATAACTCCATAAATGTAGCTATGCCCTAAAATTTAAGATATAGGTGCAAAAATGCTCCTGTATGAGTTATATATTGAAATCATATTTATATCACAAGATTTAAGTAATATCACACCAGCAGCGAGAGCAACACACCAGTGCTGTTTGAGTGAAAATGTGATTTTACACAACAGTTCAGTAAATAATAAGTTAATATTGTGTTGTGTTTTAAACACAACTGTTTTTGCTCAGTTTTGCCAACAAAAAATATTACATTTAAAGCCACAGCAGAATTGTGCGTCTGTGAGCAACACAGCAGTGTTTCGTTTCTGAATAAATCCTCGTTTTGAACGAATCGTGTGAACCAATGATTCAAAGGCCCATTCATAAAGTGAGCCGTTTACTGAATTCCTGAATGAATCAGCCGTTTGAACGAATCGAATGAAAGATTCATAAAGACATTTACCGCCACCTGCTGGCAGTTTTTGTTTCTTATTTAGGATATTATTTCATATAAAAATAGGGGGGGGGGGGGGTTTTAAAGGAAATTTTACCC
>NW_015505621.1:1575605-1578795 GCF_001515645.1 Sinocyclocheilus grahami
GGGGGGGGGGACTTTAAAGGAATTGTTCACCCAAAAAATGTTAATGTCATCATTTACTCAAACCTGAATGACTTACTTTCTTTTGTGTAACATAAAATATGGTATTTTGAAGACTGTTGGTTACAAAGCTGTTTTGGTTAACAATGACTTCCATTGCATGAACGAAAAAAACTGAGCTGTTTCTCAAATTATCTTCTTTTATATTCCATAATATGTTAGGCCGTGGTAGCCTAAATGTTTACGTGCAATACATTTTATATTGAATCAAAAATATTTATTTCTAAAGCTACTATTTATAATGTGTACTTGATACTTTCTCATTTAATACAAAAATAGCATAAAATAATATTTTGGGGTATTTTCACAGACAAATGTAATTTGCGATTAATTAGATTAATTAATCGACACATCATGTAATTAATTAGATTAAAAATTTTAATCGACTGACAGCCCTAATTATATTATATTATATTATATTATATTATATTATATTATATTATATTAAAAACAAACTTATTTCAGTTAGTTGTTCAGTTAATGTTCAGCAACATTATTTCAGTAGCAGTTGAAGAACTGAAATTATTGCCTGGAAATGTAACAAATAAAAACTAGAACTGAAATTAAATAATTAATTAATTAAAAATCAAAACTCAAAATTATGTAGGAACAACACAATTACTAAAAATTTAACAACAATTTGAGTGAAAACTAAGGATCAAATAAAAGCCCATTCAAAATATGAATATATATATATATATATATATATATTTTTTCATATTTTGAATTGGCTTTTATTTGATATATATACAAATCCTAAACTACACATAAATTGTGTTTACAATAATGAACTTAACCGTATAGCCACAAGCCACATCATGACATAAGAGAGTGATAAAACCACTCACTAACCTTGCCTGTACACATTTATATTATCCTGCCATTAAGCCAGTGAAACGGTTAGCTGAACTGTTTACACAGAGAAAAATCACGCACAGGAATAACTTCAGAAATAGTTTATCCAGCTAAATCAGTAGTCTAACCACTATTTAGACACTTTACAGTACAACTCAAATAACATATTTTTGTTTTGGAAGGAATTAATAAGTGATTTAAACAAAGTGCAGTTACAAAGTAATTATCTGGAATGTTGCCCTTAGACTTCCGTTACAAGTGCACTACCGAAACATGATTTTTGTTCGTTTTTGCAAAGTGAGAGATGCTTAAATAATAGTTTCTGTGGTACACGACAGCCATTCATTTAAAATACTTTAGCATTTATGAATCCTGCACATTGCTTCTTACCTTAATGTTTTGAATAAACAAATCTATAAGCAATTATGAGGCGGAGGCTTTTTTCAAGACTTTGGTGATATTTAAATGCCATCTATTACACACATAAACAGACTACACTAATATGAAGTAGGCTAAATAACTCAAAGTTTCCTCTCAGGTGCCTGCAGAGAACACCTAAACTCTATAGATAATGCATGCACTGCTGTTCAGCGGAGGCGTCTTGTGGGCCGTCTTCAGACAGATGAGGTTTTGAAAATTTCATCAGCCATTAGAAAAGACAATGTGGCGTGCTTCTACATTCATGCAATATGCACGCACATCATTTCTGAATAAACTATATGATGATGAGGAGTGAGCAACTAAAACTAGCTCAAAACAACTGAAGACAAATTCACAATTCAATACTAACTTAAAGGAACTATTTTTTTCAAGGAATAGTTTACCCATACATTAAAATTAGCTGAAAATGTACTCAACCTCATGCTGTAGATGTAGATTTGTTTCTTATGAGCATGCACAAGATGTTAACTGATGGACTTGAGTGTTGTGGATTACTTGTGGATTATTGTAAACACTGTTTGGACTCTCATTCTGACGGCACCCATTCACTGCAGAGGATCCATTGGTGAGCAAGTGATGCAAGGCTAAATTTTTCCAAATCTGCTCCCATGGAGAAAAAATCTTGGATGGCTTGATGGTGAGTACAAAAAAAGTGCGGAAAACTTTTAACTATTCAGCAACTCAGAAAGTTAAATATACACTTCTGCTCATGGGTACCTGGTTTACCTGCAACTTTGAACAAAACTCTGGGCGTATGTCAAAGACTCGATGCCACTAACCTTGCCAATGTTGCCAAATCCAACAACTAGTTCCTACTCATGCACTCATTTTATCAGCCCACAAGCTTGTAAACACGATTGTGTTTGCAGGTGTACTGATGCATGCAAACTCTGAAAACCTGCATAAAGTCAGCAAACTGCAATTTTTTAGCTAGTTCTTGTCAGTTTTGTGTGCAGTATGCAGACTGTGGATGCAGAGATGAGAAATATTCAGTCAGTATTTGTAGAACTGTGCAAAACTCCACCAGCAGCACCACCACATGATTTCTTTGGGCATGATTATAATGACAGTTAAGTGACTGAGCCCACCAACACTGCACTGACGTTTGCATTATTTTCCTCTCTTTTGTCACACAGAATCAAATGGATGGTAAGCCAATCAACTGCATCAGTATTGAGCTCACTGTATGTGAGTTTTCTATGTCTGGCCTTGGATACAGGAGCAAATTTGTTATAATAATCCAGTTTTGCAGTACGCTGTCTTTCTCTTCTGTTTGCATACAGTGCTTACCTCTAAATTCCCTGCCATACACAAAATTGTATTTCAACATTACTTTCTGCAAAAGCAGGGAGACCTCAACAAAAAAGTAAAAGAGTTGTTTCACTCTCACAGAAATTCAAGCACAAAACAAAAGATATTGACAAACAAACAAAGGAGTATGGGTTATTTAGAAAAGAAAGCAATATCTCTCCACAAAAAGCATCTAATGTTGAAGAAGGAGGGAGAAACAGAGGTGTGTAAATATCATAATCACTAGGGTAAAGCAAAATCTCAGCTGACAGAATTCAAGACAGAGAGTGCCAACAATCCCCAACATTATCATCAAAGCACCATTATATTTGGTCTCCAGCAATAAAAGAGGAAGAAAAAGGAGAAAAATAGGATCAGCCTTCATTAAAAAAAAAAAAACAAGAACTGACACATTGCACACAGAGATGGTTTTCCAAAATGAGTTATGAAATATAATAATATTAATAATAATTTAGCAATTATATATATATATATATATATAGTGGGTACGGAAAAAATGCAAACCCTCTTACTTTTTTCACTCTTT
>NW_015505621.1:1578853-1582110 GCF_001515645.1 Sinocyclocheilus grahami
AGCAAAGGGTCTGAATATTTAGGACCATGTGATATTTCAGTTTTTCTTTTTTAATAAATCTGCAAAAATGTCAACAATTCTGTGTTTTTCTGTCAATATGGGGTGCTGTGTGTACATTAATGAGGAAAAAAAAATAACTTAAATGATTTTAGCAAATGGCTGCAATATAACAAAGAGTGAAAAATGTAAGGGGGTCTGAATACTTTCCGTACCCACTGTATATATATTTAATTATAAAGTGTTTTCTTATAAAACCTGACACACTGAAGATTGAGCGGGTCTTAACTGCGTGGGAAAAGAGAAGTAATTTCTGTGAGACTCTGTATGGTGCGCACAAGCTCAAACTGTGCAATTTATGAGGCTGAGAAATAATTTCAAAGGTAACAAAAAGGTAAGGGATAAAATTAGTTCACCTCTGACACTCTAAAATCTCATTTACACTTGGATTTTAAAGTTCAAATGTGCCATATCAAGGTTTGCAGACCGAACAATGACATCAGTGACATCAAGCGTTGCGTGATGTATCTTGATGATCGATATCTGAATGAGATTTGAGGAGAATATGAACAAAAATGACTCTGGAAAATTGAAAATAGCCATATACTCCTTTCGTGGCACCTTTTTTTCCCCATTTCCTCCTCAGTCTATGTAATGGCAGCCTGGACGTCTCATTTTGTGTTCTACGACAGTAACAAAATTGGGTTTGAATTGACATGAGGATGAGAATCCGTGTATCATTCGATCATTCGTTTTTTGATTTAATATTGAAAGCAGAAAAATTAGAAAACTGATCCTGTTTAGTTTTTTTGTTTCTTTCCAAAAAACGAAAAACGAGAATTCAGCTTAAATTTTCGTTTTTCGTTCATGGGTGGAAAAATTAATAAACAGTTTGAATATTTGATTTCTACATGTGGGCGGGAATTAAATGCCCCTTTCTGCTGATGGGTCAACCGAAGATCAAACTGTACCATCATCAGTTCTTCTGCAGTATCACACAGCAGAATAATAGTCCTCCACTGCTGCAGTTGTACGGATTAATAACCCATTTTATCAATTTCATATTTTTCTCAACAAACAGACTAAATGAATAGCTCGTCTAATGACAGAGTATTAAGTTCCCTCGATGGGGGAAACATCCAAGTGAACATCAATCAGTACTCAATATTAATGTAAACTGCTTTAAATATGACTGCTGCTAATTTCCTGTGCACTTCAATACTGGTCTGCACTTGACTGTAGTGGCGTCTGTCTGCTTATTGAGCTTATTTAATCCATCGCAATTTTGCAACATCGCAATGTCCTGCTCGGGCTTGCCAATTTAATGGCAGAGAATGGTGACTTTAGTTGTTGTTTTTTTTAAGCGGATACATATCTGTCATAAAATAATCCTATACATCTCGTGGCGTATATTCCAAGCATTCTGAACGTATCTTGCGTTGCAGCTCATGCCACGTACAAGTGCATATCCTTTTGAGATATCAATTATAATAAATTTTAATAAAACACAAGATTACATTATATAACTCTAACAGATTCTGCTGCGTGACACTGCAGAAAAACTGATGAAGGCACGGTTTGATCTTCAGCTGACCAATCAGCAGAAAGGGGTGTTTAATTCCCGCCCACATGTAGAATTCAAATATTCAAGCTGTTTATTCATTTTTCCACCCATGAACGAAAAACGAAAATTTCAGCTGAATTATCGTTTTTCGTATTTTGGGAAAAAAAAAAAAAAAAACGAAAAAGGAGCCGTTTTTTCATTTTTCTACTTTCAATATTAAATAAAAAAACGAATGATCGAATGATACACGGATTGATGAGCAAAAGATGACAGAATCCTGAACTCTTTAAAATAAACCAATACCTACAGTATCGTTTCATATATGAACCTCTGTCAGTAGCAGCGTGTGAAACAGTGGAGAGCCACTCCAAGTCCTGCGCCTCTGGTTCTAAATTATGTTCCAGCGCATGGATTGCACTAATTCACATCATTGTGCTTGAATCAGCAACTGACTGCGATCGTTTCAGGCCTCTCAACCTCCATTTGCCACTCCTCTCCTGTAGGCTGTTGCTCTAATGGAACTAATGCAGTCTACTAATGCAAAAATCACACTGCACCGAATTCCAGATTTTCATTAGGGCTGTACTGCCTGAAATGTGAATACTTTTTGATTGCAAGACACAAATTCTGTTCGGCTGGACAGGTACTGAATGTAAAAGTACAGATATGGTAGACAGTAAGCAGCGCGTTTTATTCTTAAAACAATACAATAATCTAAATCTAATCAACAGCTCGTTTACAGTTGACAAAAGTTCCATGACTAGTGTTTACATTTTAACTATTGTCCAGGTGTAGTACAATGCTTATGCAATATACTACATGCTGATTCATAACAGCCTGAGTCAATTCAGTAGCAATCTGATGCACAATGCACACAAGAATAGTAAAATCTCTTGGTTGGTTGGGCAATCTTTATACAATTCTGTAAGCAAAGTCACTTTGGAAACAAAAGGCATTTCAGAGGTCAAGCATACAGCTCTTAAAGTTTCTGAGATTAGTGGCATCAATTCGTTGTTAGACGCTTAAAGATGAGTTTTGTTTTACACACTTCATAGCTTGTATATTCTATATAAATATATTCTAACTATATATATATATACAAACCCAATTCCAAAAAAGTTGGGACACTGTACAAATTGTGAGTAAAAAAGGAATGGAATAATTTACAAATCTCATAAACTTAAATTTTATTCACAATAGAATATAGATAACATATCAAATGTTGAAAGTGAGACATTTTGAAATGTCATGCCAAATATTGGCTCATTTTGGATTTCATGAGAGCTACACATTCCAAAAAAGTTGGGACAGGTAGCTATAAGTTAAATGTACATATAAGGAACAGTTGGAGGACCAATTTGTAACTTATTAGGTCAATTGGCAACATGATTGGGTATAAAAAGAGCCTCTCAGAGTAGCAGTGTCTCTCAGAAGTCAAGATGGGCAGAGGATCACCAATTCCCCCAATGCTGCGGCGAAAAATAGTGGAGCAATATCAGAAAGGAGTTTCTCAGAGAAAAATTGCAAAGAGTTTGAAGTTACAGTGCATAATATCATCCAAAGATTCAGAGAATCTGGAACAATATCTGTGCGTAAGGGTCAAGGCCGGAAAAACATACTGGATGCCCGTGATCTTCGGGACCTTAGACGGCACTGCATCACATACAGGAATGCTAATGTAATGGAAATCACAACA
>NW_015505621.1:1582169-1597502 GCF_001515645.1 Sinocyclocheilus grahami
GTGCGTAAAGTGATGCCCGTGATCTTCGGGCCCTTAGACGGCACTGCATCACATACAGGAATGCTACTATAATGGAAATCACAACATGGGCTCAGGAATACTTCCAGAAAGCATTGTCGGTGAACACAATCCACAGTGCCATTCGCCGTTGCCGGCTACAACTTTATAGGTCAAAAAAGAAGCCATATCTAAACACGATCCAGAAGCGCAGGCGTTTTCTCTGGGCCAAGGCTCATTTAAAATGGACTGTGACAAAGTGGAAAACTGTTCTGTGGTCAGACGAATCAAAATTTGAAGTTCTTTTTGGAAAACTGGGACGCCATGTCATCCGGACTAAAGAGGACAAGGACAACCCAAGTTGTTATCAGCGCTCAGTTCAGAAGCCTGCATCTCTGATGGTATGGGGTTGCATGAGTGCGTGTGGCATGGGCAGCTTACACATCTGGAAAGGCACCATCAATGCTGAAAGGTATATCCAAGTTCTAGAACAACATATGCTCCCATCCAGACGTCGTCTCTTTCAGGGAAGACCTTGCATTTTCCAACATGACAATGCTAGACCACATACTGCATCAATTACAACATCATGGCTGCGTAGATGGATCCGGGTACTGAAATGGCCAGCCTGCAGTCCAGATCATTCACCCATAGAAAACATTTGGTGTATCATAAAGAGGAAGATGCGACAAAGACCTAAGACAGTTGAGCCACTAGAAGCCTGTATTAGACAAGAATGGGACAACATTCCTATTCCTAAACTTGAGCAACTTGTCTCCTCAGTCCCCAGACGTTTGCAGACTGTTATAAAAAGAAGAGGGGATGCCACACAGTGGTAAACATGGCCTTGTCCCAACTTTTTTGAGATGTGTTGATGTCATGAAATTTAAAATCAACTTATTTTTCCCTTGATCCCTTGAACTATACATTTTCTCAGTTTAAACATTTGATATGTCATCCATGTTGTATTCTGAATAAAATATTGAAATTTGAAACTTCCACATCATTGCATTCTGTTTTTATTCACAATTTGTACAGTGTCCCAACTTTTTTGGAATCTGGTTTGTATATATATATAGTTAGAATATATTTATATAGAATATACAAGCTATGAAGTGTGCAAAACTTTTGGATGAACACATTTTGATCACAAATTCTACACACATTTGTGTTGTCAGTACAACCGCTCAACCAAGTTTTTTGTTTCACATTTCACAGAAGTGAATAATATTTTCCACTCTTTAAGAAAAAAAAAAATCTGGAGAAAAAGGCACTGGTAATTTTCTCTATGACAATGTATGTTAAGTTTACGGACATTTTCTTTAACCCTAAAACAACAAAATGCAAAACGTAGTTCAAAACACAGGTAAAAATATGTGTGAAAACCCAATATAGAAAACTCATTCATATTAACACAATGTATTGTGCTCCATTTTCAAAGTATTTTCTCAGAGTACACAGCGGTCAGTTCTTCATTTATGTGTCAGAAATGGCACATAAAAACATTTTGCATGTCGCTCAAATGGTCTTCCACAGTCTATGTGGGTGTTTTTTTTCCAAAATAAATGGACCAAATTTCATGCTGACAGTTAAAAATCTGGCAACACAAGACTACTGTGACTGCTTAACAAAGCAGTATGAGCTTAAAATAAAAGCCATTGCATGGTATACTGTATACTCCAGACTTGCTGCCTTCCTAAAAATGTTAATTTCTACAAAAGATCAGGTTCTGAGGTTCAGATGCATTAGGAGTATGTAGTGTAATGCAAATACTGGTGAATGTAGTATGACACCAGGGAATCAAACGCATGCATAATATGTACCATGAATTCCTTTTGAACATTGTAGACTCAAGCTCTATTCAGAGTTTTCTGCTGGAAAAATGAAATGACAGCAGCTTTGATGGTGCCATGACAGCAGGTGCGGTTTTCAGATACAGACCGGCTGAGACGGACAAGACCAGCTGGATGGCATGAGTTGGAAGCACACCAGAGCTGCTCGCTAGCATGCTAGTATGACGATGCCATCTTCAGATCTTTGATCATTTACAGATCATACGTAGCCTGTCCGTTGCTCTGGGTGCCGGCATGTAATAGGATTTTATTGAGGGTTTGAGGAGGATTCAATTTGCTGTATATCAAACGCATCTGATGCGTAACATCTATCGACTGTCAATAATAATGACTAAAAACCAATAGTGGCTAATGAGACTATATGGAAGAATGTAGTTGTTGTCTTGACTGTATTAAAAATACTTTGTTGGATGGATAGATAGAAAAAAATAATTTTGTAAAACTTTTTTAATTATCAAAAAGCAACTGAGTGCACCTTTAACTGAGGTAACTTAATCATAATTACGAATGCATTTGCAAAGGTGAGTCACATTAGATTGATTGCCAATTAGCAATTAGCATTAGTATCTGTCAGAAATAAAAGAGGTCTGACAATTAGCATTTAGATAAGCAAGCTTTCAAGGCAACATGAGTTTCACAGAAGACGGATAGTCTGAATAGGAAAACATGATTGAATAGCAGGTGCAGCGATCAGAAAAACACACTCTTTCATGGATCAAGGGGAAGGTCTTCGAAATGATGAGTGCAATTTCTAAACATGGACAAGCTTTATTTGTGAAAATGAACCATTGTCTTCACTCAGAAATTGCTAGCAAGCACACACACACACACACACACACACACACACACAAAGCAGCAAATAGCATTGAACTATATAGGATTTTTAAAAGTAGAAATACTCAAATAGTATTTTCTTGTAAAATGTACTTTACTTTTTACAATGTGTGTGTTAAGTATTTAAAATATATATATATATATATATATATATATACTGTCAAGGTAGGCAGCTATATGACTAGTTATTAGATGGTTGACAATAAGAAATTAGTTTTATTGGTCTTTTATTTACTATCTGGACTAATTAAAAGCATAAAAAGGCAGTTGAATTATCCACAATATGATCAAAAGCATGTAATAAGTCAATTTTCATATCGACTAAGTAATTCTCAAAGTCAATATTTTATGTCAATGCCTAACCCTAAGAAAGCATAAAAACTTAATTATAAAGATATGTGATCAAAGCTCACAGAAATATACTCACTTAACTCAATTTCCTATATAATACACAAAGACTCACATGAACCTGGTTCTAGTAACAAAACAGAAAATGTCTAACCATTAAGGCACATAAAGCCTGGAGCCCTGGGCAAAAGGATAATGCATTTGAGCCATGCGCCACCTTATTTCCTACCTCTGTGTGAGTTTTGGTTCAGCTCTTAACTGACTGAAAGTAGATTTCCACCTCCATCTCACTAAGAATCAGAAACGTATCTACTTGAGGGACAGAACAATTCCTAAATTACCACTACTACACACCTTTTAAAGGGGTCATATGATGCTGCACCTATTCACTTCAGAGGATCTAGTGGTGAGCAAGTGATGTAATGCTAAAATTCAGCAAATTGTCATTTTTTTAGTGAACTCTTTTATATATATATATATATATATATATATATATATATATATATATATATATATATATATACTGTCAAGGTAGGCAGCTATATGACTAGTTATTAGATGGTTGACAATAAGAAATTAGTTTTATTGGTCTTTTATTTACTATCTGGACTAATTAAAAGCATAAAAAGGCAGTTGAATTATCCACAATATGATCAAAAGCATGTAATAAGTCAATTTTCATATCGACTAAGTAATTCTCAAAGTCAATATTTTATGTCAATGCCTAACCCTAAGAAAGCATAAAAACTTAATTATAAAGATATGTGATCAAAGCTCACAGAAATATTCTCACTTAACTCAATTTCACATCCTGAGTGAGATCCAGTCTGTTTTCATAGTATTTAACTCATACACCTACATGAAGGATTCACAACCTACCATCTGCCACAAACTGTGAAAATAGTTAGGTTCTCTAAAACTTCTCATAATTAGATAACGGGATGCCATCAAAATATGCTTCCGAGCCATTTCACCACAAAACTAGACCCCTACCATCTGTGAAGATCACATAGCTCAACCAAAACTGTTCCAGGATGAAAGTTTAACTCCAAACCTGTGAAGTATATGATCTGGAAAATACAAATTATAGGGTGATCACCAGCTGAGCGGGAAACAGACCAAGTCCAAAAATCTTCAAAAAAAATGACAGTGCTCTTCGTTTCTGAAGCCTGAAATTTTCGAAAGATTTTAATAATTGAGATCTGTTTTTTTTTTTTTTTTTTTTTTTTTTGCACAGGCAAACATATGGACATTCTTTTCCTCCCTCATATAAAAACACAGAAATGTCAATTCAGATAAGGTTCAGAGGTTCACAAACTGGTATTGTGCCTTACACTGCATAAAGGTACTGCAGCATACGGAGTCTCTGTGATAACATATGGACCATCCTACCTTGTTAAACAAAGTTGTGTTTGTGTCATGATGATTTATTCAGCACTCTCTGTACTGACAACCGTTCTTATACATTATCCTAGTCAAACCGGAGGAGTTCAGAGACTCGAACTAGAAAAGAATCTCTTGGATGTAATCAAATAAACCAGGCAAAACCTCGTTGGAAACTCTGACAGCAAGCAAACTCATTTAATTTCCCCTTGACAGTTGAATTGTGAAATATGTTCTATTTTTCCAACCCGAGATGCTGATCTGTCATGCATCAAAACAAAGATGATTTAAATGCCTTTAGCATCTAAAATGTTAACGTTTATTATGCACTCATTTGACACTTGCTAAAGCAACTATCATTTGCTACTGCTCATCCTAACCATTAAGTATCACACTTTGGTGCACACCGTTTGTGCTATGTAGATGAATGATGCCTCAGCTTGTATGGCTTGCTGAGGAGAGGAGTGCTGTTACTTTTCTACGTTTCTACTTTTCTGATCTTTAGACTTAAAGGGGTCATATGATGCTGCTAAAAAGATCATTATTTTGTGTATTTGGTGTAATGAAATGTGTTTATGCGGTTTAAGGTTCAAAAACACATTATTTTCCACATACTGTACATTATTGTTTCTCCTCTATGCCCCGCCTTTCTGAAACGCGTCGATTTTTACGCGTCGATCATTCTGAAAAGCGAGGTGTGCTCTGATTGGCCAGCTATCCAGTGCGTTGTGATTGGCTGAATACCTCAAGCGTGTGACGGAAATATTACGCCCCTCACCATACTGTGATGCCTTGTCCCGGTGCGACAAGACAAAACCAATAAAACCCATTATAAACAAGGCATTTGTTGCATCCAGTGGGGACATAATTACGGATTATAATGACTTATACTGTCTTTTTACACGTTGCGTTGCATCACACCGCGTAAACATACAACCATGTCTGCATTTGTGATCGGGGAAACGACAAACAAGCGCTACTCTACACTGCTCAAAACTCGCGTTTGTATCGTCAGTGGCAAATCCTTTAAATATGAAAACGTACTTACAGGCTGTGAGTCAGCATTATTTGTCAGCATCATAGACTGTGGTCAGCATGCGCACCGAAGGGGAAACAGGGGAACTGAATTCACCGGAACACCGGCATTGTAGGCTACTCTCCCAGGAAACAGTCCTCGTCCTCCGCAAAATGCGTTGCACATATCTGAATATTTGGTTTGAACTGTTCTGGAAGAGTGTTGTAAATACTTAACCACTGATTTCTAGTTGTGTCCTCTTTTGGCGGAGGCAACAATACTACAGTGAGAATCAAAGTTACGCCTTCTTTCTTTGTGTATACATTTGGCCGGTGTTATGCCAATCTTCCCACACAGTGATGCAGACATGTGGGGGCATGTTTAAACGAGGCATTTTAGGAGGGCGTGGACGAGTCTTAACTTTTATAAAGAATATCTCTTTGAGTTTGAGACTTTAGTCTTTGCAAAGTTAGGGATCTTATCTAGTCACGAACAGCTTGTAACACTCCAAAGAGAAAGGAAAACTTGAATTCGCATCATATGACCCCTTTAAAATCTACAAGTTGGAAAGTTTGAATTAGTTTGCATAAGCGTGAGCATAAACACAACAATGCTTTTAGTGGACTGGTGAGTAGATCAGTTTACCTGGTCAACATTTAATGTCCCTGACTACCCCTGTATTCTCATTTAGTTGGTTGGTATTTTAATGCCTTGACTATTTACATGGCAAGTAACAAGCTTAAATACTATAAAACAGCAATTTTTAAGAACATAAAAAAAAAGTTTGATTTAGCTAAAACCTCTCAAATAGATTCAGGATTGACCTGTTATTTTTTTCAAAAAGATTTGCAAAGTAATTAAATTTCCTAAGAGAACTTAAACCAGTACAAAATTTTATAAAATATGTTTAAGAGATATTGGACTCTAGCATAACGGTGAATCTTCATTAATGCTGTAGAGACTAAAACATGAAAATATCTTGAGTTTGTGTCAACCACAGACCTTATTTCAGATATTTAACCAAAAAACCCATGGAATTGGAAGTGTAAAACTGCTACCTCGTTTCTGGTATTTAGGAATCACTCCTGCAGCTCTCTGTCTTGGCAAGCACGGTTTGCATCTTTTCACACAGCAGAAAGCCACTCACATCTTTCCAGTACATTTAAAATTCTGCAGTAGTAGTTCTCTTCATTCTTCCATTTGGTTCTTTTACATAATGTGTCAAATTTGGTGTGGTATTGGTAAATAAAAATAATAATAATAATAATATATATATATATAGTGCTAAACAGACCGTCTGAGGTATATCATTCATTTTGCAATCCTGAAAGCTCCACACCTGCAGCAGCTCTCCACAGCGATAAGCTCGCCAGATCAACCTCTCTCAAGCTCTCCATCAGAGGACAGCCAGAGTCAGCTGCCAGCTTCTTCAGATAGTAGGTCAACAGACCTGAAGTCAGTGAACAACACAGCTGTGCTCTCAGCTGTTCTCCAAAACCTCCCTGGATAACAGACCTTCAAAGACTGCCGTGTGCCGAGATGTGATTAGTCTTGACAAACACTTCACTTTCCCAGGTCTCGGTAGAGCAAATACGGAGGTGGAGTTGCCTTTGCAGCAACTATTGCTTAGTCTATTAATGGGCTGCAAATGAAGATACAAACAGGTTAAGATAACAAGGAGGTAAAGCAATGAGCTTAGAGGTTTGTGCTTCTTGACATTGAGGATTAAGTTAGAAAAGAAGGTTGTTTATTAAACTGAAGGACTTCAGATATTACTCTACTGACTGCAGATTATTCAAACATAATTTTACTGTACAATGACACCCATATGGAAATGTAATATGACATACTTCCTTACATCAAGTGTCATATCGTCATATATGTTACCTATAAAGCCTTAAATAATTTTCACATACGTATTGTCTGGAGAGATGTACCTATAAGTTTATAACACATAAAACCTGTACGTTTATAATAAGTATGTTAATAGATACAGTATATGATTATTTTTATATGGTATTATATGTAGCAACCATATACACTATATCCAATTTCTAATAGGTTTCATATACATGTTTTAATTCATATATGGAAATTTAATACATATATTACATATGCAGGAAAGGCACAGTGAATGGAGCGAACGCAAGAGGTTTAACTTCAACCCCAACACTTAAAGCTCACTTCATAAAGAAAATGATGTGGGCAGTATTTCAAACAGTACTAATTTGCTTGCATTTTCAGACGCTCCTGCAGAAAGCCAATGACCAACAATGTATTCTATGTTGTCTGTCAATTTCAATAGCAACTGATAACCAAGGTGTACCGAGCCATGCGTGTAACAGCAATCAGTTTTACCCTTTTCCTTGACACCTTAATCTTAGTTTGTAAGAAGCAGAGGGGTTTTTTCCCCCACTTCTCTAATACCACGAGTAGAGAAATCACCGCCGTCAACATCAATTTCCCTCTCATGATGGTTTAAAAGTGAACAGCATGGACAGTATCGAATTGGAGCATTGATTGTGGTCTCATGCAGTACTGTATATTTATTTCTCACTGTCTATTGCCTTTGAATGCAGAAGGAAAGAAGGTGAAAGCTTGCAATCATCGCCCCGATAAATGCCACCATCTGACACCGGTGAAATATGGGCGTCATTACGAACGCACAGTCAAACGTGATTGGGCAGTGAATGTTTAAGGCCACCCGAAATTACCTTCGTACCCTATTATCTCTCAGCCCTTACTGACAGCCTTGTAGAACATGGAGTCGCTGATGAGAATTGCCACTCAACGGGTCAGAAAAGCCATCAGTCTTGTGGATGCGAGCCACAGGTAACAGGCACGCAGAAAGTGGCGCACGAGAAACATGAGTCACTCTGCCTCGACACGCCAGCCTGGTGCCGCCCACTGTTTCGCGCTGAGCTGAGCTGTCTCGATTGGCACTGCTTCTGCCCCATGTGCCTCGGTGAACACAGCCAGGCAGGCGTGTGGAATAATGAACAACAAGCCTGTCACTGTTTCGGGACCTTAAATTAGCATTAGCAAAAAGGGCTTTCTCTCTCTCACACACACACACACACGTACGGTACGATTATCTCACCAACTCCAAAGTGATGACTCAAGAGATGGCTGATGTTACACCTAATTTACATGACTTGAACGAAATGATGGAACCCCCACTCCTTATATAAATAACAGCGTGGTACAGTGCAGTCCGTTGTCTTGCGTGTTTACATCGTGACTCTTGGATTGTGGTGATGTGCGGTAAAACTGTCTAGGCTGAAGTTATTTTTAGGCGCTGACAGCCAGAGTTTTTGGCCTGTAAAATTTGCCACACTGTAAGAAAACAAACCATAGGAAAACAGAAAATGACCAGTATATTTTCCTTTGAATTTACAGACATTTCCTTCAACCCCAAAACACAATGTTTTGAATGTATTGGTTGGTTGTAATCTTCATTTACATCTTATGGTTATGCATAAATTAAAAACTGAAAACATTTAAACAGTTACATTTACAGACATTTCCTTCAACCCAAAACACAACACAAGCAATGAGTGATTCAAAATATGGATAAAACACTGTTTCAATGTAGAATTTCAAATACAGAAAATACCTTCATATTAACAGTACATTGGGCCGTATTTTTACAGACTTTTCTTAGAGTGCAGAGATGATGTATCTATTCTCTAAAACGGGATCAGGTGTCTATGTATTTTCCTAAATATGAACATGATTGAAGGAGAACCAGATTTTGAATTTTATTACAGAAATTGGGTTAACTATGCAGAAGTTCTGTATGTTTTTAATGTGTCGCTTTGCAGTTGCTGTTTTGGGGGGTTAAAAGAGTCCAAGTCTCAAGTTCTGCTCATAAGTTTACACACCCCTTGCAGAATATGCAAAATGATAATAAACAAAAGAAAAATGCATATGTTTATTTAATACTGTGCAACGATTATCAATACTGTAATGTTTTGTGATCAGCTGATTTGTGTGTTTACATCGTGACTCGTGTACTGTGGTGAAAGTGTCTTGGCTGAAGTTATTTTAGGTGTTGAGAAGAGATGCTGAAAACAGCTAAACTGACAGCAAGAAGAATTGTTGGCCTGTAAAATATACTAGAGATGATGAATCTGAGCTCTGTCATGGGTTCAGGTGTCTAATATTACAATGAATTTAAACATAATTGAAGGAGAATCCGATTTTTATATTCATTTACTACAGAAAATGCAAATGCTGCTTAAATGTGCAAAGGTCATTCCAGAACATTCTGAGGGTCTTTGCAATATGCAAGATGCATGTTATTTGTTAACCATTACCGTCCTGATTAAGCTGTTACTCATAACAGATGTTTGCATACAGTCGACAAGACAAAACAATAACTGAATTCACACAAATTAACCAGTTCAAAAGTTTAATCTTAAAACTTGAATCTTAATACTCTGTGTTTCTACCTGGAAGATCAATGACTGTTTTATGTTTTGTGATGATAGTTTTTCATTTTGAGAAGTCAGATGTTTTGCATGTTTACATCGTGACAAGTGTCTTGGCTAAAGTTATTTTGGGTGTTGAAGGTGCTGAAAACTGCTAAACTGAGGATAAGAAAAGTTTTTGCCTATAAAATATACCAGAGATGATGAATCTGTCCTGCAAAATGGGTTCAGGTGTTTAATATTGCCCTGAATATGAACATAACTGAAGGAGAACTAGATTTTTAGTTACACTAAAGAAAATGCAAATGCTGCTTAAATGTGCAAAAACATGCTATTTCTATGATCCCTCTTATTTTTATATTATTATGAATATCTTGCATATTCCACAAGGGGTGTGTAAACTTATGAGCAAAACTGTATTCTGGTCTCTAGGCGTGCCTTGAATCTGTCTTTGTATAATGTAATTATGTGGGATTGTATTTTTTTTCATGTATTGAGACATACACGTAACTTTAAGCACACCTATCCTCAACAAAACACATGCCACCCCAATTTTTCTCCTCCACCGAAGTACAGTACGAGTAATAATGGCCAAATGTTGGGGGGATTAACTGTCCCTTAACTAGTAGTTGAGCAGTATGTACCTCAATCTTGATCTAAAGTAATTCTCTCTTTTTAAAGGATAAATTATTGAAATGTAAAAGCTGGTAATAATGAAAGTGAGAACTATGAAATGAATTATGAATTGTTTGCTAAGATCAGTTGCTGTTTTAAGGCTGCAGTTATGAAGGGCTGTATTATGGTACTATAACAAGCATTTACAGGATATTAAACTCCAGATTTGATGGATTCTCAATGAGTCACAACCTTTTTTTAATCAGTACGTTATTTATTTTTATATTTGCGCTCTGTGCTCTGCAAATGTGCCATGAAGCCTTGTAAAGCATCTCAAGGATCCTCTATGGGCTTTATAGCTCATACAATTTCAGCACACTTGGAAAGACCCTCTCGTGGGGACAGTATACATTTAGAGCAGTGTACATCATATAGAGAAACTAAAAAAAACAATGTAGCCTGTTTTACTCAGATCTGTACGCTGTGTTGAAGAAACACTGGTTATTATTTTTTTTTTAATGTGAATGTACCACATGTGCAGCATGTATTACCATAGAGAAGCGCTTTTACATTTTATACACTACAAATAATAATATATTATAAATTAACTTTTAAAGTACTTTTACTTTGATTTACTTTAAACCAATTTTCACCAGTAAATTGTTAAGTTTCACAAATAATTACAAAGGCATGGCAAGTAACACTGAAATAAACAAAAAAAAAATATTCAAATGGTATTTTCTTGTCAAATGTACTCCAATAATATTTGTTGTCCTTATAACTTTGAAAAAGCTTGCTGTTGAGTTTCACATCAAAATCTATAACAATTTGTATGAGATAATTAAATTCATAATATACGAGTTGGCTTGTGCAAAACAGATTCAAAATTAAAATATATATATATTTTTTAAATCATTGTTTAGGATGTGAACAGGTGCAATTAGATGATTTTGCGTGCAAAAGGGGTAAAAGTTGTATGATTATGTACATCTTCATTTGCGTCGTTTGATTATGCTTAACTAATATCGAAACTGAGTGTAACTTGAACAGTTAAAAAGCAAAATTGTGAAACATATTTGTTAAATTATCTTCTTCAGTTTACATAAATAAATGCATAATATATATTTTACTGTTTATTTATGTAATATTGAATACATAATACATAAACACATAATATAAATTCATATTTAAAAAATGTTTATAGTAATATATAGCATGCATTATTTACATATATTATCTATACATATATATAAAGATACAAGATATATATAATATACATATAATGCTATGTATTTTTTAAGATAGGTATGTAATATATTTAATATGTAATATATTTAATAACTGCCTGAATAGTCTGTTTGAGGTGAGTCTATTTTTCTACGCTTTGCACATGGATTACTGACATAATTCCTGTGGGTGGAATTTTCTGGCTTGAGCTGAAATTTGCCATGGCTATTGACAGCATGCCACAGACACGATACATAGATGTCAGATCCCAAAATCAAAGAGTAGAATCCTAATTAGTGTGTTGTATCTTTTTAATATCAAAGGACTTAAATATGTATCTAGCTTGAATAAAATTAAATGTGCATTTACATTCTGGATAAAATCGTGCAAACGGTTCTGGCTCCCTGTTGGTCAGAGATCCGAGCTTCACATATTTCATTTCCACTATGACATTGAAATAAATTATTCATGCTATTCAAATCTCACAAACACACTCAACAAGTGAAACCTTCCTATTGAAATATTCCATGTTTGCGTCTGTAAAGATGTTTGATGCAGGCTGAGTCTTGTAATGGGGTTATACATCATGTTTGGCAATGCATTCCAACAGCACAATCTATCACAACGAATCACGCTGCTGTATTATTTACAAACAAATGATTTAAAAGTCTAAATTCCACCCAGAAGAAATTATGACTGACAGTTCTGTCCGTGTTATATAATTGTCTACAGAGTCAAACAAACAGAAACTCGAAGGAAATTTGCACAACCTTCTTTATGGAATAATTGTCCCAAACCAAATTATTTTCCTGATTCATATTACTTTAAGGATTCCAAAACGTCCATCCTGTACACGGACTTTGTACCCGAGTTTTTCTTGGAGGAAGGAAACTTCATAGAACTGACTTATCAAAAACAGGCTGCTGAGCAGGACTTCAGCCGGAGGGGAAAGCTCATGGTCAAGCTCAAGCTCCATAATCCGAATATTATTCAAGCCACAATGATGATCTCGGTGACATGAAAAATGAGGTGCCAAGAGGCGAATGTATGAGCTCTAAATCACAAAAGAGGGCTTTTGAAAGTACAGTTTATGAAACAATGCCTAAATATAGTCAAGCACTGGTCAGATCTGTGTAATAATGAGAGATCGACCAGACTGGCATTTACTAACTTTATTCATTATAAAGACTATGCTAGACTTTCAGTGCACAACTTACTGCTACTCACTGTTAGGACACTGTTAAGGACTTTAGAATGTTGCAATGCCATTTTTAGGTCATTGTGAGTGGTTGCCAGGGTTGCTATTCAGTTTTTAGAATGAAGGATTTTAGAAAGTTGTTATGCAGTTTTAGGGTGTTGTGGGCTGTTGCCAGGGTGTTGCTATGTGTTTGCCAATGGTTTTAGAACTATGGATTTTAAAATGTTGTTATGCAGGTTTAGGGTTTTGCTATTGGTTTTTTTAGAGTTAAGAATTTTTGAATGTCACTATGCAGTTTTAGTTGCATTGTGGACAGTTGCTAGGGCATTGTGGATGGTTGCCAGGGTGTTGCTATGCAGGTTCTAGAATGAAGGATTTTAGAATGTTGTTATGCAGTTTTAGGGTGTTGTGGGCTGTTGCCAGGGTGTTGCTATGTGTTTGCCAATGGTTTTAGAACTATGGATTTTAAAATGTTGTTATGCAGGTTTGGGGTTTTGCAATTGTTTTTTTTTTAGAATTAAGAATTTTTGAATGTCACTATGCAGTTTTAGTTGCATTGTGGACAGTTGCTAGAGCATTGTGGATGGTTGCCAGGGTGTTGCTATGCAGTTTCTAGAATAAAGGATTTTAGAATGTTGTTATGCCATTTTAGGGTGTTGTGGGTGGTTGCTATTGTGTTTTTAGAATTAAGAATTTTAGAATCTCGCTATGCAGTTTTTAAGGTGTTGTGGGCTGTTGCCAGGGTGTTACTGTGTTTTTACAATTAAGGATTTTTAAATGCTGCTATACAGTTTCTAGAGCATTGTGGGTGGTTGCCAAGGTGTTGATATGGTTTTCAGAATGAAGGATTTTAGAATGTTGATATGCAGTTATCAGGGTTTTGTGGCGGGTTTCCAGAATGTTGCTATGCAAATGTGGTGTATGGTGAGGTATCTGAGTAATAATAAAATAAATAAAATAACACAAAAAATACTGTTCTAGCTGCAAATCTACAGGCTTTTTTTCTGATATTTTATCAATTACAAGTATATGGAATGAAGGCCATACTGTATGTAGCCTATGTGTAAAGATTACAAAAAAACAGCTGCCAATATTTTTGATCACATGACCAATGCTATTTTCATCCTCTGATTCATCTTCTTCTAAAGGCTTTAAGCTCAGCTAATCAGTGAATCACTCTGTATCAATTCATAATTTCTCATTAAACACCCCAGTGTGTTGGATGGCATCATCCTTCAGTGAAATCCATCTAGAATATGATCTACAGCTTACAACACAAGGGAATGAGGCTTTTCTTGGAAATGAAATAAGTGCTTGCATGAGCAATCAAGAACAGATATGCCATATTAAAACCCCCACAGACTCACATTGAAGGAGGGTCCTGAGCTATATATGGAGAGCAGAATATCACATAGACTTGAGTATAGGCTCTTTTTGACCACCTCCAGACCACCCTAGCAACCGCATAGCAACACAATAAAAAGCTCTCAGAGCAGGTATGTAGCACTGCCGCAGCAGCCACCCACAGCACATAAGCACAGCGCCGCTGAGTTTTGCACAGGTAAGCACCACTCACATATTCTGCAGAAAATGTACAAATCTAGTTTGAGTAATGGCTGTTAACTCCAACTCTGACACCTTCTACAACTAAAAATAGTCCAAAATACTGTATTGAGCAGTGCATTAAATATCTGCATTGTGTAAAATCATCTGCTTGAACATAACCTTCTTCTTTCGCTCATTAAAACGCTGAAATCATAGGAACTGTTCGTTTAAGTCATCCAAAATACTCCATTATAGCTGGAACATTTTTCAGAATGCACTAATAGACAGTTCAGACTCAATTGTCAAGAAAAAAATGCTTCATTTACTCTGGATTGCACCCAGTTGCAAGCTCACTTACATTTTTTTCTTTTAATTACACCATTGTTCAAAGGTTTGAGGTCAGTAAGATGATTTGTGTGTGTGTGTGTGTGTGTGTGTGTGTGTGAGTGTGCGTTGGTGCGTGCGTGCGTGCCTACTGGTTTGGGTGGTTTACGGGGACACACATTTGTATAATGACGTGTATGACAGAGGTATTACAATGTGAAGGTGGTTTATGAGGACACTGCTTATGTTCCCCTAAAACATACTAAATTGTGTTTTTTTTTTTTAATCTAAAAATGCACAAAACTTTCTGCAAGGGGTAGGTTTAGGTGTAGAGTTGGTGCAGGGCGATAGCAAATACAGTTTGTACAGTGTAAAACCCATTATGCCTATGGAGAGTCCCCGTAAACCACCAATACCAATGTGTGTGTGTGTGTGTGTGTGTAAAAATTAATTTTATTCAGCAAGGACGCATTAAACTAAGCAAAATTGACAGTAAAGACATTTCTAATGTTATAAAAGGTCATTCTGAACTTTCTATTCATCAAAGGATCCTGAAAAAAA
>NW_015505621.1:1597512-1600021 GCF_001515645.1 Sinocyclocheilus grahami
AAAAATAAAAATACAGTGTATATATAGTATATTCTGTTTATTGAGCAGTCTATAAATATAGGTCCCAGTGTACTGCATTAATGTGAAGGAATTTCCCATATTGTTGGAATAACATAATTTTTCCCCATCTGCTGCTAGAGTAAATCCAGTAATGTGTGGAATTGTCTGTGAGTTAGTACAGCAAGACATTGTGCTACATTCAAGGACAAAGCAGGACAAAAAGACTCGGAGATGCTATTATTTCACTAAGTGATTGGACTAACATTTTTGCCTGAGGTGCCATATCAACAGACCAGAATATTAGAGACCCAGTCTAGTAAATAAATAACCACCAAATAACCACCCAGAACACCACAGAAACCCTATGCTAATGCCTAATCACAGGCAAACATCCCTTACACTGTTAGATTATCTGGGTATTGCAATGTGGTTGCTATGCAGTTTTTACAGTTAAGGGTTTTAGAATGTTGTTATGCAGTTGCTTGGATGTTGCTGTTTGTTTACTAAGGTTTTTAGAATGCACTGCCATTTTTGAAGCATTGTTTAGGGTGTTGTGGGTAATTGCTAGGGTGTTGCTATAGGGTGAATGAGGTTTTAGAATTAAGGATTTAAGAATGCTTCAATGCAGTTTTGGGGTGTTGTGGGTGGTTGACAGGGTGTTGCTATATGGTTGCTATGCAGTTTTTAGAATTATGGGTTTTAGAATGTTGCAGTTGCTAGGGTGTTGTTGGTGATAGCCAGGGGGTTGCTATGCAATTAAGGTTCTTTAGAATGTTTTTAGGGTGTTTTGGGTGGTTGCCAGGGTGTTGCTATGGGGGGGGGGAATAAAGTTTTACAATTAAGGATTTTAGAATGTTGCTATGCAGTTGTTAGAATGCTGTGGATGGTTTCCAGGGTGTTGCAATGCAGTTTTTGTTTTTATTTAAATTAAGTGTTTTAGAATTATGCTATGCAGTTTTAGGGTGTTGTGGGTGTTTGCCAGGGCATTGCTATGTGGTTACTAAGGTTTTTAGAATTAAGGATTTAGGAAAGTTGCTATGCAGCTTTTAGAATTAGAATCAAGGATTTTAGACAGCTGCTATGCAGAGTGATCCAGGTCAGACAAGTCTATTATCATTCTCTATGATATTCTGTAAATCTACTGTACACTCTAAAAAATGCTGGGTTAAAAAGGGACAAACCCAGCTATTGGGTTGTTTTGACCCAGCGGTTGGGTTCAAAACAATCCAACCTCTAGGTCAAAACAACCCAACCACTGCATTTTTTCCCCTTTTTAACCCAGCATTTTTAGTGTATGCAATTATTTTCTAGTGACTGGAGGTTTTTTTGGAGACCAGAACATCAGAGACCTAGTCTAGTAAATAACCACTTAGCAACACACTAGCAACCCCACTGCAACATGCTAAAAGCAAGAAAACTCACAACAGCATTGCATGCTGGCACATTCTGTACAGGCAAAAATCATTCACACTCTTAGATTATCTGGATTATTCTTTAACATTTACGCCATTTTACGCATTACATCAGTGTAACTTTACAGATGTTGCACATTTGAGAAAATAAAATGTAACCATCAACAGCAATTCTGTTTACTTCGGTTCATTTAAACTTTAAAAGGTTTAAAAGGAAAGTAAATCATTCAGCAGCTTCTATAATGGGTTTTACAGCCATGCGCTGAATGTGAAAATACACCGCCTGTGAGAGACTCCGGGTACGAGGAGAAACACTGAGCTTGTTCAGATTTGCTAACAAACGCATCTATTCATTACATCAGCATGCAGAAGGGCTCTGATACGGCCCAGATTCTCACACAAGAACTGCATACGCAAAGATGGTGCATTTTACTGTCCACATTTACTGGAGACTGTTAATGGGGTCATATCATGTGGAATCACATTTTTTTAGATAAAAGCTTTTGGGTTTATGAACATAAGATATCAAAACTTCCACCCCGGTCCATAAAGAGCATTCATTAAAAGCATTAAGCTGCAAAAACAGCTTTTGGCATCTTGTCCCATCTCTGTCTTTTTGGGCATATTTTGTTAATAACGATCCAATTTGGACTCTAATGTACTCTGGATTGCATCCAGTTGCTATTTCCACCCTTATGGTTTTGGAATTACACTATTGTTCAAAAGTTTGGGGTGAGTGAGTTTTTTTTTGTTTTTGTTTTTTAAGATTTAAAACAAATTAATAGTTTTCTTCCAGAAAGGATTAATTAAATTTATCAAAAGTGACAGTAAAGATTTAAAGATTCAAATAAATCAATTTGAGCTTTCTATTCATCAAAGAATCCTGAAATATGAACAAAATTATGAAGCAGCAGCACAACTGTTTTTAACAATGATATTAATAATAAGAAGAAATGTTTCTTGAGCAGCAATTCAGCAATGATTTCTGAAGGCTCATGTGACACTGAAGACTGGACTAATTATGCTGAAAATTCAGCCTTGGATCACTGGAATAAATTACATTTTAATACATATTCAAATAGAAAACAGGTTTTTTT
>NW_015505621.1:1600537-1601079 GCF_001515645.1 Sinocyclocheilus grahami
AAAAACTTTTCTAACATTATAAGTGAAGAAATGCATGACCTTACCTCTCTAAAAGATAATGCCACCTCATTAATCTCCTTGACTCTGGCATGATTGGGAATTTCTGGCACGTTGTGCCACCCATATAAGGCTTAAGCGATGCCACAGGGCACAGCTCCTACTGAGACTCAAAATTAAAACACCGGCCTCGCTCCGCCTGTGGATTTACGAGGAAAATTCAAAGCTCAATAACTGTGCGCAAATGGCCAAACTCTCAAACTATTCTGCTTTATAGCATCATTTTAGTAGTGCTTGTGCGGTGTGACCGTACAACCAGTCCTGTTCACTCAGCTCAGCTTTATCATTAATTCATTACCTGACCTTTCAGAGGTGTAGTTAGCTGCTTTGGGATGGTTCTAGGTTGCTACACACTACTTCCTTGAATTTATTTTCATAAAGCACACTATGTCATCGAGATGCAGAGGAAGTACATGGTGGTTCAATCTATCAATTAACTATATTGTAATGTTTTTATTATTTATTAGCTCTAAAAAGGGGAATAT
>NW_015505621.1:1603146-1606881 GCF_001515645.1 Sinocyclocheilus grahami
TATATATATGCTCCTCATTAATATTTATTATTATTGTTGTTGTTGTTAATACATAAAAATAGCTATATAACAATAATAAATAAAATAAAGACAAAACAACACATTTCTATATTAAGTATGCAATATTACAAATATAATAGATGTTGGTATATGTACATGCAAATGTGTTTATACACACACTGTTTTCTGAAATGTTTAAATAACATTCACATGCATTATATGTAAAACTCCTAATTGTAATTAATAATACTTTTTTTTTTACATAATTTATTATTCGATAAATAAATACATTATGCTAAATATAATAGATGTCAATATGTGTGCACATATATATGCACACACACACACACACATACACTTTCTAAAAGGTTTAAATAATATTTATATGCAGTATATTTGAATTCTTCTAATTATTTTTAATAAGTGTAAATATTTAAATGTAATCTGTAATGCGGTTCCTGATTGGGTTTTTTTTTTTTTTAGAAACAGCACTATAGGCCATTCATTAGTGACTTCTTAGCCACAATCGGAAAATCAGTGTAACACGTGGCCTTCTGTGGGTTATTGCTTCACCAAGGCTGACTAATGTCACTGTAGATTTCCACTGATACACAACAGTTTTGAGAGTGCAAATCACATTACAATCTGCGGGATAATGCCATGGTCCAGTGCGCTGTCATCTTATGTATAGCTCCATGAAAAAAAGCTTGCATAGCCATGTCTATAGCCAGAGACACATAACACGTGTCTGAGAGACCGCAGTACATGATTATGTGGTATTACTTACACTTTCACTTCAGACACAGAACACCACGCGTGTTAACCTTCTCTCAAAGGTCAAATGACAGAGTCGAGATGAAACCGCTAGACGGACATCTAACCTGGAAAATAATAACCAAAAAAAGTCCACAAAGGCATTACAGGTTTGAGTTCAATTCCCATACCTCCAATTTCTGAACTTCTTGAGCCGTTATTTGCTTTCAGTGGAGGTTTTGAGCGAGCAGGAGAGAGCGACTGTCTCATATGTGGGTGAGTGGGCGGCAGTAAGCCGAAGAGGAGCCGCAAATACAACAGAACTGTGAAAAGCCTTAAGATCTACACATGCACTTTCTAAAGAAGGTTGACATGTTGATCCCGATGGTAACCTCAAAAAAGGAAAAACAAGAGAATTGCACTGGATTCAATCCATCAGTGTGATGAACTGAAGGTGAAGAGTGCAATTTCTGCGCCACTGGCACCCTGAAGAGACTTAAGTGGTGTTTGCCCATGTAAAACTGACAACAAAGATGCCAATGTGTTGCTATGGTGTTCTGGGTGGTTGCTAGGTGAAATGCATTTCAAGCATCCAGGATAGTCTGGTCTCTAGATGTGGCTGTGGGAGCCAGAGTGTTTACACTCTTAAACAATAAATGGAGAAAGTGTTTTAACACTGAAAATGTAACACACATCACCTTTAAACATGCTTGTTTTCAGAGGCTTTCACATTGTATTGACCGTTAGCATTAGATGCCGGCATAGACGTGTCCTTGAGCATCCCCAGATAGCAAGGTGACATTGATTCAATGTTGAAACTCCATCAGAATCTTGGTTGAGGTTGAAAATTCTACTTTAAATAACATTGGATCAATGATAATTCAATGCTTTTCAGTGTTGAAAAGACAAATATTGAATCAATGTTGATTTTGGTCTGTATTTCCCCCCTGGTGGATCTTAGACTGTCAATCCCTCATTGAACACTTTAATGCAAATGCAAATAAATTTGGTACATTTTTGTGAAATGTAGTGAGCACATGCTCATCAGAGGATGAATCCTGTAAATTAATATTGTGAACTCATCACCACTAGCACCAAAAAATAAAAAATAAAAATCTGCCTGCTGAGTGTGTGGATTAACAAGAAACGGTGACCAGTGAGATGAACCAGCTGGACATTATTATTATTAGTAGTAACAGTGGTGGAGGTAGTAGTAATAGTAGTAGTAATAGTAGTTTTTCGTAATTAATGGTTTCATTAACTGTTTTTGGCTTGCTAGAGGAGCACATTCAACCAGAGACTGATAATGATGCTCCACTGAATGTTACAGAATCCTTTTAATTCTTGTGGTCATCCAGTTATATCATTAACTTAAAATAAATATTTTTAATTATAATAATTATTTATAGTATTTATTATTTATATATGTATCATAATTATTATTTTTTAAATCATGTATAATTTACATACATTTAACAAATTACCTAAAGAATACGTGTTAATGGCGAGAATTCAGTCCATTAGGTGACAGTAATGTAACTTCAAGCTGGCTGCCAACTATAGGGTTAGATCTCTGCCACAATTCTGCACGCGAAAGATCATATTTTGAGCGCACAAAAGTGCATTTTGCACGCGCGCGATCTGAGTTTTGTGGAGAAAATGTTCGTTTCGCAACGAAAAAAGTATTTCGAGCGCACAAAAATCAATTTGTATTTAAAATAAGTTTTTGGATTTGTGCAGACCTTCTCTTTTGCGCGTGCAACGTTTCACTAGCTTACTCCCTTGATGCCCGCCCTCAGTGCTCTCTAAATGCCGACGGCTGGCTTGCTATAACACAACCCAGCATTACAATATGCCACAATTCCAGCCAATCAGAGACGAGGCTGCTAAATTCTGATTGGCTGCTTTGACAACCAATCACAACATTCCTTGCATTGCTGATGACAGCGGAAGAGGGATAATACAGTGCATGCATAATTATTATGCAAGTTGATATTCTGATTATATTTTTTCCAAGCACATTTTACCGATTCCAAACAACATCAAACTTAATAACTACTATTAATCTTGCATTTAATCACTTATAATCTATATATTATTGTTCATGAAGGCTGGAAGTGAAAAACGCCTTATATTATTCAGGTGTGCATAATTATTAAGCAGGTTATCTTCTACAGATAAAATCTCGAGATGGACTAAAAATGTACTCCCAAAACTTACTGCCAGATTCTGGAAGATAAATTATTTGAACAGTGGTACAAGAGGATGTGGTGCTGGTCCTTCAAGAGTCACTCTCAACTTATCTGTCTATACGCCTATGTATATTAAAAAAAAGTATTTTACTACACTTCAGTATGTGATTCTTATTAAGTAGGGGTCTTTTTTTTAGGATTCTATACTTAACCTAAGTCTCTGAGAACCTGACACATTGTACTTCTGGAGACTCCAGGTAGGTTGCAGTTCTGAAAAATGGTGGCGCTGGAGACTAAATGGTTCCTGGTGATTTTACATCTAATTCTTCACCTTAATTCCTAATTATTTTGCAGTTAACATGCATCTTTTCTTCTCCACATGTTTTTAACTGACCCTGCTAACCCACTGAGCATTTTGCTGTCCAATGGTTATGCATTAACTTAACAATTTCTAGTATTGTGATAGTTTTGAATATTTCTCATGGGCATTTAATAATTTTTTACTTTCATTCTGAGTTAAATCTCTTTTTTTGACTCATTTTATCTGTAAAAGAAAATCTGCTTAATAATTATGCACACCTGAATATAAGACATTTTTCACTTCCAGCCTTCATGAATAATTATATATCAATAATAAATTATTAAATACAAGATTAATAGTAGTTATTAGGATTGATGTCATTTGGAATTGGTAAAATGTGTTTGGAAAAAAATATGATCAGAATATCAACTTACATAATAATTATGCATGCACTGTATTTTTCCTCTTCTGCTGTCGAGATAATGCAAG
>NW_015505621.1:1607061-1620511 GCF_001515645.1 Sinocyclocheilus grahami
ACCAATTCCAAACAACATCAATCTTAATAACCACTATTAATCTTGTATTTAATCGCTTATAATATATATATTATTATTCATGAAGGCTGGAAGTGAAAAACGCCTTATATTCAGGTGTGCAGGATTATTAAGCAGGTTATCTTCTACAGATAAAATCTCGAGATGGACTAAAAATGTACTCCCAAAACTTACTGCCAGATTCTGGAAGATAAATTATTTGAACAGTGGTACAAGAGGATGTGGTGCTGGTCCTTCAAGAGTCACTCTCAACTTATCTGTCTATACGCCTATGTATATTAAAAAAAAGTATTTTACTACACTTCAGCTGGAGACTAAATGGTTCCTGGTGATTTTACATCTAATTCTTCACCTTAATTCCTAATTATTTTGCAGTTAACATGCATCTTTTCTTCTCCACATGTTTTTAACTGACCCTGCTAACCCACTGAGCATTTTGCTGTCCAATGGTTATGCATTAACTTAACAATTTCTAGTATTGTGATAGTTTTGAATATTTCTCATGGGCATTTAATAATTTTTTACTTTCATTCTGAGTTAAATCTCTTTTTTTGACTCATTTTATCTGTAAAAGAAAATCTGCTTAATAATTATGCACACCTGAATATAAGACATTTTTCACTTCCAGCCTTCATGAATAATTATATATCAATAATAAATTATTAAATACAAGATTAATAGTAGTTATTAGGATTGATGTCATTTGGAATTGGTAAAATGTGTTTGGAAAAAAATATGATCAGAATATCAACTTACATAATAATTATGCATGCACTGTATTTTTCCTCTTCTGCTGTCGAGATAATGCAAGGAATGTTGTGATTGGTTGTCAAGTCAGCCAATCAGAATTTAGCAGCCTTGTCTCTGATTGGTTGGAATTATGGCATATTGTAACGCTGGGTTGTGTTGAGCAAGCGAGCTGTTGGCATTTAGAGAGCACTGAGGGAGGCATCAAGGGAGCAAGCTAGTGAAACGTTGCATGCAAAAGAGAAGGTCTGCACAAATCAAAAAACTTATTTTAAATGCAAAATTGATTTTTGTGAGCTCAAAATACTTTCTTCTTTGCGAGACAAACATTTTTTCCACAAAACTCCGTTCACACGTGTGCAAAACGTACTTTTGCGTGCTCAAAATAGTATATAAATATGCAGAATTGTGGCAGAGATGTAATCCCATAGCCAACCGCCAATCAAATCAAAGCGCGCCATAACAGATTTCAAATGCACAACAGACAGAGACAAGGCCTAAAGGCAGCGACAAAGTAGTTTTTAGAGGTAAGTAATAAAAGATTACTATAAAAAAGCGGCATAAAATATAACGCCTAGAAATAATAATAATAATAAAAAAATCGGTGTACTTTCTTCACAGAGAGTTACCTTTATTTGATGACAGTTGACAGATGTTAATTCTTTTCGAAGCAACGAACATAACGGATTCAGAGAAAAGAAGAACATGGATTGTATTTCATTTCACGTGTATTTCATTATTCATCTTCCTTACAACTTGTGTGTTTTTCTGGACAAATGCGAGTGATCTACCATCGCTAAGAGTCACATGAACGTGCGCCGCACAGACCAACGGCCGAGGTAAGGACTTTCCTTAAATATATTACATTTCGGTTCATTTTTCTACCTAACCGTAACAAATATGATCGTGAGAGTGTAACGTTTGTATTTGAACACTGCGTGTGACAGCACGAGCAGGTTGATCACGATTTTGACTTTCTTTCCTGAAAGAAATATTGAAAATATTAATATGTAATAAATATTTGTACAAACATTATTATTCCTGCTCCTATTTTGAGTTTGATAATAAGGGAAAACCTAGCATTGTTGGATTTTATGTAATTTTTATGTTATCTGACCAGTTTTATAGATTACTTTTGTTTTACTCTACACTTTTGACACACCTCAAGTCAGTGTCACAAAACTAATTACAACCAAAGTTTGGTTGACCAAATATTTTTCAACCTTCATTTTTGCCTTTTCGTAGGCCCATCAGAGGGATATTTCCCAGGGTTGCTTGTATAAGGTAAGAATTAATTAATGTAAATTGCTATCTGCGACAGGTGTTGCATACTCCTCATTTTTACTTTGTGTTTTTTAAATCTAGGTCAGAGGATGGTGGGTGTGTGGGTGGGGGGGGGTTGGATCACTTTTAAGACATTGCTTAATGTAAAATGACTGTAATACTGGCTGAACTAGTGTCCAAAGTGAAAGAACTCTGTCTGGAGGGCTGTGGTTTCATGAGACGGCAGCTACTCATTATACCTCTTTCACTCCCTCTAAACTAAGGATATGACAGAGTTAGAAGAACCAGAGCGGATTCTTCAAAGTGAAGATGCCAGACGTGTGATGGTAATTAAAATTTTAAGAGTTATTTATTTTTATTTTACTTGTTTTTATTTATTTATTTTGAGAAAAAAAAGTTTTTCATTCAACACATCTAACAGGTGAATGTTGTTTTTAATGTTTTCTAGCAGGAAAACTACATTCCCATGACATTTCTTTGTAACCTATCCATGTTTTGTGCAAATATGTCCCTGACACCCTTTTAGGTTGACCGTTTTGCTGTTGTAGGAGGAGCATCAGTTGAGGCACGTAGGATGCTGGTGTCACGAATCCGGTCCATTAACTTCCGTCTGCTTGCCATCAGAGGTCACCTTTCCATTACATTGACTCTCGCACTACACAAACTGTTGCATATCATCCCGGACTACATATCCCATCATCCATTGTACTGATTGCACACAGCACTGATTGCACACAGCTGTATCCAATCACACATTCACTATATATCACTCAATCTGACTCCTATCAAACTGCCGAGTATTGTATGCGGTTATCGCCAGCAGTGATAGCTACTTTACAGAGCCCTCATTAGTTTCCAAGTCCTAGCCTAGTCTTGCCCTGTCTGTTTTCTTGGTTTCTGATCTTTGCCTGTTTTCCTGGATTTATCCCTCTAGTCTCGCCCTTTTGATTCTGTTCGCCGATCGTTGACCTACGCTAGCCCTAGGATTATTCTTGTGTCTTGCCCGCCATATATACCTGTTTGCCATTGTTCGACCCTGCCTGTGTTTCTGACCTCTTCTGCTTTAAATAAAAGCTTGCACATGGATCCGCACGTCTCACGTCTTGTCAGCCCCGTAACAGATGGGCTGTACTCTAACCAATTTAAAACTTTTTAATGACGTTTGCGGTCTACTTTTTATTCACTCACGTACTCCTATTGTTTGCACACATCTTTAAGTTGCAAATTCAAGTAAAAGGCTTAAACTGTCAAGCCCTGTTAATTGTATTTAATTATCTACTTTTACTTTTAAGCTTTTCACCTTGCTTTTCCTTTCAGTCATCCATCATATCTGCAGGTGCTTAAAAGCTCTATTAGAATTAATTAAATAGTCTTACATTTGAACTCACTGTGTTTTAACTTCTAAACATTTGATCAAATTTCAGTTTGCACTTAATTTTGTAATATATTAGTAAGTCACATTTCCAAATAATTAGGACCCACCTTCTTTCAGTCATATACTACTACCAATCAAATGTTTTACAACATTGTGCAGTTGTAACTTCCTTTTTGTTTTTATACTTTATAATGCCTTACAACAACAACAACAACAAGTGAAGGCTGAGAAAAAGGAGGCCTCAGAGATCATCTTTGCTGTGACAGTGCAAAAATGGCTTTGTTCTGGCCCAGAACGGCTTGGTGGCATTGCCTTGTGGTGGAAAGCCCCGAGTTCATCAAACTATCCCTTTAATGAGGAGTAAGGAAATCCTTTTTGAATCAGAAAAGTAGCTTCTCCTGAACAGCAAACTGTGATAATGTGTCAGTCTGTAGTACTTTGGTGTTTCTGCCTTTGTTGGTGAGTTTCCATTTGCATTTACTTCCATTTTGCAGATGCAGTTTGCGTTTGTTATATATCGTCAGTTTTACTGGCTCTTCTCCTGGCATTTGTTTTATAAATTCAGAATTAACTATTCCATGTAATTAAGTCACTTTGCCATCCATTTTATCATATTCTGTGCCTATGTTGTATTTTAAGCTTAAACCTAGTCCCAGACTAAAATGCATATTTGAGCCATCTCGACTGAAAATAACTTGCTCTGACAGATCTTAAAATATGTCAGTGTCATTCATTTGTCTCAAGATGCACACCAGTAATGTGTTTTTCCTAAGGCATTTTAATAAAAAAAAACTGTTTAAATATCCTAATTTTACTAAGGCTTAATCCTTTATTAAAAACGAATCCCCTGTCTGTGAATCAGGGCCTATATGTATTGAGGGCACCACAAAGTTTGTTTATTTTTGTTTTGTTTTAAATAAAATAATCACTTGTTTTACTTGAAACGTTATGTTTTTATTACCTTAGATTGAGCAATTTATGTCTACATACATGGAAGTCGCCACCATGTTTCTACAGTAGCCCTAAACGGACAAACTGCTCTACACAGCGCTTTTCGTCACTTTGTTGTTCTTGCGAATAAAACACTGACACAATTATGAACAAGTACATTAATATTCGCAATAACATCGATTTTTTAAATAATTAAGTAAATATAATTCCTTAATTTACCTTTGTAAAGAAATCTCATTGCTCTCTGCTGTCTTTACCGACGACATCTTAGTCCTGTATCGGCCACCGTAGCTTCTCTAAAGGGAGCGGTGAGCGGGGGACTGAGCCGTTGGTTGCAATTCGCAACCTAAAATTTACACACTGCACCTTTAAATAAGTGGTTTAATTTAAGTTGAAGAAATTTAGATTTTTATGACCATCTTGATCTATTTTTCATCATTGAAATAACGTTATTTGAGTGTGCAAACCTGACGAAAAATCAATGTTAAACTTCAACATTGATTCAATGATAATTTGGTTGATGCATTAACATTGATTCAGCGTTGATTCAGTGTTGGTCTGCTACTTCTTCAATGTAAGAAGAGCTCCGCTTCAATTCATCAAACGAAATAAAAGACGGCAAACAGATGAAGAGCATTTGAAAGTGACTGTCAAAGTCATTTCAGGGCAGTTCAGAAATCAGAAAAAAGCATTCCAGTTGCACCTGGTGTGCTGTTGATGGCATGAGCTATTGTTTTTTTAGTCATATTTCAAATTATGAACACAATAGCAAGAGCTGCACGCTAGAACAGAGCATATTCATTGGTTCGATCCACACAAACAAACACGCCAGAGTATTATTGTATACCTTTCATCTCAACTCTCATAAAGGACACATCATTGATCAAGTGAGGCTGTCATCCATATTTCACAATATCTATGTGATGTTTTCAAAAGGTTCATCTCATAGCGACAAGTGGTACCACAACACAAGGGCATGTTTTAGAAACACTAGAATTGCTGTGAATGCAATAATGAACCTGTGGTTCATTTTAAGCATACTGACAGAGACGTTCACAGAAATGTTAGCAAATACTGCATCCTTCTGATCAAAAGCCATTTCCAACCTCAACAAAGTATAGACCCACACAAGCTGTATTAAGACATTCTATCCCAATGAAGTTACAGGTTTACTTCCAGATTTGTAGTTTGGCAAAAAGGTACAAATGCTGTCACTGGGTCAGTATTCTTTCAAACGGTACCTTATTTACCCCTAAAGGGTGCATATTAGTACCTTAAAGGTACATATTACTACCAAAATGTACTCAAACAGCAACATTACAGACTAGCTAAAGTTGAAAAAGTGAAAAAGCATAATAGGACCCCTTTAAAAGAACCATTTTTTCTCAGTGTGAAGAACATTTTAATGAACTAAAGAATGTTTTTCCATTATAAAGATTCAATAGTAAGGTTCCATGCATGTTTAAGATTCTTCATGAAACTGTAGTTGCCAGTATAGTGTCATATAAGGTCATATAACATAGTATTTGGCAAAGTATGTGAAATAAGTATTTATTAAAGCCAGAGTGAAAATGAATGTTAATGATATTTTATTGCAACTGGTATTCATTTCAACTGGAAACCGCACTGCATTGAAAGCTTGTTCTTGTTTTCCCAATGAACCAAGGTTACGCTGTTGTATTTAAGCTGTTTACTAGGTTTTAGCATGTGTTCTGGCTCATATTATATCCTGTTTCTCTTTTTCTTGCCGATACATTAATAAAAAGGCCAAACAATGTAATTGATATATTGGCTTAGAATAAGAGTTTGTTCTAAACCACTAACCTTCAGTATTAAAACTCCAGCTCATAACTCATCCACATCATTTGTGCTACAGAAAAGAAAAAAAAAGAAAATCTCATGCAGCTTATAATAGAGATGCATGTTATTACTTTTCTCAGCAATCAGATATGCACCTTCACCTGATGGATAATAAGACAGCTGAAATGCATTTAAAGGAGGAACACAAGTCATATCTAGAGACTAGAATATAATACACACTTGAGGGTGGACAATAAATGGCCTAGCAACCAACTAGAACACCCTAGCAACCGCACAGCAATGTGCTGAATCCACTCTGGGCAACTTACCAACCTTAAAACACCAGTGGTGCGCACCAGTGCTTGAACTAACATAACCTTTCACTCTTTAAAACTATCTGAGACCACAGGAGATTGGTCATTTAAGTCATAGAAACACTTCATTAAAACTGGAACATGTCTCAACGTAATATTAAAGTTATATCAGCTACAGAGATGAGTCAAGAGAGCTATATGAGGAGATGTGGAGTGGTCCGTGAGTCAGTACTGAGAGTCGAGGTATGAGATGGTGAAAGAAAGACTTTGAATAAGGTGCATTTCAAGGTTGAAGTGGGAGTGATAGACTTGCATTTGCGATTAAGGGAAAAACCTGGGGGGGGGGAACAATGTCACAGTGCTGATGGACTTAGACGACACTCTCCTCTACACGTGAGGAACTTGTTTGATGTCTTCTTTTTTTAGATGAGTTACAAAACTTTACACTTGTGCAAAATAGTTGAATGCCTTAAGACAAACTTCGTTTTATGATGAGTTTAACTCTAAATGTGGACTGGTCAGCCTGAATGAGAAATAATAATGTAATAATGCTACAACGATACAACCAAGCAACCTATTCTATACAACTCAAAGCTTAATTTATTCTTTAAATCAAATCACAGCAAAAACCTTTTGGTCACACTTTATTTTAATTTTTAATATTGACAAACCATTAACTACGACTTTTGACTCAATAAACTCCCAATTTGCTGCTTATTAATAGTTAGTAAGTAAGTTGTTAAGTTTAGGTGTTGGGTAGAATTAGGGATGTAGAATATGTATTATAAGTACTAATAAACAGACAATATGCTAATAACAGACATGCTAATAAGCAACTAGTTAATAGTGAGAACTGATATGTTAAAGTGTTACCAACCTTTTTCATTTCTCAATTGTTTCTTCTAAACAGCAATGTCATCAAAGGACTTTGTAAAAGTAAAATAATTTTCTTGTATTCTACAGTAAACAACAGTAAAATTACATGCAATGCATTGTTGAACCATTTTCACTATATATGATAAGGTAACTTACATCAACACATTTTTACTTCAGCATTTTTTCTGTAAAAAAAAATAAATAAACATTTAGAGTGTAACTATGCTCAAATTTGCCAGTATACCAAAGCCTGCAATCAACAATCAGATGATGTATGAAATGAGCTACGATACCCACATTCATTTTACAGCACCATACTCTGTATATGTCAGTCAGAAACTGTCTACTTTTATTTACTCTTAGGAAAAGACATTTTACAGAATCCGAGAACTCAATTACATCTCCTGAGCTATGCAAGAGCAACCTCTAAGCAAGGAAATTTTCTTTTTGGGTGAATGGTTTGTACGTCTTCCACTTTGAGCAGATTTTTTTCTTTTTCGAGAGGACGGCGGAACAAATTATTTATTTTCTGTGACAGCAGAATATGCTTAAGGTGTCACAATAAACTAAGCAATATGTCTTTCCTTTGGGACTGAGCCCAGAGCGCTGTCTGAAGTGAGAAGTATGACGGTTTCCACTTATTTCCATAGTTCGGCATTTCAGAGTTTATTCAATTGAATTGAAATGCAATTGTTATTTATATACATTTACATGAATTTATTCCACATCAGTGCCATATATAACATGGCTGTGTGGTCATAATTGGAAGAAAGTGTCACGAATATTGACATAAAAGTTTCCAGTCTCACATGGACTGAATAAATCAACATCAGAAAATGTAAAACGCATTTATCACACCATAAGAAACGTACTGTAATAACAAATATCCTAAAATTGCAGTACAAACAACTTGACTTCAATAGAGGTTGATTAGAGTTCATAGGTTTACCATGACTTTCTGCCATTTTGGGACAAAAGCTGGCTCATTTCAGAATAGCTCGGCCCATTATGCAGTCAGAGGGCTGTCTGGCTGATAAATTGCATATTGTCATTTTCTGACCAGTATTCCTCATTCACTGCAATGCAAGAGACTATCGATTAGATACATGTTTTAAGGGTTTCCTGATGAGAACTACAAACAAGAACAAAAGCAAATTTGGAATAGGGCTTCTCTCATTTTTGTCCTTTAAGAAAAAACCACGGGAGGAAAAACTTGCTAAACACTCACAAGTGCCACATAAGGTCCTCCATCGACCCAAAGGCTCATTCCTGAGGTTCTATTCTCTCTCTCGCCTCATGCCTGCCAGGAACTAAAAGCTTTCACATCTCACGCTCGTTCCAGACTCGTGGCCCTCTTCTTCCCTCTTTTCCTGCAGTGGCGGCCCGGTGGCTCTCCTGTCTTCTGAACCCTTTCTTAATTACTTTCAGATGAGACCTGACAGAGAGCGCTTGCTCTGATTAACTGGACGCAGCGAAAGCTAATTCCTCAATCAGCATTCATAAAGTCCAAGAGGGGTGTTCTGAAGCATTGCAATGATATCATTCTGCATTTCTGCATTGCTTTTCGCCATCTTGTACGAAGCAAGCTTTCAATGTGCTCTCAGTGGGTCATTTTATGGCAAATCTGAGAAGTTTAAGCACTCACAGTGGGTGAAATAAAAATACACCTGCAGTCTATGCTGGAAGAGACTTTCTAAATGTGCCCTAGGCATTATATAACCTCTTGAGCATGATCATGCTGTGATTTAAGTGTGTTCATAAAGTCCAGCTGAGAAATGTCTTCGAACAGTTGACCCTTCGCAAAGACCCGTCCCCCTCAGTTACTGTTGCTATGTCAGACAAATAATGGCGCTCTCACGCCACACATGTTCTCACTCAGTGACAAATACATCGCAGAGCGAAGAGGAAACTGACACCATCAGACAAGACAGAGGATGTTACTTTTAATATGAAACAAAGTCATGGCATTCAAATTTTTTATTTTTTTTTAAGAAATTCAAACAATAAATACCATTTTGTGGCTCTTTAATGTATCGTGACATATCACTGTAGCACCTCAGTTCAAGCGGCACGTGAACCGATCATCTTTTCATACTAGTTAAAGCATGAAATAAACATGAATGAGCATCAGAAGGTATCTTGTTTCGACTGCGAAAAGATGTCATTACCCTACATTTTTCAAGTTCAACTCCACCAATTTTAATCTCCTGTCTGTTTTTATTTTTTTTGTCGGACAAAATGGCAGATTCGGCGTTATGATTGGTCAGATCGCCTGTCAATCACACTCTTGGCAAAGGGTGAATTATTGCAGTGAGCTACTGTGGCACAAGTTACCCAAAAATGCCACCCAAAATGAAAATTCTGGCATCGTTTACTCATTTACCCTCATTTCATTCAAAAACTGTATGACTTTTTTTCTTCTGTGAAACATAAAAGTGTTTTTGTCCATACAATTAAAGTCAATGGACTCCAATGTTGTTTGGACCACAATGTTTTTCAAAATATCTTCTTTTGTGTTCCACAGAAAGTCATAGTTTTAGAGCAACATGAGAGTAATAATGACAAAATTTTCACTTTTGGGTGACCTTATACCCTGCATTAGGTATCATGAATAACAATGAACAATATTTTTTACAGCATTTATTAATCTAGATTCTATTCAGGTACTAATGCATTTAACATTAAGTTGATGAAAAAAATGAAAAGAAAAAATATTTCAAATTGGTCTTTTCACGGTCACATTGTCAGGAAGGGAAAGCAAATACTAAAATACAACAATGCGCATTGCTTTCATAATTATCGCACATTAGCACTTTGTGCGAGTTCTCAAGGTCCTTTTCTGAACATGTCTGCTCATTTTTTCCCTATAACTTCATGTTTTTACTCAACTATTCTATTCAATAAAAGGCAAAAGGCATGCGTGCAGTGAAGAGAGCAGAGAGTGCAGACAGATGAAACTTTCAGTGAGTGAAATACATTGCATTCTCAAAAATTAGAAAAGTTGACGGGTCCTGAATTTCTTAAATTTAGTTGTATGAAGGACATAAAAAGTCTTAAATGATACAAGAAAGTCTTAATTATGATTTCAGGAGTTCATACATTTGGGGACAGTAAGACCAAAATTGCAATACGGCTTAATGTGACTATTAATATGATTTCATTAAATATGAGCGCTGCACGTTTCAAAGACAGCTGCTGTGCTGCTTTGTGTACTGCCGTTACCGGGGAAACCGCTATATTTCTGCCATTCCAAAAGCACCTCTTGCTGGCAGATAATGAATTAGCATATTTAATAAGCCCATCTGCTGTTTTTGTTCAGACCAATGTGAAAATTAACCAATGTTTGCAACATAGGCTCATTGGAAGTACGTGCCTCTACCTACATTTCTGCGAAACTCAAAAAACTTACCTATACATACAAATTGCTGCAGTTTCCAGTTGAAATGAACACTAGAGGCAGTAAAACTCCCACAACTTTTATTCCTTTTCACACAAAGTATGATTTATAGGTCCACAGTTTCGATTAATAAAGCCTAATTTTTGCATAATTACTTGAGGAATATTATGTTATGAATTCAAAACAATATTAACATGCTGCGAGGTTTGAAAACCGATGCATTTGAACGTTGTCGACACATATCCAGCTTCATATGCATGACTTTTCTAATTCAATAGGTTTGCTCGGTAGCTCATGCGATACGGCGTTGCACTTAGGTGGTGAAGAGCTCCGGTTCGAAACCCCGCGAAACTACGGTTCAACAAAACAGCTCAAATCTGCAAAAGAAAGTTAAAACAGCACGGCTGCATCAACATATGAATTATGAATATTTGAATTATGAACCACCGCAATACGTACCTAAAGCAACGTAATAAATACGTGCCAGGGTCACGTATTGAACCTGCATTTTAGCGCCACTCACTGGACGTTTCACTTTGATGTGCTGTGAGGTACATAATAACGGTGCTGCAGAAATGTATTTAGAGGCACGTTTTTCGAATGAGCCTGGGTTGAATGTTTGTATGCAGCAAAAAATGCAAAGATGTAAACGTGAACTAGGGGATCAACCAGAAGACAATGCATTATAAAAATGTAAACAATTAAGACAGTAACATCTACTTATATGTTATTTAACTAATAAACTGTGCAAAAACCGTCAAATAATGTTTTTAGGTAGGCCTATATAATTGCCCGGACCTCGGCTGGTGAGGAGGGTTCATTACTGAACCTCAGCCAATTATTGTTGAAGACCCCTGCTCTAAACAATGATAAACTCCTGTACAGTAGCTGCTAGTGACTAAGTAAGCATCTGTCATTCATGTTAACTTTAACCAACAACCTAAAGATAAAATAAAGGGATAGAAAACACTGATAGGAAGACTTTTGTCAGGGCAGCACCATATTCAGTTTTTGACAGGAATGAAAATGAGGCTGTGATGGATAGAAATACAGTGTGTTCAATGGACTTTACTGTAGTTTAATAACTTAACGACTGTTCATCTGACGAAACGGCATTCTGAAAAAAAAGTTCAGTAGACAAAAACTTCATAAAACAGTTTTGAAAGTTGTGAGTTGTGAAAATCACATGATCTATACTTTACACTAAAGAATGTAAGTAAATCCAAAAAGTACCATTACTTACAAAGTAAAATGACCACATCACTTTTCTCAGACAGACAGTTCTAACCTCTCCTACTTAACGGTTTGAGGTTTCATTATGGTTGCGTAACATCATAATTTCATGCATTCTGTCAGCCTCAGTAATCTTATGAAGCCACGGTGGAGTTTACAATATTGTTTTTGACGGTAAAAGGTCAATACACATACACACCCCATATACACACATAAATACAGAACCTTAGAGTATGACATGAAGACGCTTGATAAAGCAGAATAAAGTATGTATAAATGTCATGCCTTTCTCCGAGGATACCTTATTCCTGAATCAAATAGTGTCTTTTAAAGCACCACAGATTATTAATTCATGGTCACTCTATAGAGACACGCTGAACAATGTTTAAGCGGTTTATTGAACGGGGGGAAAACAGTTCGATGTGTTAACACTCCAGTAAATACCAAGGGTGTATGAATAAAGTCTGTCACCACAGGTAATAAGATCTAAATGCTTTTAGAATCAATTCTCATTGTCAGTCATTGTCAAGAAAAAAAAACGTATAACCATTAAACCTGAAGAAACCATGCTCTGACAGCAGTAATTATGCAAGTGAACAGATTTTTTTGTGGTTAACTGGCACACAGCTCATTTAAGTTACTACCCAGAAGTCAAAGCAGACAGTCTTGTATAAGCCAGGGCAAGTAGTTTGAGATTCGGTCTTGTATTTTCCAGTGCTATTGTAAAGTTATGGCTTATAGTCTGAGTGCACTCTTTCAGATTACAATATCAGCTTAACGTGTTATAGGTGAAGCTCTTTTATGCCTTTTCTTTAGACACAAAAAGAGCAGTCATAAAGATGAAAAATTTAATGAAAAGAAGCTTAGCAGTTAAATCGGTGCTGGAGTTCCACTTTTCTCACATCTGGACTCTTTACAAAACTTCACTGAGAAGAAATTGATATCAAAATGACAGCTTCGAAATGCCATGCTTCATGATAAACAACCAGATAAATTCTTAAAACCCTTTAAACGCAGTGGCACATTTTCAGTGACTCAACAATAATAAAACATACTTTTTTTTAGACACTTTTGACTTTATAACCTTTAAGCTACATTCCAAATAGTGATGCTGTTTTCATTTTGAAACTCAGGAAGTTTCATTGTGCTAGAAAACTTTGACTTTCCCCTCCAAAAGAATCCTCCGGGAGCTCACGGAGCTGCACACAGACCGCTGTGTACTTGAGATGTTGATATGAGATGTATTTTTCACACACCTTGACATTTAAAAATTGTACTCGGGGATTCAGTAGCAAGTCATTGCGTACTGTTCATTTTGTGATTCATAAAAGTGCATTTAATGTGAGGTTAGAACAAAAAAAACACTAGCACTGCATATTATTGATTATTCATTATATATATATATATATATATATATATATATATATATATATATATATATATATATATATATAT
>NW_015505621.1:1623151-1625146 GCF_001515645.1 Sinocyclocheilus grahami
ACATTTTTAATATTTATTTTCTCTCTCTCTCTCTCTCTCTCTCTCTCTCTATATATATATATATATATATATATTATTAGTGCTGTCAAACAATTAATCGTGATTAATCGCATCCAAAATAAAAGTTTTTGTTTACATAATGTGTGTGTGCGTATTGTGTATATTTATTATGTATATATAAATACACACACACATGTAGGGTCAAAAATAATCAAAGACTTCTGCTTTCCTGTCCCAAACATATCTTGAGCAACAAAACGACCATTTGGAAATTCTAAAGGCACAGGGGTGCTGATATCGATCAAGGCCTGTAGGCCAACAATGTGTATACATCGGGGGTCTACTAATTTTCACACCTTTTGCACAGTGGGTGAAGCTGTAATCTGCTGACTGGTCAGTTTGAATGTCTCACAGTTGGTTTTTAGTCACATTGTCAAGGAAGGGATAAAAGAAGATTGTAACTGTAGCTCAAGGGGAATGGGGGATCCACTTTGTAGAGCAATACTCTAATGGAATTAGTGGGCTAAAGTCAGTCGCACCTCGACTTTCTTCCAAATAACGCACATTTCATTCATAATATTATAAATACAGGCCTATAGTTCCTGCACATTTTTGTTTTTCTGAATTGTGTGAAATGGCTAATAAAAATAGGTAATACAAAACATAGTCTCAGTCTTGACTTCTGGTCGTGAGTGACAGTGTTGGGGGGATGGGAAATCTGTTGATTGTCGAGTGCCAAATAAACACAGAGATGGACAGGAAAAGGTGAAAGCCATCAGGTGCCCAATTTAGAAAAAAAAGAAAAGAAGAAGAGGAGAAACGAGCAAAAGATAAAGGTATGCAACTATGTTCTTTCTGTATGATTATTACGGTATCCATGTCATGAATGAAGTCAAATTGTATTTCATAAACCAACATCTCAGACGTTATGTCAAAACGTTATGGGGTTTCAAATCAAAAACTGACTATCTGTTACAGAACAGGGCATTGATTTCATACATGTCCACTGTAGAGGACATCAGGACTTAAAGCATGTTTATCAGGCATTTTGGGAGACACAACAAGTGAATATGGAAATAAATTATACATCAATATTCCTATGAAATATTAGATATTATTATTAAAATGTTGCCAATTATAACTCCAATTATTGCACTTATTTTTTCATTAAATGTTGCTCCAAGAACACATTAATATGCAAATTAGATACAGTGTATAGTGTATATAAGTTCTGATAACTTATACTGTCATTTTTTGTGCAGAATTGTGTTCGTTGTCTTTTGGCAATGTTGAAGATGGAGATTGTACACCTTAAAAAGTGTGTTTCCTGTTGTAATTGCAATAGTTAAATAACTGGATTCTCTTAAGTGTGTTTTTCAAATGTTCTAATGAAGGATTTGTGCAATTGAGAAATATAATTTTCTCTTTCACTTATGTTGTTATAATAAAATATAACTGTTTGTGTTGAATTTTGTGTTGTTGTTTTTGTGTTGTGGGGGGCTCGAAGGGGGTCTCGCCCAGGGTGTAATTCAATGTAGAACCGCCACTGCACACAATAGCAACTCTCTCCCATATATTTAGCTATTCTAACTGCGCTTATTTCCATCATTGTTATAAGTGGCAGTGGGTGGTAATAGACTAAAACTGTACAGTTTTATACCATCGTGCTGATAAAGTTTCTTTAGTCCTTCGGCAATCCTACAGCCTGAACCACTGTAGGGAAACCACCCTTACACACATACAGTATACAGTATATTTTGAAAATATTTACATGTATTTATATGTATATATTTAAATTCATATAATTTATATTATATATAAATATATTTAATATATAAACATAAAATTTTTCTGAAACATATACATGCATGTGTGTGTATTTATATAGACACAATAAATATACACAGTACAGAGACATATATTATGTAAACAAAAACTTTTATTTTGGATGCGATTAATCGTTTGACAGCACTAATATATATATATATATATATA
>NW_015505621.1:1627250-1634719 GCF_001515645.1 Sinocyclocheilus grahami
AGAAACATTGGCAAATTCACCCCAAGTGTGCCAGGTAGCCAGGATGTCCAAGCTTATCTGCAAGACTTCGATTTCCATCTGGAAATGAGACCCAATGTCACAGACAAAGGTAGACTCTATTTGCTCCAAACAACAGCCAGCCCTGAGTTTCCTGGACCGGCAGCCTGCTCACACAAAGACTGATTACCATCTGCTCCGAGAAACCCTCATTAAAGAATTTGCCGACCCTGAGTCAGAACAAGGACTAGTGGCTGCCCTGGAGATGAGACAAGGACGTCATGAATCTCCTCAAGCCTACTACAGTCGACTCAGACGAGCGTACTTTGGAACTCGCAACGAACCGGAAATGGAAGATGATCTGAACTTCAAAACTTTCTTCTTGAGAAACCTCCATCCTGGAGTAAGCCACCATCTTGGTGCTCTCGCATGTCTGCGAACAATGAATGCTCAACAGTTGTGAGACTTGGCGCATAAAGCCTACGGCAAACAGAAGATGGCCTCAGAAAAAGGCGCCAAAACCCCAGCAGCTCTTGACTTCAACACTCAAAGTCAAGGTCTGGCTCTAGAGGGTGCCCAACATCAAGACCATGACATTATGGTTGTTATTAATAGTGAATAAATCTAAAGCTTTTGAGACTATTATTTTGTGTTATTTCATTTGTCATTAAGGGGGGGGTGCCTTTTTTCAGTTTCAGCACATGCCCCTAAAAAGGTCTGTGCACAGCCCTGGGTTTAGGGATCAGGGGTGGAGAGGGGTAGGTTTAGATATATGTAAGGTGGGAGGAGTTGGATCTGGATACAACCACGCCCCCTGTGACAGACACTTTGGAGCAGGGCAGACCATGTACTCGCACAAATGCGACCACGTCAAATTTGAACTCAGACATTCTCTCGCAAATGCGACCATTTAGGTCTCAGTCTATATGCAGATGTCACTCCCGAAACTTTACAGCGTGCAGCTGTCAATGCCAACAGCATCATGAAAAACAAAATATATTCAAATTCTGAATGAATTAGCCAAGAAAGCACACTCTGCGCTCCCTATAATAATTATAAAGCTGTCATTCATTTCAATTTATCGCAATCTCACAAAAATCCATTATAATCAATGCGGCTCGATCATAGGAGGGGTTTAGAGGACCCAATCCGTGCATCATTGGATCATTCGTTTTTTGATTTAATATTGAAAGTAGAAAATTGAGAAAACGGCTCCTTTTTCGTGTTTTTTTTTTCCAAAAAAACAAGAATTCAGCTTAAATTTTCGTTTTTCGTTCATGGGTGGAAACAGTAGCAGTTTTTGGCACGGGCGAACCGGGCAGTCGGTTAATTTTTTCATGATACATGGGGGGCGGCACGAGCAGTAAAACAAAAAATTTAAAAATCCTGTGCACCGCTGGTTTTCTATTATCTATCATTTCACTGTGTGGGGAATAAGTCAGTCAAACCTCGACTTTCTTCCAAATAACGCACATTTCATTCATAATATTATAAATACAGGCCTATAGTTCCTGCACATTTTTGTTTTTCTGAATTGTGTGAAATGGCTAATAAAAATAGGTAATACAAAACATAGTCTCAGTCTTGACTTCTGGTCGTGAGTGACAGTGTTGGGGGGATGGGAAATCTGTTGATTGTCGAGTGCCAAATAAACACAGAGATGGACAGGAAAAGGTCAAAGCCATCAGGTGCCCAATTTAGAAAAAAAAGAAAAGAAGAAGAGGAGAAACGAGCAAAAGATAAAGGTATGCAACTATGTTCTCTCTGTATGATTATTATGGTATCCCTGTCATGAATGAAGGGCTAATGTTAATTGGTGGGTATAACTCTTAAGTTTGTTAGCCTTTTTGCTATGATGCTTGCTATGCTTATACAACAATAATTCGGTTTTAACTCAACAAACACGAGATCTAATTTCACCATAATATTGTGCTTTGCAACAAACCTGTTACAAGTTCAGTTATTATTTATTTCCATCAGTTGGGTTAACGTTAGGTCCTGTAATTAGCCAACGGAATTTTCAAATCTGTGTAATTATAATTTAAATCGGACTACTTTTCAAATTGTATTTCATAAACCAACATCTCAGACGTTATGTCAAAACGTTATGGGGTTTCAAATCAAAAACTGACTATCTGTTACAGAACAGGGCATTGATTTCATACATGTCCACTGTAGAGGACATCAGGACTTAAAGCATGTTTATCAGGCATTTTGGGAGACACAACAAGTGAATATGGAAATAAATTATACATCAATATTCCTATGAAATATTAGATATTATTATTAAAATGTTGCCAATTATAACTCCAATTATTGCACTTATTTTTTCATTAAATGTTGCTCCAAGAACACATTAATATGCAAATTAGATACAGTGTATAGTGTATATAAGTTCTGATAACTTATACTGTCATTTTTTGTGCAGAATTGTGTTCGTTGTCTTTTGGCAATGTTGAAGATGGAGATTGTACACCTTAAAAAGTGTGTTTCCTGTTGTAATTGCAATAGTTAAATAACTGGATTCTCTTAAGTGTGTTTTTCAAATGTTCTAATGAAGGATTTGTGCAATTGAGAAATATAATTTTCTCTTTCACTTATGTTGTTATAATAAAATATAACTGTTTGTGTTGAATTTTGTGTTGTTGTTTTTGTGTTGTGGGGGGCTCGAAGGGGGTCTCGCCCAGGGTGTAATTCAATGTAGAACCGCCACTGCACACAATAGCAACTCTCTCCCATATATTTAGCTATTCTAACTGCGCTTATTTCCATCATTGTTATAAGTGGCAGTGGGTGGTAATAGACTAAAACTGTACAGTTTTATACCATCGTGCTGATAAAGTTTCTTTAGTCCTTCGGCAATCCTACAGCCTGAACCACTGTAGGGAAACCACCCTTACACACATACAGTATACAGTATATTTTGAAAATATTTACATGTATTTATATGTATATATTTAAATTCATATAATTTATATTATATATAAATATATTTAATATATAAACATAAAATTTTTCTGAAACATATACATGCATGTGTGTGTATTTATATAGACACAATAAATATACACAGTACAGAGACATATATTATGTAAACAAAAACTTTTATTTTGGATGCGATTAATCGTTTGACAGCACTAATATATATATATATATATATATATATATATATATATATATATATATATATATATATATATATATATATATATATATATATATATATATATATATATATATATATATATATATATATATATATATATATATATATATATATATATATATATATATATATATATATATATATATATATATATATATATATATATATATATATATATATATATATATATATATATATATATATATATATATATATATATATATATATATATATTATAGACTAGTTGAAGCCTTTAAAAATATGATCTACTTTAAATTCAAAGGTATTTTAACATTCAACAAATCCCTCAGCAACTCGGCAAAAGTATGAACCTAACCAAGTTACTTGCCCTGCACAGGATATACAGTAAATGATTCCTCAAATCATGCGGAGAGGTTTGCTATTACTTTTCTAAAGAACTGGAAGGAAATGGTAAAAAAAAAAAAAGGCAATTACATTTAAGGAGGCACCTGAGTCATACTTACAATATAATAGAGATACTGGCAAGTAAGCAACCACATTGCAACACAATAAATAAATAATAAATACAAAAATAAACAAACAAACACATACATACATACAGCACCCTAGTGTCCACATATCAATACTCTGGCAACCAATTTGGGCAATATTTAGAATTTAAGAATTTGCATCACTTTCAATTTAAGAGTTTGAATTGGCAATAACGCACAAAATGTTGAATTGGAAAACCAGGAAAATGAATATATATCAGCCAAAATATCAGCAACATTGTTCCCTCTCAGTCGGTCACTCTCGACGTCACGTCGGAGGACCGCTCACGCTGTGATCAGCAGCAGCTGGATGCAATAATCGCATGCCAATGTGCATTGGCTCGTTTAGTTTACACTCGAAGTAGATTGGTCCCTCTAAGCGAGATCCCAATTCGTCGGTCCTCCGACGTGACGTCTCCGTTCCCTCCTTCAGGGAACGAGGGTTACATACGTAACCGAGACGTTTTCAGTTATATAAAACAAACTTAACATATAAACACCAAGGATAAATTAGTTAACTTCATTTTAAAACATATGTAGAAGAAAAATATGTAGAAGCACTAGGACTTTGTGCATCCTGTTTACAACCATAATTCACATTTGGGAAGTGAAAAGAAACATTAAGGGCATTTCATAAATGTTCCATATACAAGGCAACGCAATTCTGAATGGTGCCCAACTATCTCGATGGATGAATGGATGGAGTACTGTTGAAAACTTGTGATGAGCAGCAGATGGTAAAATGAAGAGCTTAATATGTTTAAGCGTGTTTATTACAGAATTTTATACTGTTCTTCAAGAATAAATTACCTCGTACATCTGAGTTTTCAGCATACACAAGAAACTGCAGGGAAAATGAACAAATAATGCACTAATGATAATGATTATGTAATTTTTTTTTAACTCTCTTACTGATCTTTATACACCGTAAAAAAATCACGTAAAATTTACAATTAAAAAAAACAGCAGCTGTGGTTGCCGGAATTTTACCGTAAACAATACGGGAGCAACGTTTTAGGTTTTACGGTTTTAATTTAAATTTACAGTTAAATACCGTAATTTCATTAACTGATATAATGTTAATAAACCAACCTATTGAAGTACTGAAATCTGCCTTGTACCTTTGTAATACACTGATAACCACCAAATGCAGGTGGTGATGAGAAAGTCACATGATGAACCAAAGCCCATCACAAGCAGCTTTTAAATAATAACATATATAGACGGTGCACAGTGTCATTCACACAAACACCATCACGGTAACACACATGAAACTGAAATAATGCAATAAACATTGATTTAACAACATTAGGTGTAACACACAACCCCAATATACAAAACTGATAAGAAAAATCTAAGAAACATAATTATTTCAACAACAAAAAAAATCCAATTTGAAAAGTAATGCAGGGAATTCTGGGAATGTCAATTTACGGTTATTCACTGTAAATTATACAGTCTTTTTTACTTCCAAAAACGGTATACTACCGTAAAGTTTATGTCCAATACATGTAATGTCCAATACAGTTTTTCACTGTATATAGTAGGTATATATGTAGAATTCCTCTCATGGTCAATTAGAAAGCAGGAAGGCCTTCAAATCTAACAGATGAGGACATAATACTGTAAATTCACAGGTTATGCAACCGACATTTAATCATACACGTCTATCATTATCTCAGAGACTGCACAGAGGTAACTCAATGTTTAATGAAGAAACACGAGGAGAATGAGTGTTCTGGATTAAATATACAACACCCATGTTCAACCGGGACAAAGACATCACTGATCACCTTAATCACATGAGTCATGTTAATATGACCTGTAAACGTCACTTTAAGCACATATAGCTCTGTATCAGAGGTGATTCCGGTCCAAAATGATGGTGCTGCTAATCTGTGATTAGCTGGTTGAGTCAACAGCAACTCCTAACTTTGGCTGATGATGAGAGAATTACAACATAATTACATTTGACATCAATTAAAGATCACGAGAGCATCGCCTACTGTCTGCCAACAACTGTAATTTATTCAAAGGGTGATTTCAATGAAGCAATAAATAGTCAAAACAGTCCTCAAAGCACATCAAATCGTTACAAAGCGATTTCACTTTAGCGTCGAAGAATGATGGTTTCCTTCCTAAACTTCTGCAGGGCAAACTTTAAAATCATACTGTCATATAAAACTTTCTGATATTTATAGTGCCCTCCACGGAATCAATGAGAAATGGGTGTTTATTCTGCACAGACTGATTTTGTTGAAGGTAAGATCTGTCATCATTTACACCTCCTCGTTCCCAACCCAAACTTTCTTTTTGGGTCTGGTGGAAAACGAAAGCAGATGACTCTTTTCCATACACAAAAAAAGTGAGAGGACGAACTCTGTCGAGCTTTAAAAATGACAAATGCACCATGAAAGTATCATAAAGTGGTCCATGCAACTATTGCAAGCCTTCGGTAAAATATCATAAAGATCTGATGCAAATAGCTCAAGAGCTTAGATCTCATTCTGCCAATATAATCTCTTTACGTAAAACCTTAATAATGGCCTTCTGCTGGCTTTACAGATGACAGTATAGAAGAGATGAAAGGTACTGTAAGATCAGACCTTTAGACATCAAAACAAGACCTCATTTACATGTCAATCAGTGTATCCTCCTTCTTGCCATCAAAACTTTGATATTTAAACCTTGAGTTATCACTGTCTGATTCTGTGATTGAGGGATCAGGTTTTTAACTTACCCCATGAAATGGTTTAACAAATACAATTTTCTTTCTTGTAATGATCTCTTTCCTATTGAAACAATTAGTCAGGAAGGGACACAGTACATCTAAGACCTTGTTCTCTTTTCTGATAATCGATTTGTCACAGTCTGGCCAAACCGCATTTACTAGTTGGCTTCAGGTGGATATTCTCATTGTAGAAAGCATATCCCTTACAGAACCTATAAGATCATTTATCATATTCAGAAAACAAGATTGAGCATAAAAAGGATGTTTATTTAGACAAATTTAGAAGCAATTTTGTAGTAATAATAATACAAATCCTCTATCCATAATATCTCCAGTGAATCAGGAAAGAAATATGCACAGATCAAGCACCTTGAAAACAGATAAAACCAAACGTGGGTGGATTTTGATGTGAAGGACAACAGTGGATGGACTTTTTCACTGGAGGGAGCATTATTATGAATTATGGACTCGTATTAACCCTCTGGGGTCTGAGGGTGTTTTGGGGGCGTGGAGAAGTTTTGACATGCCCTGACATTTGTGCATTTTTTCAGTTGCTTATGAACATATAAATGGCTAAAGTCTGATAACACTGTAATCAGCACAAACTGGGCTGCAATAATATGTGAGCAGCATGTATGTACATGATTGTGTTTTTGAGAAAACAATGTTTATGCGTGGAAAATGAAAAACTAACATTTTTAAATCACTTGAATAAAGCATAAAACTTTTACAGAACATTTGTTCACAAGACTTTTGAGAACTGAATCGTGTAGCCTATAGAGTTTTGGCTTCAAAATGACGTGAAAATGATCCTGTTCACTCATTCACAGAAAACAATATGTGACCCTGGACCACAAAACCAGTCATAAGCACATTTTTGAGATTTATAAATCATTGAATAAAGTTGAATAAATAAGCTTTCCATTGATGTATGGTTTGTTAGGATAGGACAATATTTGGCCGAGATACAACTATTTGAGAATCTGCAATCTGAGGGTGAAAAAATTCAAATATTGAGAAAATCGCCTTTAAATTTGTCCAAATGAAGTGCTTAGCAATGCTT
>NW_015505621.1:1637961-1669090 GCF_001515645.1 Sinocyclocheilus grahami
TTTTGCCCCCATTTTTCATTAGCTGAACTCAAAGATCTAAGACTTTTTCTATGTACACAAAAGTCCTATTTTCTCTTAAATATTGTTCACAAATCTGTCTAAATCTGTGTTAGTGAGCACTTCTCCTTTGCCGAGATAATCCATCCACCTCACAGGTGTGGCATATCAAGATGCTGATTAGACAGCATGATTATTGCACAGGTGTGCCTTAGGCTGGCCACAATAAAAGGCCAGTCTAAAATGTGCAGTTTTATCACACAGCACAATGCCACAGATGTCGCAAGTTTTGAGGGAGCGTGCAATTGGCATGCTGACTGCAGGAATGTCCACCAGAGCTGTTGCCCGTGAATTGAATGTTCATTTATCTACCATAAGCCATCTCCAAATGCGTTTCAGAGAATTTGGCAGTACATCCAACCGGCCTCACATGAAAAATGGGGGCAAAAACAAAAGTGTTGCGTTTATAATTTAGTTCAGTGTAATTTTTTGTTAGTGGTTTACTAAGAATATATTCAACTATCACACAAAATAACTTGAGATTGCAATAAAACACACAGCTTTTCACTTCACAAGACATTCATTCATGGACTGGAGTGGTGTGGATTATTGTGATGTTTTTATCAGCTGTTTGGACTCTCATTCTGACGGCACCCATCCACTGCAGAGGATCCGTGGGTGAGCAAATTATGTAATGCTAAGTTTCTCCAAACCCATTCTGATGAAGAAACAAACTTATCTACATCTTGGCTGGCCTGAGGGTAAGTATTTCAGCAAATTTAAATTTTTGGGTGAACTATTACTTTAAAGATTCTGCAAGGGATATGTAAACTCATAAACAAACTTTAGTTCTTATTGACTCAACTGTACCTGGGTAGGTGATAAATAGGCAGTAAAAAGACAATTTTTGAAGAAGAAATGCATATGTTTATGTAGTGTAAAGTTTTTACATTTTCACTGAACTGTACCATAAATTTGTCCTATGGTGTGACATAGCAAAAAAATTAAGAAAAAAAAACCTCTTAAAAATATATAAATAGAACGAGAGAGATTTATCTTCATTGTTAGACACTTATTTTTTATGGTGTTATTTATTTAATATGAAATTATAATTAGCATCATTTGTTCCCCATGACTTGTTGAACAATTTCAAGACAAACTTTGACAACAAGACAAACGTTGCTGTCATCCGTTCAAAACAGCTGAAAATCATACCATTTTAAGATGAGTGATATTTATATCCCCCCCTATTACAATACTCAACTTATTTTTAAGATATTTTGAGATAAAAACAAATCTGTGGTTCTTTTATGTGTCACACCATAGGACATTACGTCACACTAAAGGACAGAAATGGTAGTTATTAAATAATTTCTATTTAATTTTGAACATGTCAAAGGAGAAAGAAAGTGTAATTTCGATACAAAACAATATCAACATGTTTTTTAAACAAAAAAAATAAAAATGTATCATCAACAAAATTTTCGGACAACAAAACGTAACACTTTTATAGTGCTTCCAAATAAATTCAATATTTGAACAGTTCTGAGGGAAACATTTACCATGTGCACATGTCATGGGCTTCAGTAACAGGACCTTGAATGGGGTCCTTCAACGGATTCATTCTTTTCTGGAATTGGCCGATTTAAAACCAGGATATGGTGTCACACCATAGGACATGGTTTTCAGAGACAAAATATATCAAGTTCCTACACTTTCAGAAATATATGGATGAAAAAAAAAAGATAGCCATTTACTAAAATAGACACTTGTACAATTATGCCGGAGGTATTTATTAACATTTTTATGTTTTTTCTTTTTTAATTTATAAAAGTTGTAATTTATTTAATCATGCTTGAGACAGTCACACCATAGGACAATTTTGAGATTTGGCTCAAAAATGTAAAAAATTTAATAGCACTGCAGCTTTTATAACAACAGGTCCATGTAAGACAAAGAAACGTTTAACCATTTACTGCATTTTAAATAACGACAATTTTAATTATATTCATTTTTATCTTGTGGGACAAGCCCACCTACTGTATGTATCTGCTAAGAAATTATAAAAAAGCACAAAGCATTAGGAAAAAACTCAAATAATTCCAGGAAAGTGTGGTAAAGTAAGGGGAAAATCGATAAAAAGCTAGAATATTTAATAATAAATTGCCAGCTTTTCTTGTTAGAAGACATGAACAAAATGCCAACCCCCACCTAAATCAAAGTTGTGAATTCAAATTAGCCACTGTGTTGACAATAGTATACCATAAATTTGTCCTATGGTGTGACATAGCAAAAAAATTAAGAAAAAAAAACCTCTTAAAAATATATAAATAGAACGAGAGAGATTTATCTTCATTGTTAGACACTTATTTTTTATGGTGTTATTTATTTAATATGAAATTATAATTAGCATCATTTGTTCCCCATGACTTGTTGAACAATTTCAAGACAAACTTTGACAACAAGACAAACGTTGCTGTCATCCGTTCAAAACAGCTGAAAATCATACCATTTTAAGATGAGTGATATTTATATCCCCCCCTATTACAATACTCAACTTATTTTTAAGATATTTTGAGATAAAAACAAATCTGTGGTTCTTTTATGTGTCACACCATAGGACATTACGTCACACTAAAGGACAGAAATGGTAGTTATTAAATAATTTCTATTTAATTTTGAACATGTCAAAGGAGAAAGAAAGTGTAATTTCGATACAAAACAATATCAACATGTTTTTTAAACAAAAAAAATAAAAATGTATCATCAACAAAATTTTCGGACAACAAAACGTAACACTTTTATAGTGCTTCCAAATAAATTCAATATTTGAACAGTTCTGAGGGAAACATTTACCATGTGCACATGTCATGGGCTTCAGTAACAGGACCTTGAATGGGGTCCTTCAACGGATTCATTTTTTTCTGGAATTGGCCGATTTAAAACCAGGATATGGTGTCACACCATAAGACATGGTTTTCAGAGACAAAATATATCAAGTTCCTACACTTTCAGAAATATATGGATGAAAAAAAAAAAGATTGCCATTTACTAAAATAGACACTTGTACAATTATGCCGGAGGTATTTATTAACATTTTTATGTTTTTTCTTTTTTAATTTATAAAAGTTGTAATTTATTTAATCATGCTTGAGACAGTCACACCATAGGACAATTTTGAGATTTGGCTCAAAAATGTAAAAAATTTAATAGCACTGCAGCTTTTATAACAACAGGTCCATGTAAGACAAAGAAACGTTTAACCATTTACTGCATTTTAAATAACGACAATTTTAATTTTTTTAAGATATTTTGAGATAAAAACAAATCTGTGGTTCTTTTATGTGTCACACCATAGGACATTACGTCACACTAAAGGACAGAAATGGTAGTTATTAAATAATTTCTATTTAATTTTGAACATGTCAAAGGAGAAAGAAAGTGTAATTTCGATACAAACAATATCAACATGTTTTTTAAACAAAAAAAATAAAAATTTATCATCAACAAAATTTTCGGACAACAAAACGTAACACTTTTATAGTGCTTCCAAATAAATTCAATATTTGAACAGTTCTGAGGGAAACATTTACCATGTGCACATGTCATGGGCTTCAGTAACAGGACCTTGAATGGGGTCCTTCAACTGATTCATTCTTTTCTGGAATTGGCCGATTTAAAACCAGGATATGGTGTCACACCATAGGACATGGTTTTCAGAGACAAAATATATCAAGTTCCTACACTTTCAGAAATATATGGATGAAAAAAAAAAGATACATAATATGTACTTTAAAGGTACATATTAGTACCTTTTGAAAAGGTACTGCCCCAGTGACAGCTTTTGTACCTTTTTGTCCAAGAGTGTAGGCAATGCAGCCTATGTAATTATAAAATAAACAATGACAGCAAGGATTTGAAAAAGCAGTTTTTTTAACTGGGATAAGTAGAGATGCTCTGGAGTGAACTTGACCTTCACGCCTCCACGTCCCAGTCCTCAAAGCCTCCTCAAAAGTGAGTGTTTCAGGAGGGGAGTAGTCCTTCAAACCCACTGTAAACTCACATTATGACTCTATTTTACTAAGAAATGCCCACTTTAAACCCTAAAATCATAAAAACAAGTCTCACCCTTTTGTGGCATTGGATATGCTGTTTCGCTAAATGAATCACACTACGGAAACAAAACGGGTTTCTGAAAAAGAGCAACTCACAGTGCAATCAAGATATATTTTCCATAAGCATGTATGCTCTCTGGGATTTGAACCCATGACCTTGGCGTTGACTGCAACATCTGAGCTATAGTAATTGCCCAGAGAACAGTTGGGGTTGAATGCTTGTTAATTTCAGCTTCATCACTGACAAAAAAATAATGAAATTCTCAGAACCACAATGTTTTCACCTTTTCCTCAGGCAAGGTTTAGTTTTGCTCTCCCCTATGGCTCTTGACAAGGCTTGTATTTCAATCAGATCCATTTTCCTTATGATCGAATGACACACAATAGACTCAAATTAGGATTAGACGTTAAACGTTAAACTCTGAGGACACAGAGAAAAAGTCATTACAAAAGCACAGCTAACTCCTTGCGAGGAGAGTCCATTGGGAAGGGAAGTCCCCGTGGACAGTCAGCCTGAAAAAAGGAGACTTTAATAGACCTCATTGGAAAGTGTTGGGAACTCATTCTGTGGACTGGGAATTGATGCTCAAGTGAAAGTTAATCTACCACAAAGCATGACATCAAGCAACATCCTTCAGAGTTTAAACTAGGGCTATCAATCGACGTGAATTAATTGCATGATATCCCATTTAATTAATCATTTTCAAATTGATTGCATTTATCAATATTAACTAAGAAACTCTCCCAAATGAAGATAATGCATTCATTAAAAGTTATTTTTATGTAATTAATTGTACTAAATTCAATTTACTGCTCTAATTTGAACACAAATGCTTCTCTAGAGTAACTCTTGACCTTTCTCCATCTGGTGCATTTCTAGCTGTGTTGGTTAGTTGTTCTTTGGCTAAAAAGACAGGCCCTTCTGCTAGCAACAAAGATCTAAATACTCTTGTGCACCTGAAGAACTGGATAAATGTAGCCTGTCTGTCACATTTTGCTTTATTTGGTTTGTTACCATGCTACGTTATTTCTCAAACCCTCATCGCATTCATTTTGTTTCTTAATCATCTCCTGCTGAGTCCGGCCCGGGTATTATTCTCCACGTCAGGGTAATGGAACACTGCAGCATTCATTTGAAATATCAACTTGTCTTTTTGCCAAGGGAGATGATGGCAGCCCTCGTTCTCTCAGCCTCTCTCCTTGTCCTGATGTCGAAGGGCCTGTTAATGGCCTTCTGAACTACAGAAACATGGACATGAGTGTCTCAAATGTCAATTAGTTTTCTTTGGGCTCCCCAAAAAATGTCTGTTAAAATGTGGTGGTTACACAGGTGAAAAGTTCACAGTTCCACAGTAAATTATTCATTTCATCTTATGCATCCATCAGATCACAACTATGGCCTCTATAGTGAGGCATTGAGGTAAAAGACAGGGAGCAGCAAAAGACGAAGCAATGTTTGCAACCTGGTTTACTTCCATAAAGTGATACATTTCGGATGGATGGATAGCTTATCCTTTCTTTGAAATTATTGGCAAAATTTACTAGTTATTTCTAATATGGCAATTTATTATCAATGTTGGAAATAGTTGAGATGCGTAATATTTTTTTGGAAACTATGATACTTTTTCAAGTTGTTTTGATGAATAAAATGTTAAAAAGAACAGCATTTATTTGAAATAGAAATCCTTTGTAACAATATACACTACTGTTCAAATGTTTGGTGTCAGTATTTTTTTCTTTCTTTTTTTGAAAGAAATTATTCATTTTATTCAGCAAGGATGTGTTAAATTGATTAAATGTGGTAGTAAAGACTTAAATTGTTAGAAAAGAGAATAAATGTTGTTCTTTTTAACTTTTTATTCATCAAAGAATCCTGAAAAAAGTATCACAGGTTCCAAAAATGTTTCCGAAATTGATAATAAATCAGCATATTAGAATGATTTCTGATGGATCATGTGACACTGATGGCTGATGAAAATTCAGCTTTGCATCATAGAAATAGATTATATTTTAAAGTATATTAAAATAGTAATCTGTTATTTTAAATTGTAATGATATTTCACAATATTACAGTTTTTTCTGTATTTTTGATCAATTAAATGCAACAGCTTCATGAGCATAAAAGACCAGGGTTTTTTTTAAAGCTTTAAAGCTTTAAAAAAAAAAGAACATTACTGATCCCAGACTTTTGAACAGCAGTGTATAAACCTGAGGCAAAACATATTACATTTTGATGAAACATTCCAAAGACAAATTAAGACCAGGATTGTCTTAATTTAAACAGATCAATTTTGATTTCATGTTGAGTTCAAGTAACCTAATTCAAGAAAATCACAAATCAACATACTGTAGCATGCGGATAGTCAGGAAAGCTTCACAAAAAAAAAATAATAATTCCATTACGAACACATCGGGCAGCTATGTTTTTAAAGGCATCCTTATCTGCTCAGTTAAGTGAGAGGAAAACATTAAGCGAATAAGCTCTGCAAATCTTTGGCCTTTAATGACTCTCAAAGGTTTAATTTGCTCATTGATTTCTTTAACAGCCAGACATGGAGATTGATTGGTTCACATGCAGCCTTTTTTTGGATGATGTTTTTTCCTGTTGTACCAGTTTAATAACAAGCAGTAGAAAACATACCAAATCCATCGAGTAGCCCACTACTCGGGAAATATCCTCGAGGAAAACCCATCCATATCTCAGTGGGAGCACTGCTCTCATCTAATTTTTTGTCCCCAATTAAAAGAATGTGCAGTATTAATGGGTCATATAATTACTTATAAAATGTCGTCTTCTTTCTATATAAAAGCCGGTAGGGAATACAGCCAGCTTGCTTGGTTTGCGAAGTCTCATGTTGGAAGAATTATCACATTCTTATGGGTCTTTATCCATTAAGGCCATGTCGCTAATGATCTCTGCTGCTAAGGGAAGCGACGTGGTCTCAATGCCATCTCTCTGTTCCAATAACTAGTCAGCAGGAGATGGGTGACTGGCCTTTAGCCACAGGATGAAACATATTTACTGCCCCAATAAGACACTATTATATGAAATTGATGACTGTGTAAACCGTTTGGTATGCCCCATTGCTGTTGCACATCTCTTCTTGTTAAAGCATTAACGCAAAGCAACAGAACAGTGGGAAACTTATTTGTCATGTGTGTTACTTGCTAATGATACAAGCAAACTTTGAGACGGATGACCCTGATGTTGCCTTTCTCTCATACTTAATTTAGCGTGAAGCCTAAGATGCATTCAGTATTCGTCTGCTTTGTGCTACGTAGATAGTGAATGCTATTTTTAAACTGCAACATTAGTTAAATCTTTTGAGGGGGTGTATGAGAAACGACGAACTGTTCCGTGCATATGTTAGACGTATGCTGATTAGCTCCGCTCTGATAAGTGGATCTCATTGATTTCCATTCATTTAAAGCACCCTCTTCGCTTCCCACTCGCTTCCATTTTGGCTAAAACCAGGGTACGTTAAAAGGTGTAGTGCTAAATGATGGATAATTCCGCTTGAATTCTCATATTCGATTAGAGGGTCCCCGGTGCATTTTTTTTTTTTAGATTTCATGCATTATGTCCTAATAGCTTGAAAACACTCGGCACACTCTACAGGATGTTCCCCATCCATCACAATCATGAATCGTTTTCCTTGATGATAAAGATGAGGCTGTGCATAACAGATGAGCGCACCCACTCCGTCACTTGCAAACCTGTGCTCGCTAGGGTGAATACTAAAACTGACCTCAAATGTTGTCTGTCTGTGTTCTGTCTGTCTCTCTCCGCAGGGCCCTTACTCTGGGAAGGGCGCCTGTCATGTTTTCTTCTCCATGCTTCTGTTCTCCTGCTGCTCAGCAAGGGGGAGCGGATGTGCCCTGTGAGTTGCCGCTGCGAAGGCAAGATTGTTTACTGCGAGTCTGGCGCCTTTCAAGACGTCCCGGAGAACATCTCTCTAGGGTGCCAGGGTCTATCCCTGCGGTACAACAGCCTCTTGTTGTTGCTACCTTACCAGTTTGCTCACCTCAACCAGCTGGTCTGGCTCTACCTGGACCACAATTCTATCAGCGTAGTGGATAGACTGGCTTTCCAGGGACTTCGCAGGCTAAAGGAACTAATCCTAAGCTCTAACAAGATTGCGCAGTTGCAAAACGGCACCTTTGAGACTGTCCCAAACCTGCGCAACCTTGACCTGTCCTACAACCAGCTGCAGGACTTGATGCCGGGGCATTTTCATGGACTACGCAAGCTTCAGAATCTTCACCTGCGATCAAACAACATCAAAAGCATCCCTGTCCGTACTTTTATGGAATGTCGAAGCCTGGAGTTTCTAGATTTGGGTTACAATCGTCTACGGACTATAACTCGTACGACCTTTCTGGGACTGCTCAGGCTGACGGAACTACACCTTGAGCACAATCAATTTTCCAGGATTAACTTTTTCCTGTTTCCACGCCTCTTGAATCTGCAGGCTCTTTATCTGCAATGGAATCGCATACGGTCGGTCATCCAAGGTTCACCTTGGACTTGGCACACTTTACAGAAATTGGATCTATCGGGCAACGAGATTCAAGTTTTGGATCCGGCTATTTTTAGGTGTCTGCCCAACTTGCATACGCTCAATCTGGAGTCTAACAAGATAAGCAACGTGTCCCAGGAAGTTGTTTCATCGTGGATCTCCATTAGCACTATCAACCTGGCGGGAAACATATGGGACTGTAGCTCTAGTATCTGCCCTCTGGTGTCTTGGCTGAGAAACTTCAGGGGAACTAGAGATGCCAGCATTATTTGCAGCACTCCCAAATCCCTTCAGGGCGAAAGAGTCATGGACGCAGTGAGGAACAACTCAGTGTGCGAGGAGATATTCACCGTGGAACCGACCACGGAATTATCTCTTCTTTTGACTACAACTACGGCAACTCTTTATGTAACAAAGCCACCCACAACCACCACCACAACCCCACGCACCACAACTAGACAGCTTTCTCAAGTTACCCACGTACAAAGAGTCACCCCAAAGGTTTTATTCCCTGTTCAGTCCAACAACGAATTCCTACCACCCCTATCGGTAACACCTAGCAGCCTACCCTTCACCCCCGAACCTGAGTTTGAGCATATGACCTTCCACAAGATCATCGCCGGCAGCGTTGCCCTATTTCTCTCTGGATGAGATAAAAAGGTGAGGTGTATTAATAGACAGCAGTTGGCACATTTTCCAGAGCCTGCAGCATTTTCCGAGGGAGAAAGCAATGCATGTTTTGTGTCAGGAGTCTGCAGACTGACGGATCAGAGTGAAGATGCTAATATTATGTGTATGTGCATTACATGCCAAATGGATTCCACTGCAGGGTGAAGAGGGATTTGTTTCATGAGTTGTGAATAATCAAATCAGATAGATCAATGTAAATTAAAAAAATATTTATTTTTTGTATCAAATTTAAAAAGTAATTACTGTAAAATCTGCAGTTGTGTTTGGTGACTCATAACTGTCATATAAAATGTGTAGCATTCTGAGGAATATTAAGTGACTTCACGTTGTCGTATCCTGAAGAAGCCATTCGTATCACCTCAGAGTATTGCGTATCGTGTGTGAGAAGAATAAAACATTACACAGATAATTCTATGCTGTGCTTCTGTCCTTCCTCCTGAGTCTCACACTCTTTGCATAAGATGCACAATCCTTGTATTTACTTGGATCGAAAGCAATGTTAAAGTCAACATGAAATCCAACCTGACTCCATTGACGTCCTTAATATTATAAAATCTAATATGAATCATAAAAATGATTCAGTATCTGTCATTGCGAAAAAAAAATCAATCAATCAAAAGTTTGGAATTGGTCAGGTTTTTATTTATGTTAAGGCTTTATTTATTTGATCAAAAATACATTAAAAACAGTAAAAATGTGAAAGATTATATATTTATAAGTAATATAAGAAATATATTTGAATATATTAAAATGTGATTTATTCCTGTGATGCAAAGCTGAATTTTCAGCATCAATATTCCGGTCTTTAGTGTCACATGATCCCTCAGAAATCATTCTAATATACTGATTTGTTGCTCAAGAATCACTTCTTATCATTATCAGTTTTGAAAACAGCTGTGCTGCTTTTTTCAGGATTCCTTGATGAATAGAAAGTTCAAAAGAAACACATTTATTTGAACTAGTTCTGTAACAGTTTCAACTTTTTTTTTTTGTCCAGGAACTACAAATTTAGGAAGAGACTGCCTGACCGTAAAAACTACAAACCACAGTTCATTTTGTTAATACGTGCTGATTAAGGATGTTTTATCTTAAATAGTTCACAAGGCAATCATTTAAACACTGTAATTGCATAGCAGTGCCAGTCTGTGAGTGCTTATAAACAAAACACAGAAATTTGCAGAACTGTGTGCAGACTTTTCAATTAGAATTTGTATCGGTCTAAAAGTAGTAATTAGTGATTATTTCACAGACATAACCCAGAAAAAGAGCAGTTCTGCTTTGAGGATATCTAGTTCACTTGCCAACAGCTGTCTCAAATAAAAATGAAAACAAAAGAATGTAGCCTACATGCTTTGCGAAAAAAAAATCAATCAATCAAAAGTTTGGAATTGGTCAGGTTTTTATTTATGTTAAGGCTTTATTTATTTGATCAAAAATACATTAAAAACAGTAAAAATGTGAAAGATTATATATTTATAAGTAATATAAGAAATATATTTGAATATATTAAAATGTGATTTATTCCTGTGATGCAAAGCTGAATTTTCAGCATCAATATTCCGGTCTTTAGTGTCACATGATCCCTCAGAAATCATTCTAATATACTGATTTGTTGCTCAAGAATCACTTCTTATCATTATCAGTTTTGAAAACAGCTGTGCTGCTTTTTTCAGGATTCCTTGATGAATAGAAAGTTCAAAAGAAACACATTTATTTGAACTAGTTCTGTAACAGTTTCAACTTTTTTTTTTGTCCAGGAACTACAAATTTAGGAAGAGACTGCCTGACCGTAAAAACTACAAACCACAGTTCATTTTGTTAATACGTGCTGATTAAGGATGTTTTATCTTAAATAGTTCACAAGGCAATCATTTAAACACTGTAATTGCCCCATCTATTGGGTTGTTTTGACCCAGCGGTTGGGTTCAAAACAACCCAATAGCTGGGTTTGTCCCTTTTTAACCCAGCGCTGGGTTATATTTAACCCAGCATTTTTAAGAGTGTAGTTACAGAAAAACTACCCAGCACCTGGGTAAACAAATATTAAAAATAACCCAATAAAATGACCCAACAAGCTGAATCCAGCATTTGGGTTAAAAAAAATTAAAAGATAAATAACCCAGCACCTGGGTAAAAATATTACCCAGGTGCTAACCCAGCATTTTTTTTAGTGTACTAGGAAAAACAAAATAACTTATAGGGATAGTTCACCCAAAAGTGAAGATCAAGTCATCTTTTACTCACCCTGGTGCTGTTCTAATTTCTAATAGTGCGCCTCCCATCACAATAAGCTTTGTGCTGTTACTTTTGATATGAATAAGCTCAGATTTCAAATTCTGTCCATTTTATCACAATATTCAAATAATAAAATACCGTTTTGATGCTGTTTAATGTGGAGTGCAAGAAGTGGCAGTGCAAAGCACATGAACTGATCATCTCCTCCGCTTTAATACAGTAGAAATATAGGCCTAATTATGTAATTGTGAAGTCAGTATTATAACTTTATTATTATGAAACATTCATTGAGTGTAATTTAAGTGTTTGCGTACAAATCAGTTCAGCATCAATATTATAATAATGTAGTACCAACTGACTCTCATGTAGCTATATTTTATAGCATTAGTTGAGAGATTTTTTTTTTCCTTGAGAAAAAAAATTAATATTGATTTCTCACAACTTGTGTTTTTCCTTGGCGAGTTGGAGTGGATTGCAGTGCTAATAGAGTCTCATGAGCGCACAGTCTTGCACAGAGACCAACAGCCAAGGTCAGGATTTTTTGGCTGTCATAAAAACTTGACGGATTTATTTAAACATAAATTAAATACTGAAGATTACATAAATTAAACACATAAATTATATTCTCTTGAACTGAGGCGCAGCAATCTGTCACTCCACATTAAACCGCACCAAAACGGCATTTATTGTTTGGATATTGTAATAAAATGGACAGAATTTGAAATACAGTATGAGACTTTGTTTCATATCAAAAGTAGCAAGACATTTAAATAATACAGTTAATTTCGGTTTGTTTTTCATATATCATATAGGCCTACACCCATAACACTTGAAATATACGACACATTTAGCATAGGACCCTTCTGTGATACTTCTGCATCTTTTTTTACTTTTGCATCAACGCTTGATGCCAGGGTTTCCAGGTATGCGAAACAAAACTAGTCCAATTTCTATTCAGAACTAACCCAAAACCAGCCCAATGGTGTTTTTCCCCACCAGTTAAATTGCATTCTGCACTCTAAAAAATGCTTGGTTAAATACAACCCAGTGCTGGGTTAAATAGGGACAAACCCAGCAATTGGGCTGTTTTGACCCAGCGGTTGGGTTAAATGTTTAACCCAACCGCTGGGTCAAAACAACCCAAATGCTGGGTTTGTCCCTATTTTACCAAGCACTGGGTTGTATTTAACCCAGCATTTTTTAGAGTGTGGGGGTGGGGGAGATCCCACAGACTAAAAAACAACCCGCGGCAACAAAAGTAGTCCAATTTTGCGATAAAACCACAGACTTATCAACACTGCCTGATCGCAATCCACTGCCTGATCGCAATTAAATATGGATCAGTGTGGGAACATTCTATAAAAAAAAAGAAAGAAGGGAATATGGCAGTAGAACAACAGCAGGGTACATAAATGATGACTTAATGTCATAGATAATCCCAAAATAAAAAAAAATAAAAAACATTGTTTTCATAATGCAAGGTGCAACGTGATGTAAACAAACACCACTATTGTTCATGTCGCATTTCATTGTTATGTCCGACCTTTCAGACATATTTGCATTACACTGGCTCGTTTAGCAGTAGTGGTGTGTAACATATATTTTATGTTCACCTGTGAATACAATATGCATACCTGCTGTTAACAGGATGCTCCAGTGTTTAGGCTGACTAATCACCACCTATCTGAACGATCAGGCTAGTGCTGCTTCCTCAAGAAAGTTTATCATTGTCACTTGTTTTAAAGCCTTGTCAGTTTAATCATTAAAGTGCCATTCAAACACGAGACCGCGTGGAAGAGATTTCGATGCGGTACTGTGATAGATTGTTACTGTGCGCACACACGGTATGGCTGCACGATTAATCAAATGTGATTGTCATGCGTATCTTGTCAGTAAAGCCGGTTCTGTGATTCGAATGCGATTGTCATGCGCATTTTGATAGTAATGCCGGTTCTGTAATCAGCAGGAAATCATCATCACGTGCTTTCAGATGGAGCAGAATTTACTACACATAGCCGTAGTTCACTGACAAGTTACGCAAAAATCGCAGACGATTTAATCGCACGATTATGAAATCGAAGAAATCGTTCTGCGATTATGAAAGCTGTTTGCGTAGCTTTTCAGTGAACTACGGCTCTGTGTAGTAAATGCTGCTCCATCTGAAAGCACATGAAAATACCACATTTACTAACATGTTTTTACTTCAAAATCACTTCATAACGTCAGTCGAGTATTTGAAATAAATCCTTCTGACACAGAATAAGGCACGCAACATATTTCATAGTATTCTAAGCAGTGATAAAGGCTATGTCGATTAGCATTGCATTATTATATACATTATTATAATAAAAATTATAGTAAGACGAACTCAGATAAACCATATATTGTCATAGTCGTGTGTTTTTTAGTCACGGGGAATTAATGAAAACAGTTAAATCTTCTGTTTATTCAGCAACCGCTATAGGCATTTCCTGGGTTTCTTCTGCGAGGCGTATTTGGAGTTTCAGCGCGAGAGCGCCCTCTGGCCTTCGGATGGAGATTTACTACTGATCACAGAACCGTGCTTCACTGAAAGATATGCATGACAATCGCAGCTTCTGCCTAATTGCGATTTTTCGCCTTTGCGATTTAATTTCGATTAATCGTGCAGCCCTAACACACGCACGCAAAAAGCCAGAGCTCGGACAGCTCGCAAGTACCAAAATTGAGTTCTCTTTCGCGTCTTCATCAGCAAATGTACACAAAATTATGTGAGAATGACTGTCTTGACAAGTATCCACACAAACACGTATTGTTTCCGACCCACTCTTCATCCCAAACCAGCAGGTTCAAGACTTCTTCCACCCTTAACGGTAGTACTGCTCGTTCCCTCGCCTTATCGGCTCAAATGCATAAGCAGTTGTACTTATTATGGCTCAACAGTCCTTTCAAGTTCATCTTCCTCCATTTCAAAGCAAGCATGCATTCAAAAAGTAAAGAGATGCTTATATGTCTTCACTGGCCAAAGGAGCGAACCAACCCCGTGATTTCACATGCTTTTGCAAGATGATGGCGCACTTGCTCCAAAAGCTATAACAAAACATCTTTTTTTTTCTTTAATATGGTTACATTAATCATGTTTGTTATATATTTTTTCATTAAAGGGAAAATCACTTTACTAAACTGTGTAAACTTGACTGACTGCTTCACTTCCACTTAAAGTCTTGTTTTCTAAAAAAAAAAAAAAAAAAGAACAATTAAGTGAATTTATATTTAAAACAAGAAAAAAAGGTAAAAAAATATATATATTTTTCCCCTTTGAATTACGTTGTTATTTAATTTAAAAAATTTCCTCGCTTTAAGCATAAACTCACTTAATTCTGATATATTAACATCTATAATCATTTTGTTTCTCAATGCATCTTTATTCAAGACTGTTTAGATATTTTTTCTGGAAAACAAAACCTTTTTTTTTTTAAGATGCACCTGATGTTCAACCAAACAGCAGTGTTTCTGTTATTTACTCACTGTGTCTCTCGCTTCTCCTGTCCTACTGACATAATGTAACCATTTCTGTTTTCTTCTTAAAATTTTTCCTCCATCAGTTAAAGATAGACACTTAGTGCCCTATCTGCTGAAAGCGGCATGCCTTCTCGAGCTGCGGCATATGCACACACACACACACAGTGTAGAGCTGAAGGGACGGTTGAGCTCAGGGGGTCAGAGGAAGTCTTCCCTTATTAGAGAAATCCATTGGCACAATCGCTTCATAACTGTCCTTGCGGTCTCCTCTCTCTCTCGAGACACTCTGAGAGAGGAAATTAAAGTGAGCAGAGAAGCATAGAGCAGAATCCATCTTGGATTAAAGGTGCAGATTAAAAACAAACTGTGTGGCAGGATGTTAATGTTATTTATATCACACCACGATGAGACTTCATCAAAGAAAGGAATAATTTTGCCTGAACCCTCAACCCAGTGGCTAATTAAACAGAAAGGTAATTCTCGTATTTGCAGCAGTTTTCTTTCTTCTCTTAAACACATGGAAAACTTGATTCTGAATGTCTGATGTGCTCTTTTCCATTCAATAAAAGAGAATGGGGATAGATGCTGATCAGAAAAAGGCTAAAAAAAAAACAGCATAAAGCCACCATTAAAATTGGCAATACACTGCATTTCATGTCATTTGAAGTCATATAACAGCTTGCTGGGGCTTCCATGGTGCTTTTGCTGTCATTTCTGAGTTCAGCAGGCCTAAAGTATCCACATTAACTTTAATTGCATGAAAAAGCCAAGCTAGGACAAAGTGCTTTTGTGTTCCACAGACGAAATAAGGATTTTATGACCAAATTTTAGCTGAATTACTTCTCTAGAGCTAAAACACTTCACCCAGTTGGCCTACAACAAAACCTACCAAAATGTGCAGTATACAAGAGCACACTATGTTGAATACTGTTACTGTAAAACATCAGATGTTGAGAAAACTCAAAAACTTGAGATATCAACTTAAATTTAGCCTGTGCTTCCGTCAAATAATATAAGAAGTTCTATAAACTCAATAATAACAATACTCTTCCTTGGGAATTTAAAGTTAAGCACTAAGATTATGTAATAGTGATGTAGTACTTTCTTAGTTTTTCTTGTGTATCAGCTTGTTGAGTAAACAGAAAAGGTCATATAGTGTTACTTACTGTATATACACCAAAAATAAGTTGTAGATACTCATTAAAATAGAAGAACAAAAATCCCTTTAATGGTAACTTGAAACATAACAGTATAATCAAATATAAAATACAATCAAAAACTCAACATAGAGATGAAACTGCTGTTAATTCTGAATAATAAATATACGTTATCGTAAGTGCCTGTGCATCGACCAAAAATACTAATTATTCAAGCGCATTAAACTGAGCATGCTCCGAATCATATTAGTTGGATCCTCACCACCAAACTTGACAATAAAGTTCTTGCCATTTAATATTTTAGGTTGTAATGGCCTAAAAATTGACTTTATATATTGACAGCTTTTTCTACACTCAGTAGTTCAATCACCTTTAAAACAGATTTTGTCTAACACAATGAAAGTTCGATTTTTTTTTCAAGTTCAACTTAACCTTCCAAGTAATATCAACTTTTGCCTGTTGAATACAATAGAAGATATTTCAAAAAATGTTGGTAACCAAACAGTTGCTGGTAGCCACTGACTTCCCTAACATGGAAGTTAATGAGTGCCAGCAAGTATTTGGGCACCAACGTTCTTCAAAAAATTATTTTGTGTTCAATAGACGAAATAAACTCCGGTTTGGAACAACACTAGGGTTCTAGGGTGAGTAAATGTTGATGATTTTCATTTTGGGCTGAACTATCCCTTTAAAAGTGTGCTCTTAGCATGGAATACTGCACAGTATGCAGCACGCTAGTATTCCCTTCCACACATAGCCAGCTTTCAAATCCAAGCAACATTGAAGAAACAGAATCAGAGTCTAATCAGCAAGGAAAAGAGGAGTCTTTCCTGCAGAGAGCTATGAATATATCTTAAAAAGGTCAAAATTCTCCCTCAGTTATCAGCACGCCTGCAATTGTGGAACTTATTTAACTTGATTTCGGTTATTCACAGCTAACAAGCTGTTCAACTTGTTGCCCTCCTTCATGATGTACAAAGGGGCACTTAAAAGTGCAGTTAAACTTTTTCTTGAAATTTCCCCTCTGAGAATGTCACAGTAGCCTGAAGATATCGCCATCCCTCCCTGTAGATGCTTGTCTGGGTTTTTTTCTGCAATCACCAATATTTGACATATAAAAGTCACTCTCCTGCTAGTAATAGAGACAATTATACAGATCCAAACCCCTACGACCCCTCTGGGTGTGCATTTGCATACTGCCTTCACAGCCATCAAAAAGGAAATTGTTGCATGACCTACATGCTCATTTCACTCTGCAGTTTTACACATTTCCATGTTACCTGATGGGAGTACGAGTGAATGCTGTGGGTGGGTGTGTAAATGCAGTGTGCACATATACGCAATCACCTCTGGGATCCGATTCAAATTGGAATAAAGTAAAAATAAACTAGGTACAAATTAGGTCTGATTGCACATGCATTTTTTTCTTGCTACATCCTGTTATTGGAATTCCTCTGTCATCCTTTCCCAAAGGAAAGTAAAATAATTTCAATTGTTACACATCTCTTTAAATGCTCTACATCTGTTAGGCTCTATAGACCTTTAAAAGTATCCTAGAACTAGTCCATATGACTCGTGCAGTATATTCCAAGTCTTCTGAAACTACACAATGCTGTGATCATATGGCTCCATCATTGAATCTGGGCACAAACACAAGCTATATATAAGGTTTAGAGTGTTTTCTTTGCACAAGCTCATTTGACTTCATAAGGCTTGGAATATAGTGCATGAAAGTAAATGAAGAGCATTAGCATGAAAGAGTTATATTTACTGTCATTGTGTAGCAATGAACTTCGTGAAGATTCTTCAAAAATGTATTTTGTATCGGATTTTTGCATTTTTAAATGACATGTACAAACAATGAATTACAATTTTTGGGTGAGATGTTCTTTTAACATCATGAAGCCTACGGTATTATATGAGACACGCAAACATGCAAATTACTAATGTGTCTAAATTATCAACATGGTCAAAAACCTGTTCTACACATCTTCTACATGCCTTCTGTCATCTGATTGATTCATAATCGTAAAAGGCCTTTTAGTAGTATGTAATAGGTTTACTTGATTGTCCATACATTATTTTTTAGAAGAAAAAAAATCATGTTAAAATATGAGAATCAAATATGATAAATCAGACTCTTTTTTTGCCCACACAATATAAAAAATTGAGTTTGATCATTTAAGCATCTAAATATCAATTAATAAGACATATTAATGGGAGATATAGAGTGACAACTATTCATATGCATTTTTAATACAATTAGTCTGCTACACTGTTATAAAGTAGTCATATAAATATCAGTAACTGCACCAAATTGTATATTGTTGCTCAGTTTGGGCCTCTGAATAAAATTAGGTGGTTTTTCCTCCTCGAGTATGAGCTCCACATTCTCCTATATCGTAGGAGCCGTAAAAGCCTGATTTATGAAATATGATACACAACAAAAACACATATCTCTGATTTTCTCCTAGGTAACAATGAGATTAAAATAGAGCGCAAATGGAGACATTTGCTGAAATCTCCTGTCTAGATTTTACTTGATTTTTTCCCCCCTCTGTGATTAAGTTGCATGACTAATGTAAGTATAAAGTGCTTCTCTAAAACACTGTGGCAGAAATCACAACTGAATTTGGACACTAGAACCATCACAAACAACAACACAGAATACAAAATCTCTCTCCTCTAGAGACGGAGGATGTCTCAAACTGTGCTCAGATTTGCCTAGAAAAATCTGCAATTAAAAGTCAGAGATCTCAATATACATTCAAATATTTCTCACAAGAGCAAATTATCTGAGCTGCTGTGCACATTCAATACTGTTACTGTATTTCAACTGTTGAGAATTTGTATTTTTCCTAAGGGATTTTACCAGAAACATCTGAGGCATATTGACATATCAAATGACTAATACATAACAAAATATTCCATAAGACTCCTGAGCTATGAAAGTAATAACCTTTCATTTTTGTGTCTCACTACTAGATTCACTCCAGCCGTCTGCCACATTATATGAAATGTGTTCCAACCTGGCGAAGTGTTGACATTTTTATTTGTCATCATAACAATTTATGTGGCCCATCAGTTAATTTGCAACACCGCATGACTCATGATTCTATTGTACAGGCGGAGAGGTGGAGTGGCCATCAATTTTTATATGCTTGCACGTTTATGTGTTGCAGCATTTGGCTCGCTTCTCTTAGAGCTGCTGTCCTTTAATTACAATCCACAGCAATTCAGGCCTGATAAATCAAGGGCAAGTTTGCATACAAACACACGCACAAGTTAACACGCATGAGTGCAGACATGTGCTGAAAGGGTAGTTAGGTGGTACAGAGGCAGATATATAATGATGGCATTATGGTAATAAGTGTTATTTTGTACAGAAATGAGCACCTCTGATGGACAGGCTCATTTAGAGGCTCTGAGGAAGACTAATCAATGATAAGGTGAGCGCTATCCATTCTCCGTCTGGAAAACTATAGCAGGACTGATGAGGTGCAAATTAAAAAGCCATTAGAGAAGCATCTCCCACCGCGGTGAAAAGAGTTCTCAGGTTAGCGGTTATCTGAGGTCTGAGTGATTTATAACAATCGAGAAATCTCAAAACTCAAGATCAAAAGAAAACACATCTGGACTCGAGGTTTAGCAATAAACACACTGACGTGCTGCAGTGGTGCTTCTAAGGGAAATTAGAGTTTGAATCTGGCTCACAACTTTTAGTTCCCCTATTATCATCCTCATTACGTCCTATCTTTATAAAAGTCTTTTTTTATGTGCTGGCAAAGGACCAGCATAAACCAGCAAAAGGACCAGCATAAACCAGCAAAGGACCAGCATATACCAGCAAAGGACCAGCTTAAACCAGCATCAGAAGATACCTAACCAGCATATGCTGGTTTTTTCAACAGGGAAACTACAGCTAGCTAGAACAATAGAACTAGCTAGCTAGTATGGTAGTTAAAAATAGCTAAATAAATAGAATGACAGATACCTAGAATGATTATATAGATGAAAAGCTACCTAGAACGATAGCCTACTAGAACAAGAGCTAGAATGACAGCTAGCTACAACAATGAGTAGATAGCTAGAACAATAGAACTAGCTAGCTAGTATGGTAGTTAAAAATAGCTAAATAAATAGAATGACAGATACCTAGAATGATTATATAGATGAAAAGCTACCTAGAACGATAGCCTACTAGAACAAGAGCTAGAATGACAGCTAGCTACAACAATGAGTAGATAGCTAGAACAATAGCTAACTAGAACAATAGCAAGAATGAAACAGCTAGAACTGTAGATCAGTAGATAGATAGCTAGAAAAATAGCTAGCTAGAACAATAACTAAACCGAGAGCAAGAAGAATTGCTAGACAGATAGATAGCTAGAACAATGGCTAGATTGCTAGCTAAAATGAGTTAACTACAACAAGAGGAAGAATGATAGCTAGCTAGAATTATATAGAGAGCTAGAACAATAGATATAACGTTAGACAGACAGACAGACAGAGAGATAGACTAAAATGCAAAGAAATCTAAAGAAATGGATGTTCCCTTATGTATGCGTGCTGTGTTTGCATAATGTCAACATGAGCTTGAGTGATTTTTTTTAAAGGTTTCATTTGTAATTTCAGTGTTGAGTTGTTGTTTTTTTTGTTTTTTGTTTTTTACAGTACATACTGTTCATTTAGATTAAAACTAGAAAGATGTGGTACTAAACTTTATCTTGCAGTGGGTTTAATACATACCCACACAGTATTTAAATTATTTTTTTTGTTATTGCACTGCAAGCTTACAGTGTGAATAGAATGTGATGAGAATGACAGACTGCGCACAGAGGAATTATACAAATACATCTTTCTTTTGCCTTCAAAAACATATGCAACAAACATACAGAACAACCAGTGACAAAAATGACTTTTTTGATCTGGTTCTTTTTAATTTAATCAGTCAACAGACTGTAATACTAACTGGATGTTCATTCGACATCAACTCAATAGATAGTTATGCTGTAAAAAACGATGATTTTGATTCCAGTATTTTTATTACATCATTATATATACTATAATTCCCATTCCCAGTCGCCACTTTAATCTGGGTTGATAAGCACCAATATACTTGACTTGCTGCCTGTGAAAATAAAACCTCTATCTTCCTTTTTAATGCCAATGGCTATTTACACAAAGTGTAACAGAATATTAAACCAGTATATACAGTTTGCATCTAATGAAAATAGCAACACATAGCGTCCTTTTCAGACAAAGTGCAAATAGACATGGCACTCACACGGTGTAAATTGAAGCATACATCGCCTAAGCAATGGTAGGTGGAGGGAAAACAGCTTTTTCAATAACTCAAGGTCAGTTATTTGCACTTAGTGTGAATAGATATTGCCTTTTCTAATTTCCTTGATCATGTCAACATATTCTGCTCGTTATGCATGTATGTTTCCTGCCCACAGCCATTTCTAGTGTTATAATATTAACTAAATAGGCAATTCAAAGTCATGCCATAGCTATACTCGAAGTACGCCTTCCTCTCTATGTTCAGCTTCGACAAACCGAATCCTACTCCGTCCACTTTGCGAGACATGAAATATGATTTATTCATAAGTTCAATAATTACGACTCTCCGTGGAGCCCTGCGATTGAGAGATTAGACCCCTACTGTTTTTGTGTCTTCACAGAGAATGAAGATCATATATTCAACTAACACTGCAAAATAAAAACAGCATGTAAACTCCTCTTTTTGGCACGTAATTACACAAAAAATATTGTTGGCTGGATGAAAGGACATTTTTAAGCAGAGTACAAACTGCATTTGTGTTTCTGAGAAGACACAGAGAATGTAGATGATTTGCATGCATGCGGTAACTCGCATTTAATGCAAAACTGTGATATATGCGCAGCTTCTTTTCAAGAAGGGATCATTTTAATTTCATCAGTTTTAAACATGAAGAGCTGTTCACAGCACAGGTTACTCTCTACATGAAGATGAGCGAGTGCGAAACATGTTTATGCGCATTAAGTGAACCGTTCATCTCGCGAACGCGCCATGTAGAAGTTAATTGGAAAATGACATGCTTTTTAAAAAATGTTTCTGGCTGCAGGAAGAAAGATACCAAATATATAGTTGTGACAGTTAATTGATTCTTCAACCAGAGTCAAAGACAGCTTAGCTCGATTAAAAGCAGAGCATTGTTTGCACAAGAAACATCATCTTGGGAACGCTATCAAATTAAACACATTTGAAAGCTAATTTGTTTGGATGCATTGAGTCTGGGTGTAAACAACACGCTTAGTGCATTCCAATTGTGCTGGAAAAGTGCCCTATACAATGCTATATTTGTCGTGTAAATCTAATGCATTCTCGCTTGTTTTCACAGAATGCATACACGTATCCCAGACCGCTGCCAGGGGCCTGGATGGGAGACATATCCACAATTCACTGAGGGGCCCGTGAGAAAATGCACCACTGCCCATTATGATTTGCAGCGGCTCAGATAAAGCCTTTCCTGGATTTTGCTTCCGCGCTGAGAATTTTCCAAAAAAAAAGGAGAAAGAATTAGGCTGAATGGGCGGCACACACATCCTCAACCCCTCATTTTGGACTCTTTTAAATGTGGAGCAAGCGGATACGGCATCAATTTGACACCCCGTCCTCGAGTTGAACCGGTTTGGTTTTTACTTCGACCAACAATAAAAGTCCCCCACAATGGGGCTTGCGAGCACGCAAGGCAAATCCATCCGTAATGAACTAGCGAAATGTTTCTCAACGCTGCCATTGTTGCTGTATGATAGCTACTATTGTACCTGCTCTCCCCAAGGAATTGACGCCCACTGTCCAACTTCCCTTTGTGTTGTGTAGTGATGTGACAAACTATTCATGCCGAACCATCGGAAACATCTCTCGTGATCAGTGGACGGTAATTGCTCAATTGAGCACAACCCACGAGGATGTTTCTGAGGGCTACATAACAACAGAAGATATTTTTGACTGCTGTGAAAACATCATGAAGAAAAGTCTGTTTGCAAGGACTGTAACCTCACCACGAGTTCCCACTGTGATTTGATTTCAACCCTGGCTGAACTTGGACACACCACGGGAGAGTTCAATTGTGGGTATCGTATGTGTGTCGTGAATGTGTTTTTTTGTTCTCCGTTTAAAGCTGGAATCTCCACTTTCCCTGGATTTTTAGGAGTCCTTTCTTTTTGTTCAGACAGAAAAGTTAGCTGGCTACTTTTGTATGAGCAACATATCACCCGAATGTGATGAATCAAAGAGAGATCGATTTCATGTTTTTGAAACCTGTGCATCTGGATGCCTTTTTGTCGCTTGACATCTGATCATCACACTGGACATTTTCTCTCAACACCATCTTTATTTTGGCATGGCATAAAACAGTGGTTCTCAACTACTGGGTTGCAGGTTTGTTCTGATCAGGGTCGTAGACAAATAAGAAAACGCAGCTAACCATATAATCATTCATAGTTGAGACAGCAAAATAAATGCTTTTGTTTCTGGCGTCAAAGATGTGTGCAATCCAACTCTACAGTATTTTGGCACAAATTCATCCACTAGACAGAATGAGAAGCCAAAAATGAAGAGGCTGCATGACATAATCCTCAAAAACCATGAACAAACTACTAAACGTGAGGAAAATATGATCCACACTATGTTAAATATGGGTTCACAGGGTTTGTGTCGACCACAATGTGTTTTGTATGGTGAATTTTTGTTTGTTTAGGGCATCAGACTTTAGAAACCAAAATAGCTAGCTTTTGTCATGTTAATAATTTTGCATATTGTTGGGCCTGAGCAATTCTTGAAAATAGTATTATTACATTTTAATGTTTGAATTTAGGGACATTTTTTACTTGCTTTTTGTGCTGTAAACTATTTGTGTATCATGTCGGGTCACCACTTAATTTCTGATGCAAAATCTGGTTCCTGTTGAAAACCACTGAGTTAAAACCTTTCTCAGATCTTCACACTTGGACAACCATAATACATTCATCCCATTAGATTTTTCTAACTCAGCATTATGAGGAGATTTACAGTACACTACCATTTAAAATTTTGGGATCAGGTTTATATATATATGTATGTGTGTGTGTGTGTGTGTGTGTGTGTGTGTGTGTGTGTGTGTGTGTGTGTGTGTGTCTGTTAGCATATTGGAATGATTGCCACTGAAGCCTGGCGTGATGATGCTGAAAATTCAAATACAAATTAAATTATATTTTAAAATACAGCACAATGGAAAACAGCTATTTTAAATTGTAATAATATTGCTGTTTTACTGTAGTTTTGATCAAATAATTGCAGCCTTGGTGAGATTCTTACTGACCCCAAACTTTAGTGAGCATGTGTATATATATATGTATATGTGTGTGTGTGTGTGTGTGTGTGTGTGTGTGTGTGTGTGTGTGTGTGTGTGTGTGTGTGTGTGTGTGTGTGTGTGTGTCTGTTAGCATATTGGAATGATTGCCACTGAAGCCTGGCGTGATGATGCTGAAAATTCAAATGCAAATTAAATTATATTTTAAAATACAGCACAATGGAAAACAGCTATTTTAAATTGTAATAATATTGCTGTTTTACTGTAGTTTTGATCAAATAATTGCAGCCTTGGTGAGATTCTTACTGACCCCAAACTTTAGACCGGTAGTGTGTATCCTGTACAGCTGAAACAAGCCACAGGTAACAAGTGCGTCTGTGCAACAGGAGGACAGACCAATGTAGCTAAATGCAACCAGTACATCAATGAATGAATGCAAACGGACAGAAAGTCACGAGAAAGATTATGCACGCCCACTGCCATCTGTCCAAAAGCGTCCAAAAGCTCCTCTTGATTGTTGTATAATCATTATAATTACATCCATCATAATTGGTTAACATATATGCAGCTGTGTTTTTAGCCAGCAACAAGCTGAATGAGAACTAAACCTGCCAAAGCAGAACAAATGGTTATTGCTATTAGTCAATGTTATTAGCTAAAGAGAGCTGGATTTGAGTTGGAGGTAACTCACTCTTAAAAATAAAAGTTCTTTATTGGCATTGATGCATCAGTGAAGAACCTTAAACTTCCTTGGAAAATGTCCACTGCATAAAAGGTCCTTTATAGTGAAATAAGGTTATTCAGATTATTTATATGTTACCACTAAGGGGGAAAATGGCTCATTTAAGAACTTACCTAAAAGGTTATTTGGAGAACCCAAATGGTTCTATTATAACATCACTGCTAAAACTCCTTTTGGAACTTTTATTTTTAAGAGTGTAGAACATTTACATTCCACAAAAGGTTCTTTATAATGGAAAAAAGGTTCTTTAGTTTATTAAAATGTTCTGCACACTAAGAAAATAATTAAGAACTGTTCCATGAAAGGTTCTTTGAGGAACCAATGTGTTTCTTTAAATGGCATTGCCACAAAAAAAAAATCCTTTTGGAACCTTTATTATTAAGAGTGTAACTAGATACCTTTTGCTGAAAATGTGATGCTTGCACGTGCAAAACTGACCAGCCAGCGTGTTGCTAAGGTGTACTAAATGGTTTCAGTGAAATGCTATGGTGTGCTGGGTTATTTACCCCAATTCATAAAGGCCCACATGCAAGTCTCTATGATATTTTGATCTCTATATTAAAGGCTTAGGTCCTTTCTTCAATATCTGAGGGAATATTTTGCCTGTTTGATCACCTGCCAGGTAGAAATCATAAGTCAGATCACTTAGAAAACTAATAGCACATCTCTCCTCAACAAGCCGCGTGATTTGTGGTATCTCATGGCCAAAGTACAAACACTGAGGATGAGCCACAAATGGATGAGTCATGCACTAAAACAGCTCTTAATTCTGAGCAATAGTGAGAGTTAGGCTTGCCTATGCAAACTCCACTGAGAAAAGATGTAAAAGAAACCATTGAATTGTGTGCCATCATGTGTCCTTTAGTGAGAAATGGCCACCCTTAAAGTCTGCCAAGAACACACAATCTATCAATGTCACTGCAGGGATGGTCTGACTGTGGGGGTTTCTGTGCAATTTACTTAGTAACATTTCACATCCTCTTGAAGAACAAGTCAAATAACTCACAGATTTCAGATTAGGAGAACGGCTCTCCCCAGATTTATAGATTTTTTTAGAAATCCTTTAGTCAGAGGTATAATAAAAAAGAACAAAAAATGCCGTCTCGGTTGCTTAATCATGCCTCTCGGTTTAAAGCTAGATGAAGTGTCTTCATACCTCCCAAGAAATGACTGGTCAAATTAAAAAGATTTCCCCCATAGTTCTCTGAGGCCTTTCACATGTTTACATATGCTCAACATGCATGCATATTTCTGTTAGCCATCCACTTTTCAGCGTGCACAACGACCTTGGGTTTCTAAAGTAAAACTAGGCTGATGGTGAAAACGCAAATGATGCAATTTGCTTCTCTAAGAGGCCTCTATTAACTGAACATGTTCAAGGCTCTGTAGCATTATGATTGAACTGAAGTAGACAGACGGTGAAGGTGTAAATACTGATTTGCATTTTGAGCTCATGTGTGAAAAGGGTCAAGGACAAATTGCCCAGTTTTGCGCTCTCCTGAATTGCCCTAAATTTGAGGACATGTCTTTTGTGTAAAAATATGATTTTCAAAGCATAGTTGTTCTTTATGTTCTTATTAAAAACATAGAAATGCTGTGAAGTTACATCCTGTCTTTATCTTTGTAAGGCTAGAAAACCAACAGAACCAGAAAACTCCATTTGTTGATTTTTTTTAACTTCAATTTATGTATTTTTCTGTTTCCATGGTATCCTTTGATTTTTCCATCAGTGGCTCACATTAAAAAAAAAATTATAAATTGAAGCCACGGAAATGAAAAGCAAATTATAAAAGAAGAGTTCACATAAAAATGAAAAATTGCTGAAAAATTACTCACCCTCAAGCAATCTAATATGAAGTTACGTTTTTTGGGGGGTTTTTTTCATCAGAACAGATTTGGATAAATTTAGCATTACATCACACCAATGGATTCTCTACAGTGAATGGGTGCCGTCAGAATAAGAGTCCAGACAGGATAAAAAGTAATCCACATGATTCCAGTCCATCAAATGAATCCTTGTGAAGTAAAAATATGTGCATTTGTAAGTATTAAATACATAAAGATGCTTTTTTAACTTAAAATTGATAAATATGAAGAGAGAAATATGCACAGATCAAGCGCCATTTACTAGCGAAAAGACTCCAAAACGGTTCTAAACAAGTGGATTTTGATTATAAACACGTTGCTTTTTGCTTCACAAGGCATTAATTGATGAACTTGGCTGCTTGTGAATTATTGTGATGTTTTTATCAGCTGCTTTGACTTTCATTCTGATGGCACCCATTCACTGCAGTGGATCCATTGGTGAGCAAGTGATGAAGTGATGATGTGATGAAGAAACAAGCTCATCTAGATCTTGGATGGCCTGAGGGTGTCCATTTTTGGCAAATTTTAATTTTTGGATGATCTATTCCTTTAAAACCTGGAGAGAAAAAAAACTCTTCAGCATGCCCAGTCCTAATTTCTTGTTAGCAAGAGGAAACAACATGTGCTCGTCAAGTAGTGTCATCAAGTCTTATTTCCAGGTCATTAATGCAAGTAAATAACACTGGCCTTTCCAGGTTAGATTTTCAATGAAACTTTCCACTAAATTTGTCATGCTAATAATACAATATGCAAAGAAAAACATTTACCAAATTACATTTAAAAAATGCAAAATAGAAGCATTTCTTAGTAGCGACAGATTTTGGACCCCAATGACAAGTAAATCCCTCTGTGTCAGTGTTGATCTATATGTACATTAACCCAGGAGACAGACGCGGTGGTTAGAGGTTAACTGCGCTGACTGAATCTCAATCTGTGCTTGTGAATGTTTGTATGAAGGATAAACTGCTCCTCCTTAAACTGTAATACCACACACATCAAGCATGAGTGCAAGGAAAACACTCACACCTGCATTCACACTCATCATCCATGTCATGCATGCAACACTCACAGGATCACAATAACTGAAGAGAGACATTTGAGAGAGAGTTCAATTAATGTTTCCCAGGTTTAAGCCTAGTTAAGCTCTATTGACAACCTCTGTGACATGATCTCAATCATAGGGAGACACTGACTTGAAACTACACTGGACAATTTAACCAGATCAAAACCTCAGGATATCGAATTGGCTCATACGAATAGGAACTGCTGCTTCAAAGAGTACCATAAAAGTGGTCCATTTGATGTGTGCACTATATTCCAAGTCTTCTGGCACTTCTGGATTTAATACATTATTTTCATGGCTTCATAGAGGACTTTGAAAGTTGGGACACAACTCGAATGGATGGATATCATTGTATTTTTTGTCCTTTTTGGTGCTTAATAGCCCCAGTTCTAATTCACCTGTGGGAAAATAAATAACAAAAATTATTTGTAATGTTCCAAGGAAGAAAAAAAAAAGGTTACACTTTATTTTGATAGTCCACTTTAGACATTCTACTAACTATAAGTACCTTTGTAACTACATGTCAACTACATGTCAACAAATTCTCATTAATTTGCAACTACATGTCTACTAACTCTCAGAGTAGAGTGTTAGGGTAGGTTTAGGGTTAAGTTGACATATACTTGCAAAGTTTCTTTCTTTGTGGACCCATCAAAATAAAGTGTTAGAAGATATTAAGCAGACATGACTGCTAGTTGACATCTAGTTGCAACGTTACTTACTGTTAGTAGAATGTCTAAAGTGGATAATCGAAATAAACTGTTACCAAAAAAAACATTGGTTTATGACAAATTGCTTGTGAGGTACTTCATTTGTAAGTCGCTTTGGATAAAAGACTTACTGGATAAAAGACATACAATAATCTTGCCCGCTGGTAAATGCATAATTAATGTATAAAGAGCGGCGGTAATGACCCTGGTTAACACAAATTATTACAAGCTCAACATGAGACCAGTTTGATCTTGTTTACATTGATGCACTTACAAAAGAAGTCACTTTGAAAGGTTTTGAGGAGTATTATATTGGATATAGCATTGTATAGAAAAGGCCAGTAGTGATTTCATCACACTGTTGCACGTAAACACAAATTATGTTCAAGGCTTGGTCACTTTACTTTCAAAACATTGATCTTTGTTTAAAGACGAACCAAACAGGGTACCACTGTAAGAGCTTTAGGGTAAACGCACCTTGTGCTTGTTTTTACATCCTGAAGGATTGAAGCGGAAATTATTTTTTACCATGACACAGATGTTGTCTATATAGCTTTACTTCGATTGAACCTGAAACATTTCTTCATTAAGATTCCATTATGATGATACATCAAGCACACTGTGACACACTCTGCTTTTGTATGTTCATCATTCTCTGTGATCACAGTCCACACCTGGTTGTGCCTTGCAGCGTGCATTTCATACAAACATCAGCCAAAAAAAAAAAAGGCCACCCCTTGCCATGCTCACATGTACAGACTTATGAAATCCTGAACCAGAGATAAAACATATGTTGATATTTGTATTTTTATCTGTAGCCTGTATGTATGTTGCTCCCTTTCTTTAGAAAAATAAAAGAAATACTTTCATAAAATCATCTTGAAAGACTGATTTGACATTTGTCAATGTAGGGAGAAGCAGGTGACAAAGATTGTAGGTTCAAATCCTGCAGGACAATAAAAATTTCACCATTATGGATGGATGGATGGATGGATGGATGGATGGATGGATGGATGGATGGATGGATGGATGGATGGATGGATGGATGGATGGATGGATGGGTGGATGGATGGATGGATGGATGGATGGGTGGATGGATGGATGGATGGATGGATGGATGGATGGATGGATGGATGGATGGATGGATGGATGGATGGATGGATGGATGGATGGATGGATGGATGGATTTTATAATTACAAAAATAATTTAATTCAGTTCAGTTAATTTCAAGGATGTGAAAATATGAGAAAGTAGAATACAATATAGAAATAGAATAGATTTTTGTCTTCATTTATAAATAAATAAATAAAATAATTCAGCCTAACTGCAAGTCACTTTAAAATTACTTAGACAAAATAGAGTCTACCCATTTAGAAGAAGAAAAAACTTTTCTAAATGACTACTTAAAATGAAAAGTAGAAAAAAAATTAAAAAAAATAAAATCAAGACACTGTCCCTGAAATGCTGTATTAATATGTAAGCCTATTATAAAAGTTTAATCAGAATGACTGGCATCCAATCAGTCATAATCTGTATTTCATAATAGCATGGGACAGAAGCAATTGTTTCTCTCCACTTCCTCTGCAGGGGTGAGATCTCGGTCTGCTGTGCTCCCCGTCGGTTTCTCCTCTGATGGTGAGGCTGGAGTTACGGGTGCAATGGTGTGTGAATAATGGATTGCCAAGCTGTCGTTGTCACTGGCTCGCATCCTTAAGAGAGGACACTAATGCGCTTTTAATTATGAGTGTCATTATGGAGACACATGAGTGACACAGCTGCAGTCATACCAACATCTTCCTCTTAATCTGCAGGGCTTGCTGTTTAGTTTCTTAGTGGTATTAGCAGTAATGAACTCGTGCATCGCGCTGATTTCTGCTGCGTGCGAATGTTCTAATGCAAAGCAAGTAGTCGTTTAGCAGGTGCTACGTGACTCACAACGTGCACTTAAAAGGAACTTTAAGGACACAACGATGTCTTGATAGAGGACATGTTGACTCTATTTGCAGCCTAAGTGATCACAATGGTTACCTGTGCAGATTTTGTAACTACCAGTGAAAAGTCTGGAATAATTAAGATTTTTAATGAAAGAAGACTCTTTTGCTCACGAAGGCTGCATTCATTTAATCGAAAATACAGTAATTATAATATATATATATATATATATATATATATATATATATATATATATATATA
>NW_015505621.1:1669405-1670181 GCF_001515645.1 Sinocyclocheilus grahami
TAGGTTCATATCCTGAAGGACAGTAAAAATTTCACCATTATGGATGGATGGATGGATGGATGGATGGATGGATGGATGGATGGATGGATGGATGGATGGATGGATGGATGGATGGATGGATGGATGGATGGATGGATGGATTTTATAATTACAAAAATAATTTAATTCAGTTCAGTTAATTTCAAGGATGTGAAAATATGAGAAAGTAGAATACAATATAGAAATAGAATAGATTTTTGTCTTCATTTATAAATAATAAATAAATAAAATAATTCAGCCTAACTGCAAGTCACTTTAAAATTACTTAGACAAAATAGAGTCTACCCATTTAGAAGAAGAAAAAACTTTTCTAAATGACTACTTAAAATGAAAAGTAGAAAAAAAATTAAAAAAAATAAAATCAAGACACTGTCCCTGAAATGCTGTATTAATATGTAAGCCTATTATAAAAGTTTAATCAGAATGACTGGCATCCAATCAGTCATAATCTGTATTTCATAATAGCATGGGACAGAAGCAATTGTTTCTCTCCACTTCCTCTGCAGGGGTGAGATCTCGGTCTGCTGTGCTCCCCGTCGGTTTCTCCTCTGATGGTGAGGCTGGAGTTACGGGTGCAATGGTGTGTGAATAATGGATTGCCAAGCTGTCGTTGTCACTGGCTCGCATCCTTAAGAGAGGACACTAATGCGCTTTTAATTATGAGTGTCATTATAGAGACACATGAGTGACACAGCTGCAGTCAAACCAACATCTTCCTCTTAATCTGCAGGGCTTGC
>NW_015505621.1:1673296-1675821 GCF_001515645.1 Sinocyclocheilus grahami
CTAGAGGCACTATTAAAAATATATATATATATATATATATATATATATATATATATATATATATATATATATATATAATTTTCAGCATCATTACTTCGGTCTTCAGTGTCACGTGATCCTTCAGAAATCATTATAGTGGTCCATTATTATCATTGCCCAGTTATTAATAATAGTTCTTATTGTTATCAGAGTTAAAGAGTTTTTATTGCTTAATAGATTTGTGGAAACTGGTACTGTGGAAACTCAGGATTCTTTGATGAATATAAAAGAACAGCATTTATTTGAATGCTGTTCAAATAAATTTATTTTACTGAAAAATGTTTTTTACTGAATTTATTTGTATTTTTTGGATAGCATTATAAATAGCACAAATAGCACATTTAAGCACAATTTACCATTTTAGAACGATTTCTGAAAGATAATTTGACACTGAAGACTGAAGTAATGATGCTGAAAATTCAGCTTTGAATCACAGAGATAAATTACATTTTTTAAATATATTCAGTTATTTTAGATTGTAATAATATTTTATAACATTACTATTTTTACTGTATTTTTAATCAAATAAATGCAGTCTTGGTGAACAAACAACTTTTTAAAAAAAAAATTTAATTCTAATCATTTGATTATTCTAAACATTACACAGTACGCAAAGAGCTGCCATTGTCCAGCCAATATACAGTACAAAATATTAAAGTCACATAATATTGCTTTTGCTGCAACAACAAGTAGTAAAAAAATTGAGAAATTTAGCAGACAGGAATCACCTTTTCTTTACGTTGCTACAGCAAGAACTAAGTATTCAACTCACGCAAATGATTTTGCTAACTCAAAGTACTTTGCACACACCATAAAGCTCAACTTGCAGGTGCACTTCCATAACATCCTCACTGCTGTTTTTCTGTTGCTCCTGTCACTGGTGGCATCACCCGTGATGCCCTTTTCCAAAAGCTTTTTACGTGTCAAAGATTGTGCCCTGACACAGCACCGTTTACTTGGCATTACAACAGACAACCTCAGCCGTGACATTTCAGTCATTTTTGATGGCTTATCACCAGTACGTGTTCAGTTTACTGTTTTTGTTTGAACAAAAACTGAAAACAAAACAAAACAAGTCGCTGAGGAAATACATCAACTTTGCTCTGTGGATCGCCAGATCGGTTTTAACCGTGGACGAAGTGGAGTCCAACCCGGGGTCGTCACATGTGGTTGCCGCAAGCCCACCGGACGCTCTTTCGTTGAACCCCCCTCCTCTGCTCACTCTAGCCCTCCGGCCGTTCCTCACTTTATCCCCCGGCCTCTGCTCACTCTAGCCCTCCGGCAGTTCCTCACTTTATCCCCCGTCCTCTGCTCACTCTAGGCCGCTGTGTGTGAGATGCGGTGTTTCGTTGTGAAAATGGACACGACTAGAAATCAGGGGTTAAGTTGTATTTACAACACTGTTCCAGAACAGTTCAACCCAAACATTCAGATGTGTCCAGCGCATTTTATGGAGGACTGTTTCCTGATCCTGGGAGAGTAGACTACAATGCCAGCTGTTCTGACTCACAGACTGCAAGTACGTTTTTTATATTTAAAGAGTTTTTATATTTTATATATTTAAAGTGAGTTTTTTGGGCAGTGTAGAGTAGGGCTTGTTGTTTGTCATTTCTCCGATCACAAATGCAGACATGGTTATATGTTTACGCGGCGCGATGCAACGCAACGCAATGCATAAAAAGACAGTATAAGTCATTATAATCCATAATTATGTCCCCACTGGATGCAACGAATGCCTCGTTTATAATGGGTTTTCATGTTTTTGAATCATCGCTCCGGCCTGACAGGGCATCACAGTATGGTGAGGGGCGTAACATTTCCGTCACACGCTTGAGGTATTCAGCCAATCATAATGCACTGGATAGCTGGCCAATCACAACACACCTCGCTTTTTCAGACCGATGAGCTTTGTAAAAATCAACGCGTTTCAGAAAGGCGGGGCATAGAGGAGAAACAATAATGTACAGTAAGTGGAAAATAATGTGGTTTTTTTACCTTAAATCGCATAAACGCATTTCATTACACCAAATACACAAAATAATGTTCTTTTTAGCAGCATCATATGACCCCTTTAAGTCAATGCTTATTGATGAATAATAACAACATATTTGATAGTAACTGATGCTGATCAATTTAATACATTTACTTAATTAAAAAATACAGCAAAAACAGTAACTTTGCAAAATATTTATTGCAATTATTTTTACATTATTTATTACAATGAAGTAATGGTTTTCTATTTTAGTATATTTAAACATTTAATTTATTCATGTAATTTTTTCAGAAATCATTTTAATATGCAGATTTGTGTTTAATAAACACTTCTGATCATTATCAATGTTGAAAACAGTTCATATTTGAATGTTTCAGTTGAACATTTTGGTGGAAAATGTGCATTTTGGTACATTCGTTTTCAGGATTCTTTGATGAATCGAAAGCTTAAAAAAAAAAAAATTCAAAAACAGCATTTATTTGAAATAGAAATA
>NW_015505621.1:1675831-1676714 GCF_001515645.1 Sinocyclocheilus grahami
TACAATATAGAAATAGAATAGATTTTTGTCTTCATTTATAAATAAATAAATAAAATAATTCAGCCTAACTGCAAGTCACTTTAAAATTACTTAGACAAAATAGAGTCTACCCATTTAGAAGAAGAAAAAACTTTTCTAAATGACTACTTAAAATGAAAAGTAGAAAAAAAAAAATAAAATCAAGACACTGTCCCTGAAATGCTGTATTAATATGTAAGCCTATTATAAAAGTTTAATCAGAATGACTGGCATCCAATCAGTCATATAGACATAAAGTATTATCGTACCCTGTCTTCGTTAACAAAGAGAGGACTTCCTCTGCAGGGGTGAGATCTCGGTCTGCTGTGCTCCCCGTCGGTTTCTCCTCTGATGGTGAGGCTGGAGTTACGGGTGCAATGGTGTGTGAATAATGGATTGCCAAGCTGTCGTTGTCACTGGCTCGCATCCTTAAGAGAGGACACTAATGCGCTTTTAATTATGAGTGTCATTATGGAGACACATGAGTGACACAGCTGCAGTCATACCAACATCTTCCTCTTAATCTGCAGGGCTTGCTGTTTAGTTTCTTAGTGGTATTAGCAGTAATGAACTCGTGCATCGCGCTGATTTCTGCTGCGTGCGAATGTTCTAATGCAAAGCAAGTAGTCGTTTAGCAGGTGCTACGTGACTCACAACGTGCACTTAAAAGGAACTTTAAGGACACAACGATGTCTTGATAGAGGACATGTTGACTCTATTTGCAGCCTAAGTGATCACAATGGTTACCTGTGCAGATTTTGTAACTACCAGTGAAAAGTCTGGAATAATTAAGATTTTTAATGAAAGAAGACTCTTTTGCTCACGAAGGCTGCATTCATTTAATCGAAAATACAGTAATTATAAT
>NW_015505621.1:1677071-1678719 GCF_001515645.1 Sinocyclocheilus grahami
TGAAGACTGAAGTAATGATGCTGAAAATTCAGCTTTGAATCACAGAGATAAATTACATTTTTTAAATATATTCAGTTATTTTAGATTGTAATAATATTTTATAACATTACTATTTTTACTGTATTTTTAATCAAATAAATGCAGTCTTGGTGAACAAACAACTTTTTAAAAAAAAAATTTAATTCTAATCATTTGATTATTCTAAACATTACACAGTACGCAAAGAGCTGCCATTGTCCAGCCAATATACAGTACAAAATATTAAAGTCACATAATATTGCTTTTGCTGCAACAACAAGTAGTAAAAAAATTGAGAAATTTAGCAGACAGGAATCACCTTTTCTTTACGTTGCTACAGCAAGAACTAAGTATTCAACTCACGCAAATGATTTTGCTGTGCAGACAAATTTTTTTACAGTGCACATCTGAAGTGAAGGGTGGAATTAAAGCGTTGTGTATTAGTTAAATACCTCCCACGCTTCATCTGAGATGATGGGCCCTGCTCTGCTGATTCATTTAATTTTGTTGCAGAAAGATTACATTTGTACAAGCACCTCACATGAAGTGTCACATTTAATCGTGCTCTTGCTTGCAGATATCGTCATAAAAAAAAGACCTGATGCAGTGTAAATATGACGTGAAACTCTTGGGGATTTAACTACAATGCAATGAAACAAGTGTCATGATGAAAGGAAAAAAGTTATGTAGACGCAGTTAAATATGCCTCTTATTTTCATTCTATAGGGGACAACGAGAATAAAAGTGGTCTTATGTAAATGTATTTCCGTTTGAATGAGAGGATCTGCAGTATGCAGTTCAGAAAACAAAGACATTTGGCTCTCAGAGTCATATTTCATAAATAATATTCTGGTCATCACATGCTACAACATATGCATACTGCATACTACATGATGTACACTGAATACTGACGACTACTGTATTTGAAATAAAAATGGTATGGTACGCTGTCAAATGGCCTCATTATGATGCATGTGTAGTTCATTTGATAAATATGTTTTCTTATCCAATTTTGTTTACAAATGTCTTATCTGCATTTTCTTACTTAGTATTTTTGTCTTGTTTACCAGTAAAAATAACTAAACATTCTTAAATCAAGATACATTTAAAGAGCTGAATGACTTAAGAGATGAATTCTTATTTTCTAAAAAAAAAAAAAAAAAGTCTTACAATGGGGTAAGAAGAATAAGCTTGTTTTCCCCTTAAATTAAGTTCATTTTTCATACCCAATTTAATTTAATTTAAATAAATGTAATTTTTTCTTTAGATCATCAGAATGGTAACTGGTAAAGGTGCCATGTGAACACACACACACACACACACACACACAATAGTAAGAAATAAATCATGCACATTATTTGAAAAGGTTAAAAGGTTCAGCATTGGAAATAAATGAGAAGCCAATTTCCAGTGGAAACGTTTTGCAATGTGCCCAAACACAATCGTTCTGAACGCTCATTTTTTGAAATATCAACCTCAAATTTGGAACACAACTTGTTTGGATTTATGGTCAGTTCTAGAGTAAAACATGTTTTGGAAACTATATATTTCATATGAAATTTAAAAGTAGTATTTTTTTTAAGTTAGCATTTTTCATAATAATAAACTTAAACTTCTGTGACTTATTTAT
>NW_015505621.1:1679443-1680250 GCF_001515645.1 Sinocyclocheilus grahami
TGCATTGTGGGATACAGCATTCTCTACAGCATGCTTTTGATTCACACATTTTAGAAACATAATACATACTGCAAAAACAATATGAGTAGTACAATTTCGACATGACCAATCTCTTTTGAGAAAAAAAAAGATAAATAGCATGCAGCTTTGATAAAAGTATTATGTCAGCATGCAAATGCAGTCTCTCTCCATGCACCCAAGCATGCAGTTCCCAATTACGCTTATCAAATGCATTGTGTTTATGAAGTACAGTCTTATATGACTAAAAGGCACGGCTGTACAATATTTTGGTGGCAAAATCAAATTTAGCATTTCTGCCGGAACACATTGCGACTAAATCAAATCAGCGCTCATTTATCATAGTGTTATCTGATATCAGGTTTAATAGAGGCCAGAACTTGCCGAATCCACATCACAATGTAATTATCCGCCTCTCCTTTAACTGACGTGCAGTGAAATCTTCGCTTTCCGTGTCCTGAAGGGAAGCTCGTGTACTTGCAGCGCAGCTTTTAAAGTGACGTTTAGCAGGTCCTCTCGTGGATTTTTCTCCTCTTCGCAGCAACAATTTGAGAAACATCTCAATCTATTATGAATTTAGCTCACGTCATAACGAGTGTTCTAATACAACCACGTTTACTCATTAGACAGGGGTTAAGCATAGTTTAAAACCTTTTGGTGATGCAGTAGAGTCCTTTTGGTTCATTTACAACACTAATCACAGTCTCTTACAGCTCACTCCCACTGGTTAGTAGATTAAAACTCAACTCAAAGTACTTTGCACACACCATAAAGCTCAACTTGCAGGTG
>NW_015505621.1:1681727-1726093 GCF_001515645.1 Sinocyclocheilus grahami
TTTAGCAGCATCATATGACCCCTTTAAGTCAATGCTTATTGATGATCTAAATCTTAAATTAGGTGGAAACAACAAATAATAACAACATATTTGATAGTAACTGATGCTGATCAATTTAATGCATTTACTTAATTAAAAAATACAGCAAAAACAGTAACTTTGCAAAATATTTATTGCAATTATTTTTACATTATTTATTACAATGAAGTAATGGTTTTCTATTTTAGTATATTTAAACATTTAATTTATTCATGTAATTTTTTCAGAAATCATTTTAATATGCCGATTTGTGTTTAATAAACATTTCTGATCATTATCAATGTTGAAAACAGTTCATATTTGAATGTTTCAGTTGAACATTTTGGTGGAAAATGTGCATTTTGGTACATTCGTTTTCAGGATTCTTTGATGAATCGAAAGCTTAAAAAAAAAAAAAATTCAAAAACAGCATTTATTTGAAATAGAAATATGTGTAACATAACTGTCTGTAGTGTCACCTTTGTGTCCTTGATTAAAAGTAATAATTTTTCCAAAGAAAAACATTTAACATTTGCATTTGCATCTAACATTTGCTTTAAAAATGATGCTCAAATCATAAAAAAAAAAAACAGTTCATGCAGACTTCCCACAACCCCATCTGCATCTCCTGATAAAAGAATGTTTGAGCCACGCAGCATTTCATTGCCTCCAAACCTTTCCCTAAAACCCTAAAATATTATGCTAAATGGCTAGTAGCATGTCAGACCGTGTTGTGTAAGTAAACTGAGAAACACAGGCGCTCGTTGCTCACAATAGCGCTGCAGCGTTTCCCTTGCTATCCTTACAGTTTGTGACAATTACAATGTGACCCTAAAGAAATCTCTCTGTGGGAAACTGTGCTGACGACAATCTGCCCACAGAAGGCTTACAGCCGAACGGGGGGGAAAAAACACTCAAATTAGCCTGACTCTAGAATTTGACCTTTTTTTCTGGCTAAGCAGACAGGTTTCACGGCTGCCCAGCCAATGAGCTCCCTGGTGACAAGCAAAAGAGCACTTTGTGTCAGTAACGGACAAATAGTGTTCCCGTGATATGCAGCCAAAACCTGTCAATTTGTGAAGGTGTGCACGACTTGTGGATTCAGCTTTAGAGGAAAAAGGTGACAAGGGAACATAGGATTCTGCTCCAGCGTTACATGTGAATCACTTTGTACTGTTAAACCTCCAGCACTGCAGTCGTGATATGTACATAATGTGATGAAGCGCTCTAACTCGAACAAAACTGATTCATTTAATTTTTGTTGCAGAAATTTTGTTGCACCATTTGTCAAAGTGAATGTCGTGTGAGCAACCACACATGGGTCGAATGACACCGCATGAGAAACAATGACATCTACCAACTGTTCCTTTAACATGAACACAAATTGGCATTATTAATATGATCATAGCGGACATGTTAAAACACTATAAATTTAAGTTTTAGGGAAAGTATGATTTAAAAAAAAAAAAGAAAGAAAATAATTGGTTATTAAGCAAGGACGCATTCATTTGATCAAAAGTGACTTCTACATTGTTACCAAATATTTCAAATAAATTCTGTTCTTTTGAACTTTCTATTCATCAAAGAATCCTGAAAAAATAAATGCACCACGATCATAGCAGACATGTTAAAACACTATAAATTAAAGTTTTAGGGAAAGTATGATTTTTAAAAAAAAAAGAAAGAAAATACATTAAGTGTTTATTAAGCAAGGACGCATTCATTTGATCAAATGTGACTTTTACATTGTTACCAAATATTTCAAATAAATTCTGTTCTTTTGAACTTTCCATTTATCAAAGAATCCTGAAAAAATAAATGCACCATGGTTTCCACAAAAATATATGAAGCAGAACAACTATTTTCAACATTGACAATCAGAAATGTTTCTTATGCAGCAAATCAGCATATTAGAATGATTTCTGAAGGATCGTGTGACACTGAAGACTGGAGGAATGATGCTGAAAATTCAGGTTTGATCACAGGAATAAATTACATTTTAAAATCTATTCAAATAGAAAATCTTTATTTGAAATTGAAAAACAAAATTACATTTGAAAAATGTATGGTATAGTGTACTTTTCAATATATCTGTCATTCCATAAAACATAAATAATGTTTCCTAGAAAAAAAACGTGTGAATGGTTTTCTCTGATTGCAGCCTGATTAAAATGTTTAATTAAAGACATTGTGTAAATGAACTGTTTGCATCCGCAGGCAAAACCACATTGAAAGAATATTTATGGATTAACTTTGCTTTCCTTACAGACGTTTTATTGCTTTTTATTTTTCCTCGACATGAAAGATGGTTATTTGAAATTGAAAAACAAAATTACATTTTAAAAATTTATGGTATAGTGTACTTTTCAATATATCTGTCATTCCATAAAACATAAATAATGTTTCCTAGAAAAAAAACGTGTGAATGGTTTTCTCTGATTGCAGCCTGATTAAAATGTTTAATCAAAGACATTGTGTAAATGACCTGTTTGCATCCGCAGGCAAAACCACATTGAAAGAATATTTATGGATTAACTTTGCTTTCCTTACAGACGTTTTATTGCTTTTTATTTTTCCTCGACATGAAAGATGATTGTAATTGCAGTGTTGGGAATTACAGGTTTCTTGGACTGGATGCAAACGCTTTATTTCAATCATATTTTGACAATTCTTTTCAGCTTTCTCTCACTCTCTCTCCATTTCTCATTCATACTATTCAATTTTCATGCATCCCATCTCGAAACCTAAAGATGAAGCGTGTAATTTCTATGCCACGTATAACCTCAACCAGACTGAAAAAAAGACGACGAAGTAGTGAGTGCTGCAAAATTCACCAGCACTATGCTGGCATGTTTCCTAACTATATTCATTAAATACATTTATTAAATATAATTGAGTATGTTGTTATGGAGTTGTTGTTCAGGTACAATTGCTTACTAGTTCATCTCAAGACTGATATTCTGCTCTCTAGTTACAGCTTGGGTCTCTACATCAATGTAAATCACATGCAAAAGTGCAAAGCATGAGCAATAATAAGCTGATATTGATGCCTGGCTTAGCACCACTAATGATCGTCTAATAAACAAGACAGACAAACACCAATCACACACGATTGCCTGAGTCAATGTCGCTGCTCAAACAAACAGATCAAGTTTTTGAAAGAGAAAAAGAGTGTTACACTTTTAAGAAAGTCAAACCACCACGGTTTACTTATAGTTGAGGCTGAGTAGTAAAGTGAAACTGGATGAATTATTTATGCATCAAAACAAAACCACAGAGCTTCTTGCTAATATGCATTCAAAGTGCATTCATCATGCTAATAATCATCGATATATTGCAGTGGCACAAGGCTGCATATGAATATCAATATAATAGTCATTAGCAGAAATCTAATGTTTTTGTCTCATTAGCAGGCTTGCAACTCAATGCACTTTCTTCAGGCTCTCCAGGGCTGCTGCTCTTCCAGAAACACTGTACATTTCATAAGTGGACAGTATGGATTACAATAATATTACAGTGAGCGATGTATGATCCCTTCAGCTTTTCATCTGGCAGCGAATACTCAAATGCAGACTTGATGACTCACTTGCATTGTCTGGGTCTCTGGATACAAGCCTTTTTGCCAACTTTGTGGGACAGTCAGGAGAGATGACTGCAATTTTAAAGCAATTGTTCCCTGATCTTGCTCCCTGCAATCTAAACCACAAAAGCCACGCTGTCAGCCGGTGCTTCAGACTTTTTCACAGACACCTGGCACAGACTGGATCTCGTTGCATGTGTATAAACAGCAAAAACAACGTGAGAGAAATTAGGTCAGACTTTTTTGCCATCTCACTTGGACCACTGACTGAAGACGAGCAATATCCATCATGATATTCTGCTGATAACACTTCTGATGCTGATGTTACAGTATATCATAATTGATCGTTAGATAACATCAATAGGGATTGAATTATTGTGCATGAACATTATTTTCTAAAATGAACTGTTTTAAGTACATTTCTCCTGCTGTTCATCTTAACATCATGTAAAATACTTCTCTAAATAATAATAAAACTAAACGTGACAGTTATAATTCTATAATTTTATGTCATAAAAGAAAAGAAAAGAAACAAGAAAAAGAAAGACTGAAACAATAGAGGGATATGAGAAGAGATGAGGGCCGAGAGCATATCAAGAACTTTCCTGAGATACTTTAGCCATTAAAGGGGTCATATGATGCAATTTACATTTTTCCTTTCTCTTTGAAGTGTTACAAGCTCTTGGTGCATAAAGAAGATCTGAAAAGTTGCAAAGACTAAAGTCTCAAATCCAAAGAGTTATTCTTTATAAAAGTTAAGAGTCAACCACGACTACCTAAAACGGCTCGTTCTAACACGCCCCCACATGTCTACGTCACTATGTGGGAAGATTTGCATAACGCCGCCCAAATGTTCACGCAAAGAAAGAAGGCGTAACTTTTATTGGGGCATCACAGTATGGTAGGGTGACATTTCCGTCACACGCTTGAGGTATCCGGCCAATCACAATGCACTGGATAGCTGGCCAATCACAGCACACCTCGTTTTTCAGACCGATGAGCTTTATAAAAATCGACGCGTTTCAAAAAGGCGGGGCATAGAGGAGAAACAATAATGTACAGTATGTGGAAAATGTGTTTTTTTAACCTTTAACTGCACAAACACATTTCATTACACCAAATACACAAAATAATGTTCTTTTTAGCAGCATCATATGACCCCTTTAAATGTTCGGAGTCTCTTGATGCACTTCTTGCACACAATGCAGACTCACAGTGAAATATAGCCACCGAGGGAGAGAAGACTATGCAGCGCATATAATTTATTCACTTTCTATTAGATTTGAACTTCCTATTATATTTTAATAGACATCAGATGAATCCAAATGGCATTGAAGGGCTCTGCTGGCGCTGGAGGAGGACTGTGAGCAACTAAACGCTTTCACTGAGGACCCTGTTAGTGAAGTGGACTTAGTCATGTCAAGAAAGTCATTTTGCCATCTACAATCATACGACCTTGCAAGGCATGTCCTCAACTACTCATTTTGAAAGCTTATTTATTCTAAATGTTATCTGAGATTGGAAAAACCCTCAAGGACTATTGGCAGAAAGTATTCCTGAAATGTTTTCAGATTTTTTTTTATCAAACACCACGTGAAGAACCAATAAAGTTGAAAAGGTTCAATTTGAATTAAAAGCACAGAGGCTATTATTTGACAGACATTGGGTGTCATTCACTAATAACTGTGTGGATTATTTCATACTTGTATGCACAGGAAAACTTTCTGGGGGGGTGGGGATCTGCCAAGCTTAAAACAATATATTGTAGGATATCAGACCGAATCAGACAATCTAAGATTTGGTCAGAACCGAGTTGAGGCACGAGGAGTCACAAAAATTCCACAGAGGCCCCTGACAACAGGATGTCATAAATCGGACCCCAGCCTCTCTGAAGCAAGCCTAAACCTAAGCCCCTGTCACAGAACAGTTTTCAACATTAACACAAAAGAACACATTAACAAGTCCAATTTTGGGGCAAGTTATCAAGAATAATGGTCAAAAGAGATGCACAGCGTGACCGCCACATGGAAACATGTGACAGTGATCACAAGCTTCAAATTGACTTCCTCCACTTTACGACAAGAACAGAGAGACTAAAATTCCTTAGACATTTTAATCTCTGGTCTTCATACATTCACAGAATGGCACGGAAACTGCCTTTCCATGCACCTAAATGACACTAAAAGGACTGGTGACCAGCTAATAACCCTTTGAGCTAAATTATTAAATTATTGACCTGTTTACCCTACAATATATAGAGATATATATTTTTTTCCATAAGAAAAACATTTTTAATGATAACTTATAAACCTTTAAAGACAGACCAAATTTTTTAATTTGTAATGAAAAAATACATTACCCATGATGCTGTTCAGACAATTCCACTAATCAGTGAATCATGGCAAGCCACTCATATGAAGTACAAACGACATACTTACAACTATTATTTCAATAAGCTTAAAATATATTGTTTCTGTAGATACAACTTTAAATGAATGGTTTTATATTTGTTTATCGTTTTTAATTTAATTATGTCATTCGCAGTGCTTTTTGTAGTTTTTTCTCCTCACTAAAGCCAATAAGTACATGGTCTTTCTATCTGATTTTCTAATATTTTATCCAGAAAATATGAATTAAATAAAAAAAAAGACAGAGTAAAGATATTTATAATGTCACAAAAGATTTAGATTTTAAATACATTCTGTAAATATTGTGGACAGAAAATATAAATGTTAACAATAGGAAAATTAAATAATTTAATTATAATTAATAAACTGATGCCAGTTAACAATTAATTAAAGGCTATGGCAATAATAACAAACGAGAGTTGATTCCTGAAAATGCAGCTTTGCATCACAGAAATAAATTCCATATTTAAATATATTCAAACAGAAAACCATTATATTAAATTGTAATAATATTTCACTCTTTTTGTTGTATTTTTGATTAAATAAAGGCAGTCTTGGTGAGCAAGAGCAACTTCTTTCAAAAGCATCAAAATGTGTTTTAATGGAAGTGTAAATCAGGCAGTAATTTTCATATGTCTTGATCGATTGACTGGTATACATATTGCATTTATACTTAGTCACATAAAACTGGTCTTTACAAAACTGATATAAATCTCATCTACAATTCCCATGCTGCAAGACTATAAAGAAAATCAAATGCTTTCTGGCTAAGTATGTGTCTCAAACCACCTCCTGAGTGGTCGGAAGTCGCTATACGTCTCCAATGAGTCTTGGAGGGCATTTTCACTCAGTCTTTTCAGGATCTGATAGCTACCCGATCAGTAAAAAAACGAATGAAGCGAGCAAGTGTAAAGACCCCCTGATTTCCAAACTGTTTAGTGACAGGCTCATTTCACAGGCGAGCTGTGTTCTTCGTGGGTCACAGCTGAAAGTAACCACACACCTTTGAAGATGTTTGTCAGAATGAAACCCTGTTTTAGTCTAAACTAGGAGCTCATACCCTGTATTCTGGGTTTTGGACTAATGGAAGCTGCAGTTTATTTATTTCGTGTTTTTTTTTTTGCAGATGACTCACAGCAGTTATTAACAAGGTCAACACACACACACACACACAGAGTATTGTTATCTGAACAGTGTGAGACCTTGTTAGAAATCACAGATTCAACCACATATACAGTACTTCTGATTTACACTGGAAAGCGCGGCTGTAAATGATGCATTCTTCAAGGTCAAAAAACCCCGTCTTTCCCAAAGATAGAAAAAGACCAGCAACAAAGCAATTGTATGTCAGTCGTGTTCAGTGAGTAATATGAGTGATGGCAAGCATTGCTGTGTGATGTAGCTGTGTAGAGAGAAATGTTTAACTGAATACAAATATGAAACACTAATGTGACATGATCTATCTTCTGTGAAAACATGCAAGACAGATGCATGATACTGTGAGTAAAAAAAATTATGATATACATATATATATATATATATATATATATATATATATGTGTGTGTGTGTGTGTGTGTGTGTGTGTGTATTCATGTTCATAATATAATGCATTATGCACTACTGCATTATTAAAATTAAATATAACTAAACGATATATACTGTGTATTTACAGAGAGAGAGATTAAATATTGTTATATTTTCTAAAATAAAATGTAAAACAATTAAAATACTAAGATTAAAAAAAAATTGAAATAAGCAAATATAAAAAATAGCATCATAACATTTATAATTAGAATTAGAATTCACATTAACATTATAATATAACATTATAATTCATATATATGTGTGATTATATATATTAAAAATAAAAAATCTTTAAAATATTAAAATTTTCATCTTGTAGATGTATGCATTATGCACTACTGCATTATTCAAATTAAATAACATTTAAATGATATATACTGTGTGTGTGTCTGTGTGTGTTTATTAACATAAACATAAAATATAATATATAACAACATTATAAATCATTAATATATAATTATAATTACGGCCTATACTGCGCTCCTGTACTCGTACTCGTAAAGCCCATAATAAGTAATTAATATAATGTTAAACATTCAATATTCATGCCTGTATAGCTGATAAGCAGAGCGCTGAGTGGATTGAGCGCACGGCTGTACAGATGCGCGAGCTTGTCCAGTGAATATAAGTGAGTGACTAAGTGACGTGACATGTGGCTACGTATGGTTACCCATACTAGGAATTAGTGCTCTGCATTTATCCCATCCTAAGTGCACACACACAGCAGTGAACACTGCTGCGGCGCCCGGGGAGCAGTTGGGGGTTCGGTGCCTTGCTCAAGGGCACCTCAGTCATAGTATTGAAGGTGGAAGAGAGTGCTGTACATTCACTCCCTCCACCTACAAATCCTGCCGGACATGAGACTCGAACCAACCATTAGGCCATGACTTGCCATGACTTCCCATATCTCACAGACATCCTGGAAAAGTGGAAAGTTTATTATTTGATGGTAACGAGAGCGAGAGAGAGAGAGTCTGAGAGCGCGCACTTCTGTTGCATGATCTTGATTGCTGTTCGCTCCATTAGCGCATGCATTTGGATTAAAACTAAATCGTAAATATGAAACAAACTAAAATTATAGGGGCATTCACTATAAACACCATTCATTATAAACGTCAAGCAGAAGTGAAATTAGCAGACTGGGTGAAATGCGCTAGGCTGTAAGTGTCTCTCTCATTCTGCATCAATACAAACGTGTGCGCGCTGCGTATGTTTAGCTTGCTTTAAGGCCAAAGTATACTTCGGTTTTTACTCGTTCGTGAGGTTCTGTGTACACTGCGAGTGACGCAAATTACATCACCAAAATAGTATGCGTGCACTCTATAATGTATAACGAGTGGTTCCCTGCATTATTTTCAATATTACAGTATTGAGCTCCTGCAATGGAGCAGCTCTAATGCACCATTAAAATGAAGAGTAAAAGTAACAAAAGCTTATACAATACATTTTAACAGGTATAATTAAGTGTGGAAATAACTGAAGGAAATATCTGTTTGCTAAATGAAGCCAACTAACATGATTCATATTATTATTATTACTATTATTTTGTTTCTGTACCAAATATTTAAAAAAAATTACAAATGCTGTGAAAATACAGGTATCGGTATCGGCGTGTACCAAAAATGAAAGTATCGGTATCAGACTCGTCTGAAAAAAGTGGTATCAGTGCATCCCTAATTATAATACATTAGTATATATAATATTACATACCAATTAATTCATATATACAATTTATTAGTATATATGAAACACTTTATTCTCCAGAATGTTCACTGTAAGCAGAAAGATGTTGATTCCTTGTCCAAATCTTTTTAGATATATTGTTTTACTGCAATAAATCGCATTTGGCCAGTCATACAGCAAATCATTAACTTTAGGCCATCCATCATCAGGACGCCCACTACGAGCAGCTGTACAGTGACCCGACGACCTCCAGTGAACTCGGTGTCAGTGTGAACACTTCTTTAGCTTGGTGCAAAAGTATATTTTCTTACACTCACCAGTACTTTTCATCACATCTATCTTAGTAAGTGAGGCACACAAACACGTGGACCAAATCAGCAGAGCGGCAAGGGCCATAAATATGCAGACAAATAATCATCATAAATCCCCTACACTGAGGCTTGTCGGATTTTAATATTACTTGTCTTTTGGCCTGAAACTAAACCAGGCCATTGAAGTGCAAAGTAATCCATTTGGAGGAAAATCTTGTGTTGTGGCACAACTCTTTAAATTGCCTTACTAACAAATCGTCCTTACCAGCACATCTAAGGGAGTTGCCCTCGTCGACCTTATAAATTACGTTTTCACTCGGTTTACTTAAAAACATGATTAAGACTGACACACATTCTTCTGGGCTAAACTTGCTGTAATCTCTGCTGATTAGATAGAAAAGACTGCCACGTCCAAACTTCTTGAAGATCTCGTGAGGAAAACCATTTCACTGGCATTCTGCTCGTGCCGCTGCACAGCTCGAATTAGACTTATTACACAGCCCATTTCATCCACCGTACGCTTCAACTTACCCAATACAGGCTCAGCACTTACTCTGAATGTCCTATTTAATAACAGAAGGATGTGGCACAAAGGCAAGCTGAAATAAATACAGGATAAAAATTAATGGTAATAATAAATAAATCAAACAAAACTGTAATGTAAGAATAAATTAATAATAAATAGATGAAATGCATAATGTAGCAGAAAATTATTAAAGAAATTAAAAAAAGAAAGAAAGAAAGAAAGAAAGGAAGGAAGGAAGGAAGAAAGAAAGAAAGAAAGAAAGAAAGAAAGAAAGAAAGAAAGAAAGAAAGAAAGAAAGAAAGAAAGAAAGAAAGAAAGAAAGAAAGAAAGAAAGAAAGAAAGAAAGAAAGAAAGAAAGAAAGAAAGAAAGAAAGAAAGAAAGAAAGAAAGAAAGAAAGAAAGAAAGAAAGAAAGAAAGAAAGAAAGAAAGAAAGAAAGAAAGAAAGAAAGAAAGAAAGAAAGAAAGAAAGAAAGAAAGAAAGAAAGAAAGAAAGAAAGAAAGGTGTGTGTGTGCGTGCGTGTGTGTGTACAAATCATTTAAAATGTTATATTTTGTAAATAAAACAAATATATAAAGTACAATTTAAAAAAAATAACAAACGTGAAAATATACTATATAACAATATAATTCATGAATATATAATTATAATACATTAGTATATATAATTATATACCAATTAATTTATATATAATTTCACATATATATACTAATAATGATAAATTAATATATAAATCATTAGTATATATGAAACATTTTATTCTCCAGAATGTTCACTTTAAGCTGAAAGTCAACATATTAGATATATTGTTGTACTGCAATAAATCGCATTTGTGGCCAGTCATACAGCCCACCATTAACTTTAGGCCATCCAGCAGCAGGACGCCCACAACGACCAGCTGTACAGTGACCTCCAGTGAACTCACTGTCAGTGTGAACACTTCTTTAGCTTTGTGCACTCGGAATAAAGTATCTTTTCTTACACTCACCAGTACTTTTCATCAAATATATCTCAGTAAGTGTGTCACACAAACACTTGGACCAAATCAGCAGAGCGGCAATGGCCATAAATATGCAGAAAAATAATCATCATAAATCCCCTACACTGAGGCTTGTCGGATTTTAATATTACTTGTCTTTTGGCCTGAAACTAAACCAGGCCATTGAAATGAAAAGTAATCCATTTGGAGAAAAATCTTGTGTTGTGGCACGACTCCTTAAATTGCCTAACCAACAAATCATCCTTACCAGCACATCTAAGGAGTTGCCCTTGTTGACCTAATAAATTAAGTTTTCACTCGGCTTACTTAAAAACAGGATTAAGACTGACACACATTCTTCTGAGTTAAGCTTGCTGTAATCTCTGCTGATTAGATAGAAAAGACTGCCACGTCCAAACTTCTTGAAGATCTGAGGAAAACCAATTCACTGGCATTCTGCTCGTGCCGCTGCACAGCTCGAATTAGACTTATTACACAGCCCATTTCATCCACCGTACGCTTCAACTTACCCAATACAGGCTCAGCACTTACTCTGAATGTCCTATTTAATAACAGAAGGATGTGGCACAAAGGCAAGCTGAAATAAATACAGGATAAAAATTAATGGTAATAATAAATAAATCAAACAAAACTGTAATGTAAGAATAAATTAATAATAAATAGATGAAATGCATAATGTAGCAGAAAATTATTAAAGAAATTAAAAAAAGAAAGAAAGAAAGAAAGAAAGAAAGGAAGAAATGTAAAAGATAATGATCATGTCATTTACAAATGTATATACAAACAAACAAATAAACAATAAATAAATACTTTTTCCAAAAAAATATAAAAGATAATGATCAGGTAATTTACAAATTTTAATAAATACATATATAAATAAATAAATGTACTTTTACAAAAGTAAATGAAAAAATGAATAACAAAAATAAACAAGTAATTGTAAAAGATAATGATCATGTCATTTACAAATGTATATACAAACAAACAAATAAACAATAAATAAATACTTTTTCCAAAAAAATATAAAAGATAATGATCAGGTAATTTACAAATTTTTATAAATACATATATAAATAAATAAATGTACTTTTACAAAAGTAAATGAAAAAATGAATAACAAAAATAAACAAGTAATTATTGAACAGAATTTTTTTTATTAAAATCAATAAATAAAATAATGTAAAAAAAAACAAAAATTCAGGACAATTTATTAATTCATAAGTATTATAATTATCCTCTTATACTATTTTTTAACTCATTTGTCAAGGCTTCAATCGTTGTTTACTGATAGTCATTACTGGATGCCCTAATGTCATATCACTGCATATATGTGAAGACAAATAGGCTAATATTGAACAGCTAAATCACAAACAGTAAAATGAACTTAATCTCGCCAAAACTCGGAGGAGACAGATCATATGAGCATCAATGTCATCACTTCACATCGAGCCACTGATCATCTGCAGTCCAAATTTTCTCATTGCTGGACACTTCCAGTGGGTCAATGTCAGTATGAGCACACCATTACAACAAGCCTGCAATGGTAAACGGGCATTAGGATGAACAATAGAAAGCATCATCCCTGAGAGATGTGACTCAGTTCAAGGGGGGTTTGCATTAGTCGTCTCTTTTTGTCAAGTCATACCAATCACTAGTCACAACCTTAGCAACAGCTACATTTGTTAATGCATTCAGACAGAATGTAGCAAACTCAAGACAGCATCTTAAGGAGGCTTTTCATTAGTAGCCTTCAAACAATACAAAAGCATTCAACATTTGCTATGAGCCACATGATTTGGCTTATTCGAGGCGTTAATCTCGTCACGAGTTTCCATGGAAGTGCACTTGACTCTTTGCTGTATGTCGAAAAGCAATCTGCCTTATGTGATCTCAAATGTTCTCGAGAAAACAATAGCTGTGCAACTTGGAATTATATTTTGGAAAGTAGTAATCATTCTAGAGAAAGAGCCTTTGATTGTTTGCCTGTTCTAACAACTTGGAGCATGAATCAGTTTTTAAAACCAAAGGATTTCCCAAAACAACAGCTGGACTGCATTTCTGAGACACTAACTCATCTTAGATAAGCAAACCTAATCTTAAAATAATCGCTTTCAGAAGGAAACCAGTCATTAGGAAAAGAAAGTTGTAGCTGTAGTGCTTTTAGCCACTGTATTAAATGATGTGAAACCACGAGTCTGTTCAGCCTTCATCGATAGATGATTCAGCCTCGGCACCAACAGAAGCTTTTAAATTACATCAATAGCCCTATTCAGACCGGGAATGCTGGCTAAAAGTGTGTTTAACAGAAAAACTTTGTGATTGTAATACCATCCGGATTAAACATAGCTGTTTATCCATACATGACTTTGAGCAAACAGACAGACAGACAGACAGACAGACAGACAGACAGACAGACAGACAGACAGGCAAATTTAAAAAAAAAAACGGAAATAAGTACATTGCTAAATATATGTAAATAATACAACTAAATATTTAGCTGAAGCACCTTTACAGTCTCAAGTCTTTTTTGTTTGATGTGACAAGCTTTGCTCATCAGCATTTGGCAATTATCTGTCATTCTTCACCTCACCTCCTCACCTCTCAAGCTCTGTCAGGTTGGATGAGGGCAGATGCATTTTTTCAGGTTTCACCAGAAATATTTGATTGGGTTCAAGCTCAGGCTGTGGCTGGGCCACTCAAGGACATTCACAGAGTTGTCTATAAGCCACTCTTGCTGTGTGCTTAGGGTCATTGTCCTGTTGGAAGGTGAACCTTATGTCCAGTCTGAGGTTCTGAATACTCTGGACTGGGTTTTCATTAAGGCTATCTCAATATTTTGGTGCATTGAGCTTTTCTTCTATTCTGATGAGTCCCTCAGTCCCTGCTGCTGAAAAACAGCCCCCCAGCATGAGGATGCTACCAGCACACTTTACTTTTGGGATGCTACTCTGCAGGTGATGAGCAGAGCTGGTTTCCTTCAAACATGATGCTTGGAATTGAGGTTCATCAGACCAGAGAATCTTGTTTCTCACAGTCTGAGGTCCTTTAGATGCTTTTTTTGCAAATTCTAAGTGTGTTTTCATATGTCTTCACTGAAGAGAGGATTGAGTCCCAGATCGGTGGAGTGTTGCAGTGATGTTTGTCCTTCTGTAGATTTCTCCTATCTCCACATATGATCATGGAGCTCAACTAGAGTGACCATCAGGTTCTTGGTCACCACACCAACCAAAGCCCTTCTCCATCAGTTGCTCAGTTTGGCCAGGAGGCCAGCTCTAGGAAGAGTCCTGGTTGTTTCAAACTTCTTCCATTAAGAGTAACAGAAACTACATGCTTCTGTGACCCTTCAAAGAAGCAGAATTTTTTTCTGAACTATTCCCCAGATGTGTGGCTTGACGCAAACCTGTTTCTGAGCTCTACAGGCAGTTCTTTTGACCTCAGGGCTTGGTCTTTGCTCTGATATGCATTTTCAGCTGTTAGACCTTTAATTAAGACGTGTGTGCCTTTCCAAATCATACCGCAATTAACTTCCTGCTTTAGTATTGGATTCACATCAAAGTTTGCTACATATGGATTCATTCCATTCGCCATTTATTATAAATGTACGTATTCAACATGGGCTTCAGTATACAAATCTACACACTACAAACAAAACTAATAACTACAGTGATCCCGAACCCACCAAAATGACTTCATGAAATCACAAATGTCCTTTGCTTTAACTCAAACATAACTCAGAAAACAAATGCCATTTGAATAGTGTTACATATTATGCTATTCAGCCTGGGGCAGGTTTAGTATACAGCCATACCATGACTTAAAACAAAGCAACACCGGCATCAGTATCATCATCAGTGTGTGAATGCCGATAGCCAACTTGTCTGTGAATTACAATCACTGTGAATCAAAACACCGATACAAAAACCGCGGTCAACACAGTTGGTCTGATTATGCAAATGAGAAGCAGGAACCGTCTCAGTATTCAGAAACCTCAGCGGCGGGTCACCAGTGAGCTGTCAGCGCTTCCATATTGAGCCGTCAGTAAAGCGTTCCCTTGAAATGTTTTCTAACAGACTGTCAAACAGTAAAGCTATTCTCATCAATCTAGACAGCCAAGCACAACAGACAAAAATGCTTGTCACAGAGGAAGTGTGGAGGGGGTACGCTAAATTGTTGTAAAGGAAATGGGACATTTGTAAAAGGAAAGACGGGGGAGATGGGAAAAATCTGTGATGCTCATGAATTTTGATTTGTGAAGAAATTAGAACGGCGCTTTTTGGGATTTTTCTAATAGATGCAAGCAACACTAAAGAATGCAACATGATTTACATGAGAAGCTTTCACACATACAGCCTTTAGCATAAATTTAAGAGCACTTTTCTAGTTAGATGTCAAGTTTTGCATTGTAATAAAGCCGTAAGATTAACCCTATAAAGCATATTGTATCATATTTAAAACACAAATTTATAAATGATCAACATGATCACAATTTGACTAACAAACCTGTTGTACAGAGTACAGATTATACGTTTTTGTTAGCATATAGGCCTAAGACTTTTAGAGTGAAAATTGTAATTATGGATTTAGCTTGTGGTTCATGTGTCTTTTTGCTATGAAAACTTTACTGATTTTTATAAAATAAACAAGAATAACTTTTGTATTTTTAGTAATATTTCAAGATGAACACTTACTGGGATGAAGTAGGTTTATTGATTATCCATACATAATTTTTAAGAAAAATCATGTTGAAATGCGAGTATCATATATGGTCATCAGGATTTTGATGTTTATTTGTTCATCTCTCAATCATCATTGTATTGCATTGCATTAAATGTTTTGAAACTGCAGAGCTTTGATCATAAACCTAAGCATTTAATTATCAGACATATTATTGGGACATATAGAGTGACAACTGCAAAGGATTTGCATTTGTGTAGGCCTATTCTTTCTTTCTTTCTTTCTCATTACTGCCTTTACGGTTTGATGTTTCGTAGTGTTTAGTAATCAGAAAAAAAGTTTTGCGATACGCAGTCCGAAGTCCTGAGGTGAATCAAATGATTCACAATATGCGCTCCGAAGTGCCTTTCTGAATCAAATGATTTGTGAACCCACACTAAAGACACGATCTGAATCAAATGATTCACGATATGCACTCTGAAGTCGCAATCTGAATCAAATGATTCGCGAACCCACACCATCCTATGCCTAATCCCTTCAAAGGGTTTACCCTCCGGAGTGAGAGCGTCGAAGGGTTGAAGGGTGTAGGGGACCAAACAACTGTTCCTTGAAGTGCCCTTTTGCGTCATCATCAAAGGATCATGGGAGCCCGAAGTGTCCATCAGTTGTACCCTTTGAAATCCTTCATTCCGAAGGGCCCTTTGAAGTGGCCAGTTTTGACCACTTCGGTTTGGAACGACCCTTCAATATGGCGGCCATGATTGTTTTTATTCCGAAGTGCCCTTCGAAAGGCGATATATCCCGTTTGGAACGCACCGAAAGTCACGATCTGAATCAGATGATTCACGATATGCACTCTGAAGTCACAATCTGAATCAAATGAATCGCGATCTGTGCTCCAAAGTTCCGATCTAGGAAATCAGTTGAAAGCATCCAGTCATCTCATACCCTTGAAGTGAATGTAATTGTAAGTATATATTGTAATAAACATTTAAGAACGTGTTGTATTTGATTGTATTAGTCTATATAGAGTGACAGTCAATGTACAAAGAGCAAATGGGAGAAGCAGATGAACACAAAACAGCATAAAGTTAAAGAGGGTTAAAGTTATCATTCAACTGATCTGTACTCATATGGTTTTAAACACTTTGGCTACCTTATTTGAATATCAAACGCAAAAAAAAAATTTTATTGGACACCATGCACTATATAGTTTACCTTCAAAGAAGAATCTTAGTAAATTGATATCCACAATTATAATCACCAATATCAAAAGGTTAAACAAAGGCCAAAGCAACATTAAGCAAGTATCACACAAAACAGCTGTAGACGGTTAGAGCCACTTTTCAGCAAAGCTCAATTCCTCGGAGCCAGTCCAGAGCCAGTAAATCAGCTTTATGAAACCGGCACCTGTGCTGGACAAATATGATAAGTGTACGCTGGCTGAACGGCACTGTGGGGATTAAAACAGTTCACAGGAGAACCAGAGGAGCCAAACACAAGTGGCCGTTTTGACAATGAACCCTCTTCAAATGCAGGATAAGACTAATGAATTACTTCTGGAGAGTCTTTTAAAAATATGCCTGCTTATGTTCTAGTGCTATTCTATTTCTGTGAATTGCGCCCAAGAGAAAATGGCATTTGCAGCTACAAATTATAATGTCATCACCATTCCAGACGACTTATACAGTGTGTAATCTAATTAATTTTGAATTGCACTTATGTATAGGAAGTGTCATGCAAAATGTCAAGATCTTTAAAGCATACAAATTGTGCACGTTATTCTCTCCATTTTTATCTAGTCTAAAAGTCCAAGGTAATGATATTAAGATTCTGCCAACATTTAGATGTATTGTATTACATTACATGATATGATATGATATGATATGATATGATATGATATGATATGATATGATATGATATGATATGATATGATATGATATGATATGATATGATATGATATGATATGATATGATGACATGACATGACATGATATTATATTATATAAAGAGTTAAGAGATTGTAGGCACAATCTGAATTCTCATTGTACAATGGGTGAACATATATAGTATAATAGTATTTGGCAGGTGCACAGTGACATAAATGTCATTTAAAGACTGAATGCTTCTCAGGCGTACGGCCCATCTTCATCTGCTCATTGAGGCGACATCTTTCCTCACAAGAAAAATATGCACCTGTATTCCCCGTTTCCAGCTCCAATCAAAGCTCAACTTCCTCTCCTGGCGAGTCTTCAGACATTTTCAACCTCCCTGCCGATTCGAAGCGGTCATTTATTTCTTTTCACCCGTGTTCTGTTGTTTACCAGTGATTTGGACATCTGTCAAGGTGGTGGGTTTGCCACCCCCTCTGGTGTCATTAGTGAGGCCCTTTTTGCCAAAACAACTAAGATAGATGGGGTTATCAATAGAGCCCTGGACGCAGATCAAATCAAGTCCTGTTTGGCCGCTGTCCCTCCTTTTTGCAAGCGAGGATGATTACCATACGATGAAGGGCGCCAGCACTGACTTTCACAGAGACCAGCGTCTTCAAGCAGATCTAGTAGTAGAGTAAACAGAGGAGGTTGAATTGAAGTCATAAAGGAAGTCTCTTGTGTCTGTGCAAAGAGATAAAAGCTAGTTCAAAGCCCAATATTTTCCTAAAATCTTTGATGCATCTTAGATAGTTCAGTCTGGAAATGAAGGCAAGCACCTCAGGCTGAAATGATGAAATTTCAACCAGAGCATCAAAACTATTTCGGTTGCATTTATCAGAGTCTACACAGATGCCATCAAACCCTAATCAGTGTTCAGTTACACTGTTCAGACACAGCTCCCATTTCGAAATTTTAGACTACAGGTCGACTGTAGGACTCAAATACTGAGCTGCCTACATACAGCATCCCAACTGAAATAGAATTTGTGGCTAATTTGAACACCCTGCATAGGCATCAAATCTGCAAATCAAATTTTTCTCTTTAGGTGAAGTGCACGGGTCTGGCGATTTTAATACAAGCAAGCTTGTTGTTCTGGGAATGTACACTCAGGGAGCGATAAAAAAGACTGCCATATAGTTTGGCAAAAATGAGGCATCTTAGGGGGAGCATAATTAAGTTGGCTATCTTTTGGAACAGGCTCCGCAGCAGGTGCGTCTGTGGTGTCTTAAAATGCTGCCTGTGGAGGAAGCTCACTAGGTTTAGGAACAGAACGCTGGTCAAAAGTCACAGTCATTATACTAATGATTTCTGCACCTGGCTTGTGTCCTCTCATTACCAGAAGTCATGCATGGACAAGTCAAATAAAATGTTAAAAACAAAAGTTTTCACTTTGTGAATGAAAGAAAGAAAAAGCATTTCTTCTGAACCCTAAAGATTAAAATGGACACACACTAGCGTTCATTTTGCTGTCAGTTTTTTATGCTTTTCTTCAACAAAGATGCATTAAATTGATCAAAAGTAACAGTAGAGACATTAATAATGTTACCAAAGGTTTTTACTTCACATGATTTTTTTTCTTTTTTTTTTCGTAATTCATCAAAGAACCCTGGTGAAAAATGTTTTTTAAAAAGTATTAAGCAAAACTGTTTTCAACGTTGACAACAAGAAAGGTTTGTTGAGCATATTAGCTCAATATCAGCATATTAGAATGATTTCTGAAGGATCATGTGACACTGAAGACTGGAGTTATGATGCTGAATATTCAGCTTTGATCACAGGGGGAAAAATACATTTTAAAATATATTCAAACAGAAAACAGTTATTTAAAATTGTAATAATATTTCACAATATTTCAGTTTTTACTGTATTTTTGATCAAAATGCAGTTGTGGTGAGCATAAGAGACTTCTCAAAAACATTTTTTTTTTAATCTTACCGCTGTTCAGTTAGGATCTCATGCACACACAAAACTGCATATTATTTTGGTTTTCATATTATTTTGCATATTGTTTTAGTATGTTGCCAAGCATATTTGCTTTTTCCATGTTTATAGGGAGGTAATACATTTTCAGGCTGTAAGAATGCCAAAATAATGTCAGAAACATTAACATCATAATGATAAAACCGGAGCAGTATAGAGAATAAAGAGAGAAAGCATATCTTAAGGAACAAAGAGCTCATGGCTCAGGACAGACAGGCTTGAATCTTTAACACAGTTTCCCAGGAAAACATCTCAGGTAAAGAGACAAATTCAAGCGCAAAACTGAGGGTATGTTTACAGGATATCGATTGTGCTAAAAATTGAATCCTTTTTCCTTCTCGCTTTTGAAAAGTTTGGCATACAGACATTGTCAAAACAATCCATGTTCACACAGATCCATGAAAATTACTAAAAATGCTGTATTATTCATGCCAGTAACTTTGTAAATTACACACCTGCGCACATTCCTATACGCATGTGCATGACATGGATAAAAACTACGGTATGGTTTTCTAAAACTTGCTTTGGTTGTACTTGCTTACAAAAACCTTTGGGTTGTAAACATTCCCTGAGAGAAAAGAGACTACAGCTTTGGTTACAAATTCTTTCATCCTTTCCTTGACCGTTTGACTAAAGCAAACCAGAGACATTCGAACTGACCAATCAACCAGCAAACTACAGCATGCATAAACACCTCAGAAAATGTAACACTAGATAGTTAACTGAGATCTACAAGCAGGAGACGAACAACTGGAAAGTAATGCCTAATCGAAATGAAGATACGATTTTAAACAATGTTCAGGGTTTAATAGGAATCCCAGCTTAAATTCGAGGTCTTGTGAATTGAGCCTGATTCAATTAATGAGCTTAAGTTAACTGGAGCCGATGACTTAAACGACTTAAACGTTTCGAATGGTAGTGCAAAAAAGAAAAGAAACCACAGCTCTGGTTACAATCTTCTTTCATCCTTTCCTTGAATGTGTGACAAGAGACATTCAAACTGACCAATCAGCAAACTTCAGCATGTATAACACCTTAGATAAAACCCCTAGTTAAAACTAGTTCGAGACTGCAAGATCCACAACATATGCCAGCAGGAGACTCCCTAATGAACAACTGGACAGTAATGCCTAGAACAGCCATGAATCCAAATTAAGATAAGATTTTAAGCTCTTAATTGGAGTCCCAGTTTACATTCAAGGTCTTGTGAATTGAACCAGATTCAATTAATGAGCTTAAGTTAATTGGAACCACATTTCAACTACTTCAGTGATTTGAATAGTAGTGCAAAAAAGAGGCATGCACGTCCATGCACATGCATTGTCATGGGGTTAAGAGCATCTCCACATGCATAAAGCACATATAATCACAGCACTTGTGCGCCACATGCATCTCTCCACACTGCGGCATTCGCACAAATCCAGGTGCGTTCACTTCTTTCTTCGTTTTAATGAATGCCTAGGGTTTTTTGACTATTCTGACTCAGACTTTCAGAGACCCCACGGGCCAAATTAGCAACGTACAGTCACAGCATGATCAAGCCTATTCACTGCTGATCGATGCCGCATAATTACGTGTCATCTCACATTCTGCAGAGTTAGCCCTGTCGGCTGATGTCCCCTCTTCCTGTCTGCCCCTCTCTCATCACACATTATTCTGCAGCAGAAGAGCATCAAGGTTTGATCAGGTCCGATGCTGGTGCTGCAGCGCTACAGCAAACCTACTAATAGGCATCCTGCTGAGCTGTCACTGCATCCATCTACGGATGGCAAAGACAAATTACTCTGCTTATTAAAAAACTCACACCACGGACCAAAACAGAACAGCTGCAACTGAATACGGTTTCTATCTACGCAAAAGGCACATCAAACGAAGCATACATTCGATTCTAACGGTCAAATCGTGTGGAGTGTAATGACAAAGCACGCCTATTAAGGTGACTGCGCTTTTGCCAAAGTTTTTGTTTCACATTTCTCATTTTAAAAGTCCAATTCAAGATTTCATTACTCAGAAGAGCGGCTTTCCGACCAGCTGGGGAATTTCAGAAGGAAACCACCGAGCAACCTTCTCCGCTTCAGCACCAAAGGTTCAAATAAACAAAAGCGCAGCACTCCGTGAAATCAATCAGGGGAGCCAACAGGTGGCAGCAGTCCAATCCAGCATTTGCATTCAGTGGCACAATGAGGAACATAACCTCGGCCTCGATTTCTAAAGACTCCATTAGCATTTGAGTGAAAGCAGTCACGGGACGACAAGCGCAGTGTTTCCCCGTGTGCTTTACCTCATGTGACCCCAATAACTCAAGTTAAAACACTTTCACACTGACTGAATCACACTCGGATGGGAAGCGGAGGCCCATTTAAAGGTGTACCCAAAACAAAAAAAACACACACGCATAGCTCAGATTATTAAATAAAACAGGACTACCCCATATATAACAGATTAAAGAAGGGGGGAAAAAATGAAAAGGGCAGAAAAGTTAAATGTCCAGACAGTTACACAATTACAATATTCCTTGTAGTATAATAGGGCGAAGATGAGGTTCCATAAAGTCCAGACATGAAGTCCAGACTTTATAAAACAGGCCTGTTTTTTGTTGTAATACATAGGTAAGACGCTCCAGGGGAATCAGTTCAAAAATTATCTTATGCCAACCTTTAAGTGATGGAGATTTATCACTAATCCAATTAAGTAAAATATTTTTTCTGGCAGCAAAGGAGAGAATATTATACAATTTCTTGTTAGCAAATGAAACAATGCATTTATTAGGTATGTTTTCAGATAATTTAATAAAAATAAATATTGACATTAAATATTAGAGTAAATTAGATCATTCTAGGAAACAAAATGTTTTTCCGCCATGGTCCATAAAGTAAACATTAATTTATTAAAAGTTGCAAAATATTTATAAGCTAATATATGAAATAAATATATTTAGTGTTAGTGTTTCTGGAAATACTCCATATGTTGTGTATGAAATCATATTTACGAGTCAAAATGGGTCATACATCTCCAGCTGACTCATGAGCTGAAGTGTTTCTGAGATTTCCTGTCGCCGCGGTGTCTGTATGACACTTAATCACAGATTATTGAAAGTACTGTACGGTCTTGAACTGTGCTAGATCTTCAAGGTCAGATGTTATATGAAGCCATTCATTGGTCATCTGCACAACAAAACGAAAAGTTATTTTCGAAGCATCACACTATATACAAAACCATAAAGTACGATCACGTCGCCTGACGTCCTTTCATCTTGTGTCAATGTTTTCTCACTAATAATGGACTGAGTTCACTGCATGAACCGCTTCATTGAAAACCCCAACAAGACGCTTTATTTGTACTTGAAAAAGAGAGATAAGAATTCTTAAAGCTCATATCTCAAGGTCTTCAGGGAAGACTACGTCGAATGGTCTTTATTTCCTAATCTGCACCAATTATCAGCGGCCGCTATCTCAACGATTAGCTGTGTAGCAGCTGCCGGCCTTGAAGCAACGCCTAAGGGGGAAAAAATCTCCTAGCTTGCCATGAAAGTAAGATGAGAAGAACATTGTTTTTTGTGTTAGCAAAGAATCAGTCTGAACCTCGAAAACAAAACTTTGGTCATGCACACCACCATTGAGCCAATTTGTGGCAAGTCAGCATCCCTGGACCGCACCAGGGACATGCACTATTTAGAAGTGAATTCAGAATGCCTTTTAGAGTCCAATTCCAGTGCAATTCATTTTGAAATAAAAAAGCAAAAAATATGTATTTTGCTGCATGTGCCAGAAAAAATTACTTCCTTAAATCAACTTGGTTGTGCAAGTTAATTCAACTTACATTGAAGTACATTTAAAAAAAAAAAGAAAAGAAAAGTTTCATATGACTTATAAAAACTGAAATCGAAATTGTTAATGTAAAAAAAAAAAAAAAACAGCTGTCATGACTTACTGATCATGTTTTTGCAGTGTATATTAAATAATTAATATTAATTTAATATTTAATGTATCCTCTTTTTTATTAACCGTTTTAACACATTTATAATTATTTTTTTAATAATTTTTATTCTCTGTTTTTATTTCTTATTCATCTATTGTGATTATTTGATCATTATTTTAATTCCTTTTTGTGTAAAGCACTGAATTACATGGAATGTGCTTTAAAAACTTTTCTTGCCTAAAGTTAATCAAATTAAATATTTACATTTGCATTAATATAAATATTATTTAATATAAACATTAATTTAAATTAAAGGGGTCATATGATGTTGCTAAAAAAAACATTATTTGGTGTATTTGGTGTAATGAAATGTGTTTATGTGGTTTAAGGTTAAAAAACACATTATTTTCCACATACTATACATTATTATTTCTCCTCTATGCCCCGCCTAGTCTCAGCCTCAGACATCACGCCCACGGAACGTTGGCTAAACGTCTGATGCATATGGCACACAAAAGACGAAACACTTCAGGAGTTTCAAAGTCGTCATCGGATTGGTTGAATTATACAAGATTTCTGGGAGACATGTGTGTCGCGTTCTTTAACGTTCCGCCTGGAAACAATGATGCCGTAACGCCAAACCCCCTCACGAAAGAAGAAAGTCGTCATGTTTACAACTGTGATGACGAGCGCTTATCAGGATCAACTAAACGCTTGATTTTCAAAAGTATGTGAAATTTAAAGTTTGCGGCACAGAATCTTTCAAATACGTCCAAGACTTTTACACTCTGAAGGTCTGGCTACGCGAGACTATGCCCCGCCTTTCTGAAACGCGTAGATTTTTACAAAGCTCATCGGTCTGAAAAGCGAGGTGTGCTGTGATTGGCCAGCTATCCAGTGCATTGTGATTGGCCGGATACCTCAAGCGTGTGACGGAAATGTTATGCCCCTATACTGTGATGCACTGTCCGGTCGGAGCGACGAGACAAAAACATTAAAACCCATAATAAATGAGGCATTTGATGCTTCCAGTGGGGACATAATTATGGATTATAATGACATATACAGTCTAAACGCTTGATTTTCAAAAGTATGTGAAATTTAAAGTTTGCGGCACAGAATCTTTCAAATACGTCCAAGACTTTTACACTCTGAAGGTCTGGCTACGCGAGACTATGCCCCGCCTTTCTGAAACGCGTAGATTTTTACAAAGCTCATCGGTCTGAAAAGCGAGGTGTGCTGTGATTGGCCAGCTATCCAGTGCATTGTGATTGGCCGGATACCTCAAGCGTGTGACGGAAATGTTATGCCCCTATACTGTGATGCACTGTCCGGTCGGAGCGACGAGACAAAAACATTAAAACCCATAATAAATGAGGCATTTGATGCTTCCAGTGGGGACATAATTATGGATTATAATGACATATACAGTCTTTTTACGCGTTGCATCGCGTAAACATAAAACCATGTCTACATTTGTGATTGGAGCGGCCAGCGGGCTTGCAGCAACCACATGTGACGACCCCGGGCTGGACTCCGCTTCGTCCACGGTGAAAGCCGATCTGGCGATCCACAGCGCGAAGTTGATGTATTTCCTCAGCGACCAGCACGGATCAGCTCTAGGCATGAGAAAGCGGATATCGTTGTCTTTTGGAAGGCCAAACAAAGTAGTTTTGCTTTCACAACAAAACACACAGTGTCTTCACGACATGGCGGCAGCAACAATACTACAGCGAGAATAAAAGTTACGCCTTCTTTCTTTGCGTGAACATTTGGGCGGCGTTATGCAAATCTTCCCACATAGTGACGTAGACATGTGGGGGCGTGTTAGAACGAGCCGTTTTAGGTAGGCGTGGTTGACTCTTAACTTTTATAAAGAATATCTCTTTGGATTTGAGACTTTAGTCTTTGCAACTTCACAGATATTCTTCATGCACCAAGAGCTTGTATCACTTCAAAGAGAAACTGAAATCGCATCATATGACCCCTTTAAATAAATTTTAATAAAATAAATGTCATTTTATGGACCATGGTAGAAAAACATTTAATTACCCTAAATGCTCTATTGACATTTTGTACAAATTAAATGTACAGCAGCATGATATAAAACATTTTTCTTTCATCATGATTAGACATTTAACAACATCTGCGCATATGTGTGTGGTTTTACGCATAAGATCTAAGCTCTTTCAATTTTGTGTCACTGGCCCTTGAGGATGTATATCACGGCACAGCGTAAGATACTTGGCTCTTTTTCTTTCTTTTTTTTACTAAAAACTTGTATCAGTAATAAACTGTTTAAACTGTAATGTTACAAGATGTCAAATGTTTTACATATTAACAACTGCTGTATGGTATTGTTTAATGCTCACGAGTATGTCTGACACATTGTTTTAAAAATGTTACCGCTTCTAAAATTAACAATACATAAATACTTTGTACCCGTCTTGACTTGTTTTACCGTTTATGGACACACAGTTTGCAAAATCTTTAGGAATCTGTGGAATTTTTAAATGGATATATTTTATAAGGGGTCATCAATCAAATTTTGACATGGTACCCTATACCATGGTACTCTCTCTGTCCTGTGGTACTTTGAATTTGAAATTCAATTCAAATTCATACGGCGACCTGATTCCTAAAGTCTGACCCCTAAATTCAAAAGAGCGCACAGACAAAACCCTGCAAAAAATTATTCAATTCACACTCATGAATGAAACCCGATTCCTAAACTCTGAATTGTGCACACATTTACACTAACCTGGTGTTTTGCCCTCAGTGGTTCGTGATGTTGCCAGGGTGATCATATCAGCATATCCACGGCTCTGTGTGTAGCTGTGAGAGTTTGAGGAGGCGTCGATGATCAAAAGAGCTGCTGACTGACAGAAGACTTCATCTGAGTCTGTGTACACACATCCATAACCTACAGTGACTTCAAGGAGAATCATTGTACATGTTTTGTAGTGATAATTAGTGTCTGAGCAGAGCCGAGCAAACAATCTGATTCCCCCGTGAAATAACACTGCAGTGTTTACATTTGCACTTCAGCCTCTGTTCAATTCCAAAATAAACAGACACATATTGGCCTATTGGGCCTAATATAAAAATAAATGTGAATAAAACTAATACAAATAATCTCAAGCAATCATACAATGTGCAACACGTGTGACATAAGATGGTTCTCAATTGGTTTTGCATTAGAAAAGTGCCTAAATTGTAAACAAAATTATCCTTAAAAACATAACATGAATTGTATTGAAATTACACAGTTTTGTAAATCCAGAAACAGTGAGTATGATTTATCAAGTTAACACACAGGACAAGCACTAATATGGAATTAGTATTAGTCATCTTATCAAATGGCAGGTATATTTGCACCAAAACGCCATGCGTGGCTGGACGCAGGGCCTTCAGTTTCAAAACCAGCAAGAAAAATATGTGAATCTGCCCTTTTAAATGTCAATGTTTATGATATCCTAACTATGGATGACTATAAAGCTAGTTATATTGTATTATTTGAAATTACCATTGTTTTTAATCCAGATGAAAAGCACTGCTTTACTGTGAACGTACTGTGTTTGAATCAATCACATGGTTTGAGCCAAAATGGCTGATTTGATCCATTTACTTACTGTGATTCTTTGAACACATTTCACATTAGATAATCCAAGTGGAAACATTCACTGAAACGAAAGCTCAAATTCCTACACAGAAGCAATGAATCACAAATCAAACATGTCATGTGTACATGGGCTGGTCAGCAGCAAGTTTCCCTGAGTTTGTGACTCTCGAGCTGTGATTGGTGGAATGCTGTGAGGGGGCGGAGCCTTAGAGGAAACACCTGTTTACCTGCTTCAGGTGAGAGTGAGAGTTGAATAGAGGAACTAGCAAAGAAAACACCTCATAGCACTGCTGAGTTTGTTGGATTGCTCTGCATTTGGTTGTTCCGTTAAGAGGTAATTTTATTTTATTTTTCGCAGGAATCCTTTTTTTGAGTTTACGTAAGCTGTATGTTAACAAAAGAACTGGAGCCTGTTGTGATAGGAGGGACTGCAGTTTGGACTTTGCTCTTTATAAAAGCTAACAGAAATGAAATTCTTGCCTGCTCTGACCTCCATTAATTAGTTTTTCTTGCTCATTTAATTTCTTATGAGACTGAAATGATTACTGTAGACCGTCAGTAAGCAAGTGCTCAAATAAGACTTACTGAATTAAAAGCAGTCTGATTTCATTGTGTGTGTGTGTGTACAGTACAGTACAGTACAGTACAGTACATGTTTAAGCTCTATTCACTTCCTTAAGGTTTAATTACTGTGTGTTTTATTGGCATCTACATTGGCACATGATTTGTTCCTTAAATGATTTATAGACACAAAGATAAGATTCACAGTTTCTGTTGTTTGAGAGTCCTTTCTTTCTGACAACTCTATCTCTACCTCATTATAATGTTTGAGTCATATACTGTATGAACTGCCATTCTCTTGAGGGATTTGCATTTTATACATGCATGCAAATAGTATAGGCAGAAATATCAGCCAGACAGTGTTTGAGATGTTAGGATTTGGATTTGCCCATCTGGTCAAAATATTCTACCACACTTGTCAATTGATAGTGGACTTTTGCGGTTTTAAATTATTTATAGTGAATTTTGAAATGTGCTAAATGTCACTTTAAAAAATAATTTAGGTACCATTATATTTTTTATATTGATGTATAGTTATATTTTATTTACATGCTTTTAGATATTTTTGCTTTTATAAAATAGGCAAGAAAAAATATTAAAATTGAAATGTTATATACATATAGTAATTATATATCGAATTTTTTTCTCATAAAATAGACAATATATTTTAAATATTTCTTGTCTATCATATATATATATATATATTTCACTTTAATCATATATATAGAGAGAGATTTCTCGTTGAAATATAGATAGATAGATAGATCGATAGATAGATAGATAGATAGCTAGATGGGGAAGTCGTGGCCTAATGGTTAGAGAGTCGAACTCATAACCCAAAGGTTGTGGGTTCGAGTCTCGTACCGGCAGGGATTGTAGGTGGGGGGAGTGAATGTACAGCGCTCTCTCCCACCTTCAATACCACGACTGAGGTGCCCTTGAGCAAGGCACCGAACCCCCAACTGCTCCCCGGGCGCCGCAGCATAAAAAATAGACAATATATTTTAAATATTTCTTGTCTATCATATATATATATATTTCACTTTAATCATATCATATATAGAGAGATTTCTCGTTGAAATATAGATAGATCGATAGATAGATAGATAGCTAGCTAGCTAGCTAGCTAGCTAGATGGATGGGGAAGTCGTGGCCTAATGGTTAGAGAGTCGAACTCATAACCCAAAGGTTGTGGGTTCGAGTCTCGTACCGGCAGGGGTTGTAGGGGGGGGGGGGGAATGTACAGCGCTCTCTCCCACCTTCAATACCACGACTGAGGTGACCTTGAGCAAGGCACCGAACCCCCAACTGCTCCCCGGGCGCCGCAGCATAAATGGCTGCCAAGCGCTCCGGGTGTGTGTTCACTGTGTGTGTGCGCACTTTGGATGGGTTAAATGCAGAGCACTAATTCCGAGTATGGGTCACCATACTTGGCCACATGTCATGTCACTCACTGGATAGATGATTCGTTTTTGCATTTTTGAATCGAAACTCAAGACTTTCTCATTTCAGCTAAAATGACATTTGAATTTGCCATATGAGAGCACCTTATCAGAATCAGATGATTCACGCTTGCAAATGAGGTGTCCAGTCAGCGAGGGCCAATGACAGTCTGTGCTTTTTCCCCCCAGGTTTTCTGTGAGAGAAGCTGACATCTGGCTATGAGCAAGTTCTGGTTTAACTCCCCCTTACCTTTGGCTGCATTATACATCACTGCAGTATGTCTAAATCATGCAGGTGTGTAAAATATTACTTTTATTCATTTATCTAACAGTCTCTTTGAGGGCTTTCTGTGTTAAAGGTCACTTTTCTCTTCACTTTGTGTGGGCTGTATCGAGTTTCTATGGCAGTCTAAGTGTGACCATGTTATGCATAAATTAACCCTGCATATTAAGAAGTTGCACTGGCCTCCCACTCTACTTTATGCAAATTCTAGCGCTGAATATTACTGGATCTGAGATTCACTTCAATGCGCTTGCATGTGCATTTCAGATTTTAAAAAGCAGCAGATGTAGTGTGCATAAAACAATACGGTCATTCATTATCTGTGAGCGTGACTCGCAGCGTATTAAATGCACAGAAATTATAGAGCAAGAAAGTGTGATTTTTGTTTTTGACCATACATGCTCTCAGGGTTTTAACCCAGCGTGTTGCTCAACACATTCATGCTTGTACTGTCTTTATTCCAGCTGAGAGAGACGATCCATAAATCACACAGACACTCCCTGTGTTTTGTGTGAATGTGCAATAATAACAGGAATGACACAGTCGACTGACATGTTCTGTTGTTTTGATGGTGCTAAGAACAAGACGAACGCTACGATCTGTAGCATTTCTCCCCAAAAAATAAATAAATAGCAGACTCCCATAGCAAAGACTGCCCATCTGTACTCAAAGCAGTTTTGGTGATTTTGAGACACAAAGACTGAAAGGAGAATCTGAGGACTGTGGAGATCATCTAATTGCTGTTTCAGGCATCGTGTCTTTTCATTCAGCCAGTCAGTTTCTGATGACAGTAAACAGCTGTTGTTTGGTAACATTAGTGTGACCTTGACAGCGGTGGCCTTTTGTCCAATTTTAAATACATAACATTCTCAGAACTTTGGCAAACGGACTGGCAAGGTTCTCTCAAAATTATGAACAAACGTTCCTCCACTAATATTAACTTAACATTCGCTTTAATAATGCTAAAAAACTTGCACAAGTTTTTTTTTTCCTGAAATGTCTTAGTTGGACATTCATCTAACGTTTTTTAAATGTTACTTCTTAACTTCAGAAGGTTCAGAGAACATGCAAAAGTTCCAATAATGTTCACAAAATGATCAAATTGAATGTTCCCCTCGATCACATAACCAAGAAAAAAAAATGTTTAAAGCATTTTTTATTTTTTTTTTTATAAACTGGATGTTTTAATCATTGTGAGAACATTTAGAAATAACATTTTCATAATCGAAAATGTTAGCAAAATTTCTTAAATATATTTTGTTAACTGGGAATGTTCTGAAAATGTTAGCACAAAAACATACATCATTCACGGAATGTTTTTATTTTCAGAAATGTTTTAGCTAGACATTCGTCTAACATTTTTTTTAATGTTGCTACTTGTTTCAGAATGTTCAGAGAACAAAATAAAAGAAAAATCAAAATCAAAAGTTCCTTTCATTCGTATTTAGAACATTAGCACAACGTTGGTAAAACATATTTTTGTTAGCTACGAATGTTCTCAAACTGTTAACAAGTGGTGTATAAAGTACCTGAAAGCCATACTCAAGTAAAAGTACAGATATCTTACCAGAAAATGACTTTGGTAGAAGTCACCGTTTAGAATATTACTTGAGTAAAAGTCTAAAGTATGTGATATTTATAGTACTTAAGTATGAAAAGTATTTTTTAAATCTTAAACGTACTTAAGTATGGAAAGTAAAAGTAAATGCAAAATGGAAAATAAGCAAACAAATATATATACATATATATATATATATATATGTTCATGCACAGTTTGAGTAGCAAGATGGTGTTCAGTTTTAACTCTTTCTTCCATTTTGTATTTTTGGGTAAGAATAAGAAGCACTTCATCTGGTACTTAGTGTCTTTCATTCCAACATAAGAAAACTTTTCTGGAATCTGCATCTGAAATAGCATTTAGATGTATTTACACAGTTTATGTATCTCAGAGGGAACATGGATGCATTTAATCTGCAGTTACAGATAGGCCTAATGTTTTGTTTTTAACATAAAACGTTGAATACTGATATTTGAAATAATTTAAAACATGGAAAAAATTGTCGAAATGTGAAATTAAAACCGCCAGTAGGTGTCAGCAAGTGACTGTTAATGAGTGAGTCATTGAGATTCAACCGACTTCATTCAAACGGCTGATTCATTCAGGAACAAAGCATTTGACTGTGTTAATGAGTGAATCACTGAATCATTTATTCAATCGATTTGTTCAAAAAGCTGATTCATTCAATAATAAACACCGTCCATTGCTCAGAGACGCCAAACAGTGCTGTGATCTTTGTTTGGAACTATTTTCGTTGGCAAAATTGAGCAAAAACAAGCAATATTATGTCTAAAATGTAAGTCAATTATTGCTTTACTGAACTTGTATAAAATGATTATAAATGTGTTCATGCTGATATCTGCAGAAAAATGGTACTCTTTGTGTGATATGGATTAAGTTAACTATATTAAATTATAATAATCAGATATATAATATATAATATTATATATATAATATAAATATAAAAAGCATACAGAAGAATTTTTGCAGTCTACAATTTAGAATGCCTTGATTTTTGAGTTTTAATAGACTAATAAATCAACGTGCGTGCACTCCGTGTGTGATTTGGTGATATAGCCTACTTGATAATGTCAGATCGCACATCATTACAACAACACTTACCATATTATCGCAGACGATGCTGTATATCGCACACCCCAGCCTCGACTTGAGTGGAAAATGAAATCATCCGCAGTTGTGCGCGCACTTGTTTGCACATGAGCAAAGGTGTTTTTAGGAGTCTAACTTGCAGACGGCAGACCACTGATTCGTCAAACTAACTATATTGACTATTTCTGACTTTTTTGTAGTAAGTAACGAATATGCTTCGGGGAAATGTATCGGAGTAAAAGTATACATTTTAATTAGGAAATGTAGTGGAGTAAAAGTAAAAGTTGACTGAAATATAAAAACTCAAATAAAGTACAGATACTCCCAAAAAATACTTAAGTACTGTAACGAAGTATTATTACTTCGTTATATTACACCACTGCTGTTAACACAAAAACATTATTTATACATCGTTCATGGTAAGTGTGTGTGTGTGTGTGTGTGTAAGAAACGTTTTAGTTAGACATTCGTCTGTTTTTTTTTGTTAGTGTTGCGACTTGTTTCGGAGAAGTAATACTTCCATAATGTTTGGAAAATAATCAAATAGAATGTTCTCTTTAAAAAAAATTTAAATCTGTATATTCAGAATATTGAGAAAACATTCCGAAATAATGATTTTATAACCTAATGGAAACAATAAAAATGCTTCTTCTTAGAACATATTTCATTAGACAAAGTTAAGCACAAAAATGTGTGGTATTCACAAACAAACAGCACACGAAACTGCTTTCGCAAGCACTAAAATTAGCAACACCATGAGTATTAAGTTTGCTTTCAGAGTAAACATGCCTCTTTTCTATGCAATTTAGGCTTAATATAGAATGTTTTGTATTTACTACAGTATTCTGCTTGGTGCGGCTAATGCTGTGCTATTAGTCGGTGAAAAAAGTATCTAGTGATCGTGGCTCAGAAAATGTATCAAATAATGGAGAAGAGAGTTACAAGCAGCCATACAGTATATCCAGATTCAGCGTGTCGTCAAGTACACTTTCAGCATTTAAAGAGCCGATTGGATGGTGCCTGGATTGCGGCGGTAGAGTGATGCATGCAGACTGTCACAGTTTGGTCTGTGCAGCATCATCTTCCACAATTTAGCACTCAGAACCAACCCGCAAGATTGGAAATTGGCATTGCACTTAGCAGATTTTCCATCACAGAGAGAACAGAATGTGCAAATAAACAGCACTATTAGCAGCCGTGATTCATTATACCAAATTCCCCTCTTGATCTGTTTTTGAAAGTGCATATCATGGAAAACAGGACTATTTTGAAATGAATGGTGTCATGTCACTCCTTCCTCAGACCAATTATTGAAATTAAGCTGCAATATCAAAAGGCTAATCAACAACTTGGAAGTTTTGTTGATGCGCATCTCTCATGCAAAGAGGTTAGCCAATCATAAAAGAGCTAATCTGCATGTTAAATGTCCAGCACGTTCTCACTCCCAATTTATACAGTGGGGAAAAAAAGTATTTAGTCAGCCACCAACTGTGCAAGTTCTCCCACTTAAAAAGATGACAGAGGCCTGTAATTTTCATCATAGGTATACCTCAACTATGAGAGACAAAATGAGGAAAAAAAATTCAGAAAATCACATTGTAGGATTTTTAAAGAATTTATTTGCAATAAAACTTTTTTTTTGGATACGATTAATCGCGTTTGACAGCACTAAAAGCAATGGAGGACCCTGCACGTCGAAAAATGGCATCAAAAAGGGAGGCCAAGGGGTCCTAACCAAGCGTCAATATGTGACGAGTTGGGAGTGAGAACGTGTTGCAAAAGCACCCTGGTTAAAAAAAATTGCGTCTGTTTTGTGCAAGAAACTTTGACTTTCAAACAAAGCATTGAATATGGGCTCTTTAAATCAATGTGCCAAAAATGCTTTACAGCAGGGGTTCTCAACTGGCGAGTAACAACGGATCAGTTCTGATAGGAAAAATGTTTTTGAATGCAAATGATAAAATGCAATGGACCATATAGTCATAAGTATTAAAGACAGAACAATAAAAATGTTTACTGGCTTTAAGCAATGTAGTTGAGAACCACTGACTTGTATTAATGTATAGAGAGAAAAATTCAATTCAAAATGAATGATCATTAATCCATTATTCTGTATGTCTCGCTCTCTCTCTCTGGGAACCTTTAGCTTTAGCCGTACAGGTGACATCCACAGGAGCACAGACGGTCAAGAAAGCCCAGGGGGAGAGTGTTACTCTGGGCTGCACATACACCTTGGATGCTGCGGATATCGGAGACCTGGACATCGAGTGGACACGCGTCAGTCAAGACATGACCCAGAAAGATGAGCTGGTGAGAGAGTGCTGAGAATACAGAATAGAGATTAAAGCACATTCAAGCACATCCTGTATTGATACTCAGGCTTGTTACTAGCATCTTTAAGCAATAGCAAAAATGAAAATAGATCCGTCGTCTTTCGAAAGCATCGGAATGTGCTTAAAATACACTTCTTAAGATGTTTCTCAGAAAACATAAGGGTAACTGGCAATGTGAAGCGACATCTATTTAAATAGCATTTTTAAACCACTTTTATATACTCATATGAGGGTTATTTTCATTACTTTCAACTAAAACCAATATTAACTAAAACGAACTTTCGATAAATAAAAAAAACACAAATTATGATAAAAAAATAAAATAATGGTTAACAAAAAAAATTTATGTATGTCTTAATTTCTTAATTTATTGTTATATATAATACAATTGTATATAATACAATGTAAAAATAAATATAATTGTATTATATTTAATACAAATGACAAAAGTGCAACACACAAAGTATAAAATAAAAACAAATTCAAAATATTCATATAAACTAATAGTGCAACAACATTACTATCGGTATTACAGTTAACTACATTTAGAACGATACTTGAAATAAACGAATTAAAATAAATTATATATAGATTTCAATTACTAATTAATATAAATTATAATACAACTGAATTAAAATAAAATATAATATTTTAAATATAATAAAATATAATGAAAAATAATGAATGAAATATATAGATGTTTAAAAAAACAAATACAATTACAAAACCGCTTAATTAATAAATTCCAACTAGAATTAAAATTTAAAATGAAAAAATTCTAATTTATTTTAGAAAACGGGGTTAATTCCCATTCCATGCTGACCTCGGTTAAAATAACAAAATAATAATAATAATAATTAATTAATTAATTTAAAACATTTAATAGCATCTTAATCATACTAAAATAACACTGACTTGGACTAAATGGAAATGGCACTAAAATTATACTCATATTAATTGAGAGACTGGAATATTTGTCACACTGCATGACCATTTAAAGTGAACTATAAAGGCAGAAAGGTGCAAAGAAAGCATGCTGTGCAGCGTTTCCTTACGTAACATCTGTTGTTTTTGATAAGACAAGAATATAGTAATGTTTTCCCAGCTCCATGGAGATCACGGTCTCCACCTCATCAATCGTATCATCTTGATGGATTTTGTAATTTCCTCCCATTTCTACCTTGTCCAAACCGCTTAACCTCAGGCTTTCCTGGGATGCGTGTAGAGATTCTGAGAAATCCGTGCGTAAGGCTCCGTCTTAATGACGGCAGGTGGTTAGACCTGTTATATTAGATAAGACTTACTGAGCTGGGTTTCTCTGTCTGACAGATCTTATCCTACACTGGAGGGAAACAGTACGAGCTAGGAAGCCCAGACCTGATGAGTCGCTTTAAGTTTGTTGGTGACCCGAGCCGCGGCGATGCCACAGTCAGCTTTTCCAGCCTCAAGGTCTCGGACACGGACACGTACCAGTGCAAAGTGAAGAAGACACCCGGCATTGATTCGAGGAAAGTCACTTTAGTAGTGCTAGGTGAGGACTTGCACATTCTGTGACAGTTTTACCGGTTCTCTCCACCCTAGCCTGCTCCTTTCATCCAGTCGCTCATGATGACATGACTGGAATGGTAGGTGGGGTGGACGCTCTTTGTTCACGTCTGCCTCCTGTTTTCCTCTGCTAACCTCGGCCCAACCCCGCCACCTCGTCTGTCTAGAGACTCAATGAATTCCACCCTCTTGTAAAACTCTGGCTCAGTGCTGTCAGCTTTTAAGAGTCCAGTGTAAATATAGTTTAATTTTTAGACTAGCTTGTTCACATTCGATTCTGTCTGCCATCCCCCCCGCGACACTCCCACCAACCAGCCCCCCCCACACACACACACACGGGGGTGAATGATCATTTTTAATGAATAGTTTTACAGCCATAGTTTTTATTAGTTTTTGCCAAGTTTTTATTCCCAGTTAACAAACAATTTAGAATGACAACAAAAAATAATAATGATACTTTTATAGTTTTCATTTATATTTCATTTATTTTTATATTTTCTGAATTAGTTTGGAATTTTTTTAAATGTCTATATCTTTTAATATGTCTAGTTTTTATTTATTTTTACGGTAACACTTTACAATAAGGTTCATTAGTTAAACATTAGTTATTGTATAAACTAACATGAACTAACCATGAGCAATACATCTGTTACTGTATTTACTAATCTTCACTAACGTTAGTTAATAAACATACAGATGTTCATTGTTAGTTCACAGTGCATTAACTAATTATTAACTAAATATTAATAAACGCTGTACAAGTTTACTTACATTTTAGTTTATTTACCGCATAAAGTTAAACTAAATGAAAATGAGAAATGTTGCCCTGGCAGCTAACTGAAATATATAAATATTTATTTATTTCAAAGTTGTATTATTTTATTTAGTGCTGTCAAACGATTAATCGTGATTAATCGCATCCAAAATAAAAGTTTTTGTTTAAATAATATATGTATGTGTGCTGTGTATATTTATGTATATACATACACACAAACATGCATGTATATATTTCAGAAGAATATGTTATGTTTATATATTAAGTATATTACATATTTTTTTAAATATAAATTATATGAATATAAATATAGACATGTAAATACATGCAATTATTTTCAATATATATACTATATGGGTGTGTGTATTTATACTGTATATATATATATATATACATAATAAATATACACAGAACACACACATATATTATGCAAACAAAAACTTTTATTTTGGATGCGATTAATCGCGATTAATCGTTTGACAGCACTAATTTTATTATATTTGAGTTAACGTTTATTTTATTTTAACTAAATATATTTTTATGGTTTTAGTTAACTATAATAACAATATATTGACTATTCACATTATTTGTGACTGTTTTGCTGACAACATAAAATTAGGCAGCACTGTGGCCATTAAGTTTTCTAAACAGTGTGACACAAATTTCACAGTCCTTCCTTGTCTTGCGATTTGCAGATATCAGTGTGTCAACATGAAAGTGCATTCATTCGCAACTTACTGCACTTCCTTAAATTTGATGCATTTCTATGTGAAACTGGATAAGAGGGAAAAATTAGTATGGCTTGATTTGATCTATGAGGAATCATTTAGATTGTTAAAAACTTGTGCTGTACACCAGAATGCAGTCAGACCTGATGTGAGGTTAAAGCATGTATGTCAAATATCATACATTTTAAAAAAATGAGACTCAAATATTGAGATAAAAACGTTATGCTCTATATTGTCCAGCCCTAGTACACGTTACAGGTTCAAAACAAAACCGTTTGCTCCATGCATCAGCAATGTGATTTTATCCATGACGTCTGATTCTTTTTCTTTTGGTTTCTTTCAGTACGACTTTCGCCCCCAAAATGCTGGGTGGAAGGTAGCGAGGAGAAGGGCGGAACCGTTTCGCTCCGCTGCAAATCTTCCCAGGGTTCACCTCCTCTAAAATATGCATGGACGAAAGAAAGCAGAAACCTGCCACCAACCGCAACACAGAGTGAGTTCCCACCGGTGAACGCAGGTCTAGTGCAACACTACTCAGCAAATACTTCAAGCGAAAGTTTAGCATTTGGTATCGCTTGAATGATCTGTAGCTTCAGGCCTGTGTGTTGTCAAGTCAAATACAGCTGCTGTAGCCTAGATGAAAACAAAAAAAAAAATTTGAGCCTCATAGCAACCAAACAAGATTTTCTGTGTGCAATCTGCTGTAAACGAAGCTGCAGGGCCTTTCGCAATAGCTGCACATTCTGAATGGCTCTTTTGTTTGAAGATCCCCAGACTGGAGAGCTGCTAATCAGAAACCACAGCGACAGCTACACAGGGAGGTACCTTTGTGAGGTCAGCAATGAAGTAGGCACTGAACGATGCACATACGCCCTTCAAGCATATAACCGTAAGTATGGGTGGGTCCGGAATGTATCAGCACACCTAAGCTTCACTTAACGACTGAATGTGAGCACATCAGACAACAACATGTCAAATCGAGTGTCATGTCTCTGACAGAAAGACAAAAGACAGAATTAAACCTGTGAACCAACTCCAGGGTAGGGCTAAAGTAGCCTAATTTTAGTGTAATCAGACCATAAACCTGTCTTTTTAGTCTTTAAGTGCCAGATATTGGTGTCATATCACTGAATTTGTATTTAATGTAGGGATGCAAAACGATTAATTGCGATTAATCGCATTCAAAGTAAAAGTTTGTTTACATACTATATGTGTGTGCACTGTGTATATTTATTATGTATATACAAATACGCACACATGTAAAAAAAATGTGTATGTAAATGTATTTATACTTGTTTATAATTTATATTATAAATATTTTATGTATAAATCTAACTTTTTTTTATATATATACATGTATGTGTGTATGTATATCTATATATACATATATATATATATCTATATATACATATATATATATATATATATATATATATATAGACACACATAATAAATATACAGAGTACACTCACATATAGTATGTAAACAAACTTTTATTTTGAATGCGATTAATCGTTTTGCAGTCCTAATTTAATGTGATCACAAATTAATACAAAGCATTGTAAGTTACTGATTATAAAGCTTTCATGTCCATGGTTATTCAAACAGCGCATGAATTATACAGAAAGCGAACAAAGAACATTTACATTATCAATCACTGACTTCAGTCTATCGCTTTTTTAAAAATTCCTATTATATTCAATGAAGCTGTCTACACTCTGAAACGAATTTCTTACTTACATGGTACGCACAATTGCTTTGTTGTTTATGATGAGTATTCGCGAGAGTGCAGAATTCAGTCAGCGAGTGTGCACACTGTACAAAACTCAGGTGTTTCAGTGATTACTCATCTGAACATTTGATTTATTCATTCAATATTTGACTAATTCCGTGACACTGCTCGTTACACAGTAAACTTCTCGTGTAGCATTTTGAATGTACAAAAATTAAAGGGTTTGTTTAATTTTCATTGGAATAAAAGATAGATTAATGTTTTCGCCTTCATTTGATTACCAGAAAAATGAAAATACACAACACAGAATTTCAAAAAAATAAGTAAATAAAAAAAAAATTTCATAGGGCCCTATTATTGTATACAAATTAATAAATTAAGTTGTTTTTATGAATTGAATTAATTAGATATGTTTTTGATTAAACCATTAAAATGGAATACAGAAAGAAAAAAAAAGCGCAGAATTTGGGCCCTAAGAATGTAATTTTTGTTAAACTTTTAATAGGCCTAAATTGCTGTTAAATTAAACAAGTTTCATGATTTTAATTAATTAGACATGTTTTTTACAGAATTAAACCTGTGAACCAACTCCAGGGTAGGGCTAAAGTAGCCTAATTTTAGTGTAATCAGACCATAAACCTGTCTTTTTAGTCTTTAAGTGCCAGATATTGGTGTCATATCACTGAATTTGTATTTAATGTAGGGATGCAAAACGATTAATTGCGATTAATCGCATTCAAAGTAAAAGTTTGTTTACATACTATATGTGTGTGCACTGTGTATATTTATTATGTATATACAAATACGCACACATGTAAAAAAAATGTGTATGTAAATGTATTTATACTTGTTTATAATTTATATTATAAATATTTTATGTATAAATCTAACTTTTTTTTATATATATACATGTATGTGTGTATGTATATCTATATATACATATATATATATATCTATATATACATATATATATATATATATATATATATATATAGACACACATAATAAATATACAGAGTACACTCACATATAGTATGTAAACAAACTTTTATTTTGAATGCGATTAATCGTTTTGCAGTCCTAATTTAATGTGATCACAAATTAATACAAAGCATTGTAAGTTACTGATTATAAAGCTTTCATGTCCATGGTTATTCAAACAGCGCATGAATTATACAGAAAGCGAACAAAGAACATTTACATTATCAATCACTGACTTCAGTCTATCGCTTTTTTAAAAATTCCTATTATATTCAATGAAGCTGTCTACACTCTGAAACGAATTTCTTACTTACATGGTACGCACAATTGCTTTGTTGTTTATGATGAGTATTCGCGAGAGTGCAGAATTCAGTCAGCGAGTGTGCACACTGTACAAAACTCAGGTGTTTCAGTGATTACTCATCTGAACATTTGATTTATTCATTCAATATTTGACTAATTCCGTGACACTGCTCGTTACACAGTAAACTTCTCGTGTAGCATTTTGAATGTACAAAAATTAAAGGGTTTGTTTAATTTTCATTGGAATAAAAGATAGATTAATGTTTTCGCCTTCATTTGATTACCAGAAAAATGAAAATACACAACACAGAATTTCAAAAAAATAAGTAAATAAAAAAAAAATTTCATAGGGCCCTATTATTGTATACAAATTAATAAATTAAGTTGTTTTTATGAATTGAATTAATTAGATATGTTTTTGATTAAACAATTAAAATGGAATACTGAAAAATTTAAATAAAAAAAGAAAGCGCAGAATTTGGGCCCTAAGAATGTAATTTTTGTTAAACATTTAATAGGCCTAAATTGCTGTTAAATTAAACAAGTTTCATGATTTTAATTAATTAGACATGTTTTTTGTTAAAAATTTAATATTATCATCCAGAAAAATTCAAACGGAAAAAAGGATTTTGGAAAAAAAATAAAACTTAGGCTAATTTGGGAAAAATAAAACGGATTTCATAGGGCCCTACAAAGCCCCCTGGCCCATATGCAACTTTTGTAATGGGAGATGTTCCTTTCATCAGAGCAGTTTAAAGGACCTGATTGCACAGGACAAGGTTTTTTGTTTTTTTTTTAGTTCAAAAAGAGCTAGACCGGTCTGAGCTTGACATGTTGAAACGATATGACATGTCCCGGTCCTGTTCCCCCCCTGAAGTCAAATTTACTTATGTAGCGCTCTTCACAATGGACAATATTTCCAAGCATCTTTACTGAAAAATATTGCAATAATAATGCCTCAAATTCCAGAAGGTCCTCATTTGGAAGTTCAATTAAAAGAAAATGATGTCTTAGTATGTTTATCTGTAAACCCCAGCAAGTATGCCAAAGGCAAGGAACGAAAAACTTCACAAGGTGTCAGAAGTGGAGAAAAAGCAAAAACCCTGGGAGAAACCTCAACTTTCCTGTCAGTTTTCCACCATCCTAAAAACATCCTTAAAAACAGCTACTGTGGTATAGACACTGAAAAGTGGCAAGAAGGTTGTAAATGTGTGACATTGTATAGGGCCCCATTCCTGTGTTTTGCCTGGGGCCCCCAAATCACTAAATCCCCCCCTGAACTGCAGTAGCATATCTGTTTATTGAGGCCATTATGCAGTATGTCCTTGCATGAAATATGCAGACTTGCTCAATAGAGGATTTTGTGCCAACATGTTATTTTCATAAACCTATTTATTCTCCAGATGATTTCGTAAAACTGAATATTTTGTGAAACTTCAGATTAATTGTTTTTCAGGTTAAGCGTGAGCCACTACATAATCTGTCTTTTATCTAAATCTTTTATCTCTAGCAACCAATAAAGCGGGAGTGATTGCTGGAGCTGTGATTGGTGCATTGCTGTTGCTGCTCCTCCTCCTTTTGCTAATCTGGCTCCTGATTTGCTGTTGCAACAAGCGACGCTATGAAAAAGAGGTTGCCAATGAGATCAGGTGAGATATTGCTGGTTTATTATAAGTTGCAATGAAACTGAAGTAATGGCCCCAAATTAAGAATTAATTCCAACAGTTAAATCGTGGCTATAATTTTAAACAATTTATATTGTGGCCACGATTTAACTAAAACAAGGGAAATACTTGATAAAATTATGAAAATAATTCTTGTCCAGAATAATTATATTTTTTGTCTGCATGCATTGGTGATTGATTGAATGTTGAAATGTGGGCGTTGCATTTAAAAATGGAGGCAGATGAACGAGAGCTTGCAGGGGAGGGTGATTGGAGAAGCCTGGCTTATGTCACCATATCTGACCATATGTCGTTTTCACCAGAAGGTCCAGTTATATATACTTTTTAATTATAAGCCAAAGTGAGAACATGCATTATTAATGCCTTTGCTGTCTCAAGTCCAGAATATTAAGGCAAGACATCACAGGTGAATAGGGACAAATTTAAACTAATAGATATCACCATACTTCACCAGTTGATTAATCGCAGTACATTAAGACAACTGTTTTGTATCTGAAATCTTATTTTTAAATATGCAAATAAAGATGGGAATGAGACTGTAAAGTTTAGTGTATGTAAGTTCTGCTAAACAGAATCACTTTTAAAGATGCATATTGTATTTGAAACATCATTTTCGCAAAAGGTTGATGGACATATATTCCATATCTCCTGAAATGCAAAAACTCGTTAGTTGTGTTGACAAATTAATATTTTGTTAAAAACTAATAACAAAAAAACCTCCTTTGTTCTGTATCACACCGGCTAATTTACATATTTGAAAATCACCAAAGCGCAACAACTTTGGGGCACTAATCTTATATTTTTGTTTGAACAACATAAAACATTTCTACCCATTTCAACCTAAAAACTTAAGTTCAGTTGCTACTTGTAATGTAAGCATAATCAACGTGATTGTACAAGTCATCTCAACTCTAATTACATTAAACATTCAAAGTTGAATTTCATATTACTTATCAAAATAAATTGTAATTGTATAATGTAAAAACATAAGCTGCCATGACTTACTGATCATATTTTTTTTTACAATAAACTGAACTTTTTTTGGGGGGGGGACTTTGATCCCATTCAAAGTCGTTTTGGCTCAAAAGCCTGAGCGGTTTGAATGAGCTCAACACTGGCATACTGTCCCTTCCCATCCCTTCGGCAGCGGAAGTAGATCATAGTCGAAGAATGTTTCACAACAAATCATGGGTAAAAACCCTTCTGACTAATCAGCTATACTGGTTATTCATGAATCACAACCACACCCAATAATGATTATCTCAACTGGATTAGTCCCAGATATATGTATGTGACCTCTTTCTACTTCGGCTATACTGTAAATATAAATTTGGATAACATCAAGTGACGTGTTCCTTTCCTCTACCGTATTTTAGGGAGGACGCTGCAGCTCCGGAGAGTCGCCCGGGAAGCCGTAACTCCAGCTTCCGTTCTGTACTGAATTATCGTGTCCATTCGGGGATCCATTACAGCTCTGTGGGCAAAGCCGATGTCACACGGGCCGTATCCGGTCGCAGCAGTACCCACACCGAACACAGCAGGGTCCAAAGGGAAGCAAGCATGCTTGCGTCTGATCACAGGCCTCCGCTCAGATACGACAGCAAATATGGATACCCCGTATAACCACCGATGTCCTGCCAGGGGACACAGCACTGAAAAGATTAAACTCACTCAAAAGATGCAATACTGTGCAAGACCATGGCAAGACTGGAGGACATTAAAACTGCACAGAAGAATATTCACATATGTGAATTTTCCTATGTTCAGGATAGAGATCTTCTAATATATGTGTATAGTTGTGTTGATGTATTTTTGTATGATTGTTTTGCATTTAGGTAAACTGTGGTCATGGAAATCATTTGAATATATTAAACTAACAAACCTTTTAACTTCTTTATAACAATAAATTCAGTCTTTTAAGATTGATAGTAAGAGATTTAAAGTGTCATTTGAGTGGTTGTTTACAAGGGTGAATATACAAAAATATCAAATTATATAAAACATTATATAAAAATAATGATATTCTTATTTGAATAACATTTTTACAAATGTTCAAAATTAGATTATTTTAAAAAAATAACAGAATTATTAAT
>NW_015505621.1:1726103-1726772 GCF_001515645.1 Sinocyclocheilus grahami
AAGTCAAATTTACTTATGTAGCGCTCTTCACAATGGACAATATTTCCAAGCATCTTTACTGAAAAATATTGCAATAATAATGCCTCAAATTCCAGAAGGTCCTCATTTGGAAGTTCAATTAAAAGAAAATGATGTCTTAGTATGTTTATCTGTAAACCCCAGCAAGTATGCCAAAGGCAAGGAACGAAAAACTTCACAAGGTGTCAGAAGTGGAGAAAAAGCAAAAACCCTGGGAGAAACCTCAACTTTCCTGTCAGTTTTCCACCATCCTAAAAACATCCTTAAAAACAGCTACTGTGGTATAGACACTGAAAAGTGGCAAGAGGCCAAAGTTTGTACATCAGTTTACGTAACTGAAAAAAAATTGCGCAAACAGTCTTGTGCAAACACCCCCTAAAGACTGAAATACAACTTTTAAAATCCGAACAGATTTTTAAACACTACTGTAGGCATCATACATTTGCCAACATGGTAGATGGTTACAGAGAAAAACTGGAACAACTTTGGGTAGGTTTACATGACAACGATTGTACTAAAAATGCAGAGGTTTTTCCTTCGTTTTTGAAAACTTTCGCATACAGACAACAATGATCCCAAAACTATGGAAGCCCATTTCCGCCACTGAATAAAAAATAAAAGGTTATTGCGACTTTATCTCACAATTCTGAC
>NW_015505621.1:1728815-1729984 GCF_001515645.1 Sinocyclocheilus grahami
GAGTTTCACAATTTGAGTTGAATTACTGAAATAAATTAGCTTTTCACGACATTCTAATTTATTGAGATGCACCTGTAATAGGCACGTGTACATCATTTGGTGTGATCACAAATTTGCGTTTTTGCAGTTTAGGCTACACAGAGACGATAATGGTATCATTTTCAGAAACTTGCACTCTGAAACCTGTTTTCAAAAGTTTGTGTTTTCAAGCCCCCAAAATGTCATTTTCATGTAAATGAACGGCCAAAACACATCAAACGTTTTCCGTATTTAGTTGATTCACACACTACCAGACTTTCAAGTTGTTCCAACCAAACTCATGTTGCTAGGAGACGCATGATAAATCAAAACAACATGTGTTCTAAAATCAACTCCAAATATTAAACATGTTTCATGTCCTCAGACTGGATGAAATCAGAGTCTGAAGCAACAAAATGAGTTGTGTGTGTACCGAGCTTGTGCCCACCATACACTGTGATTTTTTTGTGAAATCTGTCAAGCCCGACTGCCCGAACTCTGCAACTGGCTCTGACTTTCGCCAACTAGTGTCAACTCGTCCAGACTGCAAATCTGTCCTAAAGTCATGTTGTGTGTTCCAGACTGAAGTTTACCTCAGACAGATCAAACTTGATTGTCAAAGGAATTTCTGTGGACTGTTTGCCAGCGATGGATTTGTGTTGAATGATATGAAATAAAATAACGTTTTCTAAAGACACTTTTTTAAAATGTATTTTCTGCTTTAATCTGCTGCAGTAATGTTTTTAATTTGTTAAATATTTACATATGTAATTAATTTAAATTAAATTTAAAAAATAAAATAAAAAAGCAATGACAGCCGTAATGTTTCATGTCATTGGCACAGCACTGAGTGACTGAAATTAAATCAGGTTAAACTTTTCTTTTTTTTTTTTAATTTTGAATTATACTTTATTTTTACATTTTCTGTTGTCACTTTTAGTATTTTTGGTTCTGTTATTTTTATTAGTTTTGTTTATTTTTTAAGTATGTCTAAAAAAAAAAGTTAGATATAGCCTATTGTTTATATTCGTTTTTATTTATTTTAGATTATTTAGTTTTGGTTACTTTAGTACTTTAAGAAGTGTTGCCTTTCAACCAGCTGAAATAAAAAAAAAATCACATTTTATTTTAGTTAACATTTATTTTGATTC
>NW_015505621.1:1732187-1734214 GCF_001515645.1 Sinocyclocheilus grahami
ACTATGAGATCTGCTCATCTGTTGTTTTATGGCTCATTCCTGTTCCTGTAGCATTTGAGCCCTATAACTTAAGAAATTAATATGCTTGTGTTGTTTTTAAAGAAATAGGCTACTATGGCTTATTTACACAATGGTAGGACAATTTACAGGATGATACAGTGGATATCAACGTGATATTTTGATTCTATTATAATTCTAGAGTGAGCAGAGGCCGGGGGCTAGAGTGAGGAACGGCTGGAGGGCTTGAGTGAGCAGAGGCGGCGGATTCGACGAAGGAGCACCCGGCGGGCTTGCAGCAACCACATGTGACGACCCCGGGCTGAACTCCGCTTCGTCCACGGTGAAAGCCGATCCGGCGATCGACAGCGCGAAGTTGATGTATTCCCTCAGCGACCAGCACGGATCAGCTCCAGGCATGACGAAGCAGATTTCGTCCTCTTTTGGAAGACCAAACAAAGTAGTTTCGCTTTCACAACGAAACACACAGCGTCTTCACGACATGGCGGCGGTGGCAACAACAATACTACAGCGAGAATAAAAGTTACGCCTTCTTTCTTTGCGTGAACATTTGGGCGGCATTATGCAAATCTTCCCACATAGTGACGTAGACATGTGGAGGCGTGTTAGAACGAGCTGTTTTAGTTAGGTGTGGCTGACTCAACTTTTATAAAAAATATCTCTTTGGATTTGAGACTTTAGTCTTTGCAACTTTACAGATCTTCTTTATGCACCAAGAGCTTGTAACACTCCAAAGAGAAAGGAAAAATTGAAATCGCATCATATGACCCCTTTAAAGAAAACTAATTAACATGACTCCGTCTTTTAAAAAATGGTCAGTTCAGTATTTTCTCCAGTATATTACGATGAGGACATGGAAAATGTACCATTAATCTTCTTCAAAAGGAACTATAGTTGTGTGTTTGTCCAATTAAATCACTTTTGTATCAGTCTATATGGATGCATTGTGATTTATTATTTAATACCCATAATAGCTTTCATGGTTTATGAGATGTTTGGATTCACAAACAGAATACTGTAGGTTCCCCTGATTATCCAAGGCTTTAATCCGTCAGATCTGTGGGCAAAATGTCAGGGTCATGTAAGTATTCTCACTATCAGAGGAAACTGACTACTGGGTTGCTAAGGAAACGAGAAGACGTTTGGCTCAAGGCAAGGACCGCTGGAGGTGTTCGAATGTTTTCAGCAAAATTAACAGAGAGCACTGAAGTTCATCAAGAGCAGCCCGCTTACGCTGACTGTGTTATCTGCTGCATGTTAAACAGCCATATTCCAATTAAGGCGCATGGTGCATGTGAATGTCAGGCAAGCTATATTTGTCTTGTGAATGAGGTGCAGTCTTTCTCAGGACTCCATCTCCTCGTAATGTGTTTGGGTGGTATGTGTGCTAGTCAAATAAAACCTCTGGACATCCAGGGTGCATTAGCACAGGAAGGACGGGTGCAGGCAAAGCAGTCTGACCGCCTCAAAATTTGGCTTCGATTTACATTGGGCACATCTGAATAATTATACAATATAATTGAGAACAGCAGATGATATTCAGCATATGGCATAGAAACAAAGATTAATACATATTAAAATTGTAGTTTCTTTCCTTCCAATAGCCTACTGAATATGTGCCTACAAAAGCTCAACCTCTAATAAATGTTCATCTACATCCTATCAGTCTGACATAGACACAATCATTTATTTTTGGTGTGAAAAAGGCTGATTTCTTATATTTCCCTCTCTTAATTTAGCCATATCCTAAACTGTGTCCTGTAATACCCATCCTGCAAAATAAATATACACAAAAATAAACATTAGATCGATAGATCGACGAGACGGGATGATGGATGGATGGACGGACGGACGGACGGACAGATAGATAGATAGATAGACAGACCGACAAAGATAGACAAGATAAATAGACAGACAGACAGACAGACAGACAGACAGACAAGATAGACAAGATAGATAGATAGATAGATAGATAGATAGATAGATAGATAGATAGATAGATAGATAGA
>NW_015505621.1:1734708-1735064 GCF_001515645.1 Sinocyclocheilus grahami
AGATAGATAGATAGATAGATAGATAGATAGATAGATAGATAGATAGATAGATAGATAGATAGATAGATAGATAGATAGATAGATAGATAGATAGATAGATAGATAGAGACAGACAAGACAGACAGACACACAGATAGATACATAGATAGACAGATAGATAGATAGATAGATAGACAGACAGACAGACAGACAGACAGACCCACAAAGATAGACAAGATAGATAGACAGACAGAAAGACAAGATAGATAGATAGATAGATAGACAGACAGACAGACAGACAGACAGACAGACAGACAGACAGACAGACAGACAGACAGACAGACAGACAGACAGACAGACAGAGATGATAGATAGAT
>NW_015505621.1:1736630-1754051 GCF_001515645.1 Sinocyclocheilus grahami
ATAGATAGATAGATAGATAGATAGATAGATAGATAGATAGATAGATAGATAGATAGATAGATAGATAGATAGAGATAGATAGATAGATAGATAGATAGATAGATAGATAGATAGATAGATAGATAGATAGATAGATAGATAGATAGATAGATTTTAAATATATGTAAAAAGTATATTTGCTTTGTTTCAAAATAAATTTATGTAAATATATTTTCTGCCAATATTTTTGTATAGTTTTGAAAATATATTTAAAAAACATATTTATATTTTAAATGCACTTATTTTTTTCACATATAAAATATATTTCCATATATTTCACAGTCTAAGAAAATACATTCACAAATGTCACAAGCAAAAAAAAAAATACTTTATTTGTTGTCTATAACAAATGTTAACATCTTTGAATAAAATCTGCAACATATTTTAAAATGTTCCAGATAGATAGATAGATAGATAGATAGAGACAGACAGACAGACAGATAGACAGATAGACAGACAGACAGACAGACAGACCGACAAAGACAGACAGACAGATGGATAGATGGATAGATGGATAGATAGATTTTAAATATATGTAAAAAGTATATTTGCTTTGTTTCAAAATAAATTTATGTAAATATATTTTCTGCCAATATTTTTGTATAGTTTTGAAAATATATTTAAAAAACATTTTTATATTTTAAATGCACTTATTTTTTTCATATATAAAATATATTTCCATATATTTCACAGTCTAAGAAAATACATTCACAAATGTCACAAGCAAAAAAAAAATACTTTATTTGTTGTCTATAACAAATGTTAACATCTTTGAATAAAATCTGCAACATATTTTAAAATGTTCCAAAAAAAAAACAATATTACAATGTATATGTGTGTTACAATGTACTACATATATGGAGATGTATTTTCTTGCCCCTGAAATACATTTTGTTGCAACTAAATATATTTTCGATTTCAAAAATATATTTCATTGAGCTACAAAATATATTACAAAATATTACAAAATATATTTAAAAGTAGTTGGGGGAAAAAAAACACAATGTCTGGATGGTGGTTAAAATTACTAGTCATGCTTCTGTGCCATAAAACACACTGCTTTAAATATGGTTACGGTCAGCGTATGAAATCATCCTTCAAACCTGGCTTTATAGCTGGCGTATAAAAGTCAGGTGGCTATTGTCAAGAGCTTTCAGCACCAACCATAGCAATTCAGCTTCAATTTTCTCCCTATCATTTACTATTTCATAAAAAAAAAAAAAATATTTGCAACGACGACAGAAAACCATTTTCTGGTATTTTTATCTCCTAAATGCACAAGGAGCTTGAGCACAGTGAAGATGAGAGAAAATATTTAAGGCCTCCAAAACAAGGTACTTAAATGTTATTTTTGAAGGAAGTAGAACTCTTTTTAGTGTGTGCATGTTTACAGAGAAAATGTATGCATTGATGAATGAATGAATATTCATTTAGTGTCTGATGTGTCCAGCTGTATGAGTTTTCATACAGCTGGAAAAGAAATTAAATGTCTAGCAGGTAAGAACATTTTATCTTTTTTTATGAGAAATGTTCGAGTTGATGAGTTCTCTGACCTTTGAGTGCAGACTTTGGCATCTTTATAGTTTTATTTTGGTATTTTTTATATAGTATTATTATTAATTAATTTTTTTTAAATAGCTTATGTTTTTTTATTTTAGTTGTGCATGTTTACAGAGAAAATGTATGCATTGATGAATGAATGAATGAATGAATATTCATTTAGTGTCTGATGTGTCCAGCTGTATGAGTTTTCATACAGCTGGAAAAGAAATTAAATGTCTAGCAGGTAAGAACATTTGATCTTTTTTTATGAGAAATGTTCGAGTTGATGAGTTCTCTGACCTTTGAGTGCAGACTTTGGCATCTTTATAGTTTTATTTCGGTATTTTTTATATAGTATTATTATTAATTAATTTTTTTTAAATAGCTTATGTTTTTTTATTTTAGCTTTAATTTTAATTTTAAAATAACGTTGTAGCGTGCCCTTGTCTTTTTAAAAATGTTTTCTTTTTAGCTTCATTTTTATTTCAGATTTAGTACTTCACCATAATTTTAAACTTTTATTTTTAAACAAACTTTTAGTATTTGTTTGTTTATATATATATATATCCAAGGTAACATTTTTCATTTGAGTATCTCATCTAATATTTTTATTTTACTTCATTTTAATTACGGAAAACCTTTTTTTTTTTTTTTGGTAAACAGTAACAACACCGTTTCTGGATCACTGGGATCTTTTTCTCAGGAGAAACATCTAATGATCTAAATGTAATCTCTCTGCAGATATAGAACTGTATTAAAGAGATCTCTTTTCTTTCCTATGTGTATGTTAAGACCACTGCACTCGTACAGAGGGGGCGATCAATCATGCTGTCGTTCTTGGACAAACTCGTGGCCTGGGTGCTGACAGGCTTCTTGGCGATTCTCACCATCTTCTTCAACATGTACCTGCTTCTGATCAACCAGAGGAACTACCGGAAGAGCACGAAGCACCGACTGAATCCGGCCGACTTCATCATCACGGCCATCTCCCTGGCCAGCATCTCCCTGCAGGTCCTCACGTACTTATGGCAGACGCTGGATGTGATCGACACCGTGTGCCGCATCAGCTTGGCGGGGGCCATCCTACTGGTGCTCATCTTCAGCGTCAAGTTCATCATCTTCTGGAGCACGGCGTTCCTGACCTTCTACTACGGCACTAAACTGGTGGTGGAGCCCGTCCACTGCTACACACGCATCCAGGAGGCCATCGTCAAACACGTCCACACGGCCCTGGCGGTGATCGTCGTGAGCGGCTTTGCCAATTGCGTTCCACTGCTGAGCGTGTTGACCTACTACAACGGCACCACCAGCGGGCTGAGTGACTGCGGGTCCATCATGCCCACCGACATGACCGGACTCGCCTACATCTTCTACTACGTGATCATCTCTGATATCGTTCCAGGAATCATAATGGTCAAATGCAGCATTTCCATCTCGTACCACCTGGCCAAACATCTGCTGGACATGAAGGCCAGCTCCAACGGCGCCCACGGGCCCAAGCTCGGCACGCAGATGCGGGTCATCAAGATGACTCTCAGTTTGGTGGTGGTGTTCGTGATCTTCGTGATCGTGGACATCTTCACGCAGATGACGGTGGTGCTGATGAGGCAGAACACACTGGCCCTGACCATTCTCTTCGCCAGCATCTACACCACAGTCAGCGCGCTCGTGCTGGTCTATGGGAAGAAAAGCTACTGGAAGGAACTGATCGCATCCTATAACCTGTTTTTAGACGAGTACCCTTGTTTGAGCAGCATGAAGGTGGAAGAAGTCAAAACAGAACCACATGAGCACAGCCATGGGCACTGAGCTTGATAGAAATGATATAGTTGTAGAGCTTCTTGCTATTTGTCCTGAGAGAGACCTGGTGAGAACTCTTCGAAATCTGCAGGGCATCGGATATTCGGATCTTAAAATGGTCTGCAGAAAAAGTGATTCTAAATATACAGTAGACACAACACAGCTGAAAATGTCTGAATGTCATTGCAATAAACAATTAAATATTAAAGCAAGTGGCAACTATTTTTCTTTCAAATAAAGGTCAGTTGCTTTGGTATTTTTTCATCTAATGCATTGACATTCAGAAATAAAACTATCCTACACTCTTAAAAATAAAGGTTCCAACTGGGGGTTTTCACAGCGATGCCATAGAAGAACCCGTTTTGGTTCCCCAAAGAACCTTTCACTGAACAGTTCTTAAAAGATCCATTTTTTTCTCCGTGTGAAGAACATTTGAATAATCTAAAGAACCTTTTGTGGAATGAAAAGGTTCCATGGATGGTAAAGGTTCTTTGTGGAACCATTGATGCCAATAAAGAACCTTTATTTTTAAGTGTAATCTTGTAATCAGTCATAAAGTACTTATAAATATCTACATTTATTTAATCAAAGATACAGAGTGTAGTTTCATAGAAATGATATAATTGTAGCTTTTTGCTATTTTTCCCCGAGAGATCCAATGAGAAGTCTTTAAAAACTTAAGAAAAAAGAAAACAACAACAAAATAAACTTGCAAAAAAGAGATTTTAAATGTACAGCAGACACAACACAACTGAAAGTGTTTGAATGTCATTGCACTGAATGTATATATATATATATATATATATATATATATATATATCAAAGCAAGTGGCAAATAGCCATTTTTCAAATAAAGAGCATTTGCGTCAATATTTTTAATCAAATGCAACAAATGACATTCAGAGTGTGGCGCAAATGTTTTAATGCTTTTAAATAAAAGCTATGAAATATTTCTACATATTATTTCTACAGATTTGCATTTATTTCATCAACAATAAAGAGTTCACCTTGATATAATTTATATAGTTGTTTCTATTTTTCCAGAGGGACCCAGTGGGAAGTCTTCAAAAACTTCACTGCATCACTTTGGACCTTCGGATCTTAAAATGGTCTGCAAAAAAAGCGTTTTTTTTTTTTTGAAGTTTCTTTAAAATAAAGGCCACTTGCTTCATTTTTTTCATCAAATGCAATGAAATTAAGACATTTTAAGTGTTTAAAGTGACCCAATTATGGTAATGAAAGGTTCATATTTTGGTTTTGGGAGTCCCCAACAACAGGTTGACATGCATGCAAGCTCAAAAAACACTTTCATTGTCTTATAATATGCATTTATTTTTTACCGTACTTGCTCAACGACTCCCAAACGATTAATTTTTCCAAGCCCCTCCTTTGCGTGATGCTAATCTGCAGTGATTGGTCCGATTGGTCTCATTTTCATTTCATCATGCCTGTAATGCCTGATAAAGCAGCGTTTGTGAGCGCAGTGCTGCTTTGTGTACAGCGTTACCGGGGAAACCGCTATTTTTCTGCTCCAAAAGCGCCACCTAGCGGCAAAGAATGAATTTGTATCTTCATTCAGACCAATGCGAAAAGACTGACAAGTGGATGGGCAATATGCTAATGTTTCATGTTGACTTCATGAAAGGCTTGGGATTCGTTTTTAAAAACGACTCGTTTCAATGATTCAGAGTCAACTCTTTCTTTTGAGAGACAATAACTTTATACACGGTGCACTTTCAGATTTAAAACGTTGCAGGTTGTTTTCATTCACTTAGAGCTGTGTTACACACTGCAAGGTAATTTTCAAAAATCCATAATAGGGGCACTTTAAACCTTTAGACTGTACTTTCTATCAATCATAAATAAAGTATTTATAAATACGCATTTATTTAATCAAAAATACGGAGTTTAGTTTGATAGAAATGATATAATTATAGCGTTTTGCTATTTCTCCAGAGAAACCTTCTGATCTTAAAATGACCTGCAAAAAAAGAGATTTTAAATGTACAGCAGACAAAACACAACTGAAAGTGTCTGAATTACATTGAAAAAAAACTTTAATGTGCTAATTTTCTTTAAAAATACAGACCACTTGCTTTATTTTTTTAATCTAATCCAATGAAATTCAGACATTTTAAGTGTGGCATAAGTGTTTTAAATGTAATTAAATAAAAGTTATAAAATATGTATACATATTTGCATTTATTTCATCATCAAAAAGAGCTCAGATTAATATAATTTATATAGTTCTTGCTATTTTTTCTAGAGGGACCCAGTGAGAAGTCTTGAGACGTGAAAATGAAATATTTCAAAATAAAATAGAATCTTTAGAAATTCTATCGATCATAAATATAAAAGCATTAATTAAAAATTTGCATTTATTTCATTAAAAATAGAGTTCAACTTCATAGAAATGATATAAAGTAGTAGCTTCATGCTGTTTTTCCAGACAGAATGCAGTTTTACATTTCTTTTAATCTGAGATGATAGTGTGATTTTATAACTCATATTCTTTCAGCTCTGAGCGTTAGATGTTATTGCACATTGTGTTATGAAAGTTTGCGCAATCGTTCTGCTCTACTAGTCCTTAAAGGTTCATGTTAGCCTAACTTATCAATGGTTGACATGAATAAAGCATAAAAAAATTCACTTCTTGCCTTTTGTGTAAAGAAACTCCTTTGTGTGCTGAAAGTTTCTGCAACATCTTTTGTGCAAGTGTACGCGTGCAGTTCATCAAACATGACATTTTGATTTATTAAAAAGTAATACAAAACCTTTCAGCACGTTTGCATAAAGCACCACAGTGGTTCTTACAGGAGTTTGACAGACTCATTCACGAGGCTCATTAAGCATAGAAACATTAATGGAAGGCTTTTCATCCGCGTTTCTTTTCCAGACTAGTACTCTTGAGTGAGCTTTGTGTCGTAAAAGAGTTCCAAATTTGTACTGAGCATTAAATATTTTCTGCTCAGGTCAGTTTCGCTTTCCTCATTCATAAAGAAATTATCTTTCAAGTGGGTTCATAATTATTACATTCATTACAGCCAAAGCAAGCATTTTAATGAGTACTGGATGCAAAAACTTCACTGCATCATTTTGGAGCTTTGAATCTTTAAATGTACAGTGGATATATAAAGTAGACGAAACAATTTCAATGTCTGAATGTCACTGCATTAACAAAACAAAATAACAGCAAGAGACAACTAAACCTTTCTGTGAAATGTTTTGCTTTAAAAGTGTCATTTTTTTAAATAAAGGTCATTTTGATTTAATTTTTTCATCTAATGCATTGGCATTCAGATATTTTAAGTGTGGCTCAAGTGTTTAAATAATTTAAAATAGAAGCTAATCTTTATACAGTCTATTGATCAAAAATATAGTTAAAGTAGTAATATTATTGCAATTTAAAATAAGTGTTTTCAATTTGAATATATTTTAAAATGTAATTTATTCCTGTGACACAAAGCTGAATTTTCAGCATCATTATTCCAGGCTTCAGTGTCACATGATCCTTCAGGAATTATTCTAATATGCTGATTTGCTGCTCAAGAAACACTTATTATTATTATCAGTGTTGAAAACAGTTATGGTGCTTCATTTTTTCCCAGGCTTTTATGAAAATGCTCAAAAAGAATAGTATTTTTTAAAATCCTTTGCAACATTGATCAATTTAATGAACTTTTGATCAATCTAATGCACTTTTGATCAATTTAATGCATAATAAATATTCTTTTCTATTATATATACAAAACAAAAACAAAACTTACTGACCTCCAAATGTTGAACGGTATAGAGTAAATATAAATATATAGAAATGTGGAGCCAGCGGATAAAACACTTCCTGATGCAGAGAGGAAAGATCAAAAGACACTCAAGTACCTCAGAAGACCGAGCCTGGAAATCAAACCATATATGCCCAATAAAAACAACTCTGACAGAAGGAGGAGAAGGAGGAGGAGGAGGAAGAGAAGGAGGAAGAGAAGGAGGACTGGATGCAAAAACTTCACTGCATCATTTTGGAGCTTTGAATCTTTAAATGTACAGTGGATATATAAAGTAGACGAAACAATTTCAATGTCTGAATGTCACTGCATTAACAAAACAAAATAACAGCAAGAGACAACTAAACCTTTCTGTGAAATGTTTTGCTTTAAAAGTGTCATTTTTTTAAATAAAGGTCATTTTGATTTAATTTTTTCATCTAATGCATTGGCATTCAGATATTTTAAGTGTGGCTCAAGTGTTTAAATAATTTAAAATAGAAGCTAATCTTTATACAGTCTATTGATCAAAAATATAGTTAAAGTAGTAATATTATTGCAATTTAAAATAAGTGTTTTCAATTTGAATATATTTTAAAATGTAATTTATTCCTGTGACACAAAGCTGAATTTTCAGCATCATTATTCCAGGCTTCAGTGTCACATGATCCTTCAGGAATTATTCTAATATGCTGATTTGCTGCTCAAGAAACACTTATTATTATTATCAGTGTTGAAAACAGTTATGGTGCTTCATTTTTTCCCAGGCTTTTATGAAAATGCTCAAAAAGAATAGTATTTTTTAAAATCCTTTGCAACATTGATCAATTTAATGAACTTTTGATCAATCTAATGCACTTTTGATCAATTTAATGCATAATAAATATTCTTTTCTATTATATATACAAAACAAAAACAAAACTTACTGACCTCCAAATGTTGAACGGTATAGAGTAAATATAAATATATAGAAATGTGGAGCCAGCGGATAAAACACTTCCTGATGCAGAGAGGAAAGATCAAAAGACACTCAAGTACCTCAGAAGACCGAGCCTGGAAATCAAACCATATATGCCCAATAAAAACAACTCTGACAGAAGAAGGAGAAGGAGGAGGAGGAGGAGAAGGAGGAAGAGAAGGAGGAGGAGAAGGAGAAGGAGAAGGAGGAGGAGAAGAAGCCACGGAGGTGCAAAACTCTAAGAGAGACTCTGAATAGACTAGACATAGACATCAGATCTCTTTCAGTGTACTGACAGTCACTGTTTACATCTCTAGGGGTATGCTCAATGAAATGGAGCCAGAAAGCCCACAGATGTACGAAGCCATGTACAACATCCAAGCCCAGGCCCTTACTGCCTCTGGACCACATCAGGCCAGAGACTCGGGTACTGTGATATTTAAAGCTCTTCATCTTCATATAGGTAGTCTGCTAGTATATTCTAAACTGTGTAATATTGTATTTCTTTCATTGTTTAGATTATTCTGAATTGCCTCCTTTGACCTGCTCTAACGGCCCAAGGGATCCTGTTGGTGCATGTGGTGAGGAGGAGGAGGAGAAGGAGGAAGAGAAGGAGAAGGAGGAGGAGGAGGAGAAGGAGGAAGAGGAGAAGGAGAAGGAGGAGGAGAAGGAGAAGGAGAAGGAGAAGGAGGAGGAAAAGGAGGAGGAGAAGGAAAAGGGAAAGGAAAAGGAGAAGGAGAAGGAGAAGGAGAAGAAGAAGAAGAAGGAGGAGGAGGAGAAGGATACTTCCAGTATCTTACTTGGCATTTGTTGAAGCTGTAAAGTGTAAAGGCAGCTTGACTGATACATAAAATGTATGTATTTTGGATGTATTTTTCAATTTTTTAGCGTTTAGTTTTTACACGTTGCTATATTAATTATAATTCAAATACATTTTGTTTTACTGACCACAATTTTGTTGTTGATAATAGTTGAGTGGCACTTTGAATACATTTTGGAAAAAGTCAGTCAATCATTTTACAGTACATATGCAGAGACTATGACGTTCAAACACTTTCCAGCAGGAGATCTGTGGAGAAGAGGACAGCGCGTACAGTATACATTATGCTCTATTCTGGTCTGGCGTCAAAAAAACGAACAACAGCAAATCATATTGTCAGCATCCAAAATTCCAATGTAAAGAAAACGGAAATGTGGATTTAAAAGCCACATAAACAATTTCCAGCAACGAATGCCGGGCTAGAGGATACTTTACTTTGTGTGCCATTTCAAAAAAATACTCAATAAAAAAAGAGCAACACCTTCACAGGCGAGATTATTCAGTCTGTAATCTCCAGCCTGAGGGACGGCAAAGAGCTTTGATCTGCTGCTGTGTCGAGTCTCACCCACCTCCTTGCTTAAGTGGAAAAAGTAGTAAACGGTTTGATTCAAGATTTCTTTTGGCACTTTTATTCAAACCGGAGTGCAAAAATTCTTAAATAACAGTTAGGATTGGTTGTTTTCCATTGGTTTTCATGGGTTTCTGCCTGTAGGTGGCAAAAATGGTCCACTTTGACTGAAAAATAGAAATAATTACTTTAAAAACACATGCATTTACTATACTAAAAAAGTGATTGGATGTTGAAATGATCCGCAGAGGCCAGAATACCCTTGGTTTTTGTTCAGAATTAAACAAATTAAAATAAAAAACACTATTTCATTCATTCAAATCGTATTTAAATTGCTGTTTCAAGTTTAAATAATGCTGTATGTAAAGAAAAATTCTATATTTACACTTACAATCCATTTAAAAAAACATTGTTCTGGTTTTCCCTGGAATTTTGTGAAATTTCTATCACACTTGTTCTGATAATTGTGCGATTTAATACAGAATGTACAAAATATTTCATGCAGAAAAAATAATTTTCCATGTGCACATCAATTAAATATTACCCTATTTGCAAAACAGACTCTTTTTAGTACAAAACTATGCAATCTTTATGAAAATTACCTTATTATAAGAACCCATTAATGCTGACAGACCCAGTGTAGTTTTTAACCAGTGAACTTTTAAGAATGATCCTGCTATTCTGATGTCTTTGTGTAATTACTGGCGCGCCGCATTCAACAACATGACAATGAATAAATTAAAGCATCCAAAGTTGCAGTTGCATTCTAGCATGATGAATGAAGACAAATTTTGAATCACAAAAGAAAAAAAATCTAAACATCTTTACCGTATACATTTTTTTTTTAAAAAGCAAAAAAATACAGTGTACAAATACAAATACAGTGCATGTACTACTAAAGTGTGATATTTTGACTTGAGGTAAATGAACAAGCAAGCCCTAAAACCTTCCTAGAATGTTTCACTAAGCTATATATGTTGCTCCAAACTAAAATGTACCAATCCATAAAGTACCACGCTGTACCTAGGTGAGATTTAAAGGGATAATAGATAAACATGTGCTAAACATTTACTCACTCTTAGGTAATCCAAGAGTTTGTTTCTTCATCAGAACAGATTTGGAGAAATGTGGCATTGCATCACTTGCTCACCAGTGGATCCTCTGCAAGGAATGGGTGCCGTCAGAATGAGAGTCCAAACAGCTGATAAAAACATCACAATAATCCACACCACTCCAGTCTATCAGTTAATGTCTTGTAAAGTACAAATCTGTGTGTTTGCAAGAAACAAATCCATCATTAAAACTTCCGTCTAAAAATCCATATTCCATAATATCGCTTTCTCCAGTGAAAAAGTCATCTAGCCTGAATCAGGAGAGAAATATGCACAGATCAAGCACCATTTACAAGGTGATACAGTCTATAATAGTTCTAAACAAATATGTGGGTGGATTTTGATGTGAAAAGACAATAGGGCACTGACTGTTTCACTGGAGGAAAATTTTAAGTTAAAATATCTTGATGTATTTGTTTTATTTATAATTAGATGGACTGGAGTGGTGCGGATTATTTTTATGGAATATTGTGATGTTTTTATCAGCTGTTTGGACTCTCATTCTGACGGCACCCATTCACTGCAGAGGATCCATTGGTGAGCAAGTGACAATGCTACATTTCTCTAAATCTGTTCTAATGAAGGAACAAACTCATCTACATCTTGGATGGCCTGAATGAGAGTATATTTTCAGCAAATTTCATTTTGGAGTCAACTATTCCTTTAAGTGTCGACACAATATGGAGCATTATAGAATTCAAGCACAACTGATCTGCTGTTTTGCAATCATGACAAAAATAATACTAGACATTTTAAATCATTTCATAAAGCTTGCATTTTTATACCGCATCTCTCTACAATTAAATTTAGTTCACATGCTTTTTAAATGTTTGGGATTTTTTTATACAAATGTAGCTCTCTAGAGTGGAAAAAAAACACAACCGCATCAAGAGTCTTTTCTTGCTTAAGGGGGAAAGTAATGCAAACTGTGCTGTGGGTGAAAGAGGTTCAACTACAAACGTTTTAATTGCATGAACGCGCAACCTGACAATCATGAGCAATGTGCAAAGTGAATATGTGCACAGAACTTCGTTAGCTTTAAATATCTCTATTTCTAAGGCACAGATACAGGTCGAGATTAACTACTGTAATCCAGTGGATGTGAGGCTGATTTTAACATTCAACAAACCAAACAACCAACCTTTGGTCACGTTCCTGCCCAGCAGTTCTGAATAAATACACACAAGAGGTCCATTTCCAAATGATAAAATGATGTTGTTTGCTGTTTGCTACCAAAAATGAATTCTAAACAAGTTTAATCAGAATTCCCAGATAACCATGACAAATAATCTCTCCGCTCTGAATTTTTTAAAAGAGGAACAAGTACCGTTCAGAGGTATTTTTCACACTTCTTATTTGAGACATGGTACCACAGACGTCTGCATCTGGATTCAGGGGAACCGGAGAGTCATCATTGCGGATTGCTCTCATAGGTGGGAAACATGGACTTGCGTGTTTTGGGTGGCGGCGGTGGAGGCTTGTTTTCAACTTTCGTCGGTAAAGGAGGCGTAAACTACGGGTGAAATAAAAGAGCAAAAGCATTTTAGCTTTCTAAATATTTTTGTCAAAGATTTTAGATCAAAATACAGATGAAAGTGCAAAGGAAAGTGTAAATTCACTGCTAATTTTGAACTGTTTTCCTAGTGCAGACTGTGCTTGCTGGGTCTTACGTCGGAGGTGGAGTTATAGATGCTCTCGCTCTCGTGAGGGTGTTTTTTGGGCGGCATTGGTGGAGGGGTGCTTGTGATGTCCAGTGTGCTGAAGTCACTTTCACTCGGGAGACACGTGTAACCTACGGGACGATGATCAATATGAGGTTTAATAATGTTTATACAGATGTGCTGAGGCATAATCACTGTTCTGGATGATTATGTTCTGTGTATTTATTTCTATTATTGTTTATATATCCGTAAATATTTGTAGGAATTTCCATTTGTTTAAAACTGAACTGAATCAGCACTGAACTGACTTGAGCTAAATAATGACACTACTGGCTTTTTAGAGCTGCTTTCCAACAGAATTTGAATTAGTCTCATATTTGATAAAGTTTGCGTCATTTATTCTGTTGTTTTACCGTTTATTACTGTAAAGATGATTTTAAACAATCTGTATTGCATAAAGCACTATAAAGGTGATGACTTAAAACTTGTTTTAACTAAAAACTTTTCATTTTTAATAATTCATGAAAATTCATAAAAATATAGAATTCAATATTAAAGCTGCAGTCGGTAAGTTTTGCCTCCTTGTCGCCATCTCTGTTTGAAAACCTGCAATTGCAGTTACTTGCAGAATTATCTTCTTTGCGTGGGTTGTGCGCCGGCACAAAATAAAGTTAATTAGCTCATATCACATCAAACCATGCAAATTATGATTATTGTTATACTTTATTCTTAAATTGTTAATGTTAACAACCTCAGCATGGCGTGACTATGTGTGTATTTGCATGTAGACTTCAAATTATGTACAGTCTAATCTCTAATTGTCATACCATTCGAATTTCATATAAAGAAATTATTTTAACCCACAAAGCAAATGCTTCTTCCTTCTTCCTTTTGTTTTGTTTTAAAAGAATTAACACTTTTATTCAGCAAGAATGCATTAATCTGTTCAAAAATGACAGCCAAGACATTTATAATATTATAAAAGTAGTGTTCCTGTGGTTTAGTGGTAGAGCATTGCGTTCGTAGTGCAAAAGGTTGTGGGTTCGATTCCCAGGGAACACACTTACTGGTAAAAAATGTATAGCCTGAATGCATCAGTCAAGTCAAAGCATCTGCTAAATGCATAAATTATTAAATAAAAAATTTATATTTCAAATAATGCTGTATTTTGAACGTACTACATATTTCAAAGAATACTGAAAAAAATTATTGTATCAAGGTTTATTGTAGGTTTCTGCAAAAATATTAAACGACAACTTATTTGTGTTTTTAACTTACTTGTTTTTAACATGGATAATAATAAGAAATGTTTCTTGAGCAGCAAATCAGCATATTAGATTGATTTCTGAAGGATCATGTGACACTGAAGACTGGCGTAATGATGCTGAAAATTCAGCTTTGCATCATAGAAATAAATTCTATTTTAAAAAATATTCAAATAAAAAAAAAACTATTATTTAAAATTGTAATAATATTTCACAATTTTACTATTTTTACTGTATTTCGGATCAAATAAATACAACCTTGGTGAGCATAAGAGACTTCTTTCAAAAACCGACCTCAAACTATTTGAATGGCAGCATACATTGAAAACTATTTATTTTAAAGAATAAGTACTGCAGCCAATGGTAGCATTACCATATTCATGCACCATGGCAAAGGAAAACCATAGCTCATGTCAAGAAAAAAACAATCATCTCGGTTTGTGTCGGATGTGTGGTTGTGCACTCACTGGAGCTGCGTGGTGTGTGCGGTGAGGCAGGCAGAGGGCTAAGAGGGTTGTGTAAACTCAAATTGGATGATTCTCCATGAAACAGTGACAGCGTGAGTCTCCGGTCTCCTATTGTCAGACTTTTAGGCCTCTGCTGCTTCTCTGGAGGAATCTGCACCATACAGACAGCATATAAAATGAATCATATCTCCAAATATTAAATTAGTCCACTTTAAATATGTTCTTTCCTACGATTTATTCCACTCAATCCTTCGATTTCACTATGAAATGACACAAATCAACATCAAACAGATGTTAAAATCAGAGAATGGTCACATTTCATATTGTGAACAGCTCACTGACAGCCATGAACAGAGAAAATAAATACAAGGTCACCTCGTCTGTGTCAGAGCGTCGCTCCAGTAAGACCTGAGACTTGCTCATGCTCCATTCTTTCCTGTTCTTCTTACTTATCCGATTATCTTCCTCCGAGCGAGACAGAACCAAAACCCTGCTGTCGCTCACGCGGGAGAGCAGTGAACTGTGAGAAAAAGAGACAAGCAGATGAAACCCTTTTGCACACCTATACAAATCCTCTGAGCATGTCGTCCATGTATTACACATTTGTAAGACAACATTCTGGTTGTGTATTAGTTTAGTAATCTGCTCTAACAACACATTTGCTTTAAGGTGAGGTGCTCATTTTTTTAATGTTAAAATATTTTTTCCTATCTCAGTTTAATGTGATGAGACTATAAGTAAGCCACCTGTGGGTTGAATGACGCAGAAGTGGAAACCTCCAAATAGCAACCGCATATAAAACTTCAATATACATACAATTATTTTTGAGAGATTCTTCTGAGATCTGTGTCTTATTCTCTCAGCTGTCTATCTTGGTAATTGCTACTTATTTACATTTGCATTTAGTCATTTAGCAGACGCTTTTATCCAAAGCGACTTACAAATGAGGACAATATTTACAGGTGCATCTCAATAAATTAGAATGTCATGGAAAAGTTCATTTATTTCAGTAATTCAACTCAAATTGTGAAACTTGTGTATTAAATAAATTCAATGCACACAGACTGAAGTAGTTTAAGTCTTTGGTTCTTTTAATTGTGATGATTTTGGCTCACATTTAACAAAAACCCACCAATTCACTATCTCAACAAATTAGAATACTTCATAAGACCAATAAAAAAAACATTTTTAGTGAATTGTTGGGCTTCTGGAAAGTATGCTCATTTACTGTACATGTACTCAATACTTGGTAGGGGCTCTTTTTGCTTTAATTACTGCCTCAATTTGGCGTGGCATGGAGGTGATCAGTTTGTGGCACTGCTGAGGTGAAGCCCAGGTTTCTTTGACAGTGGCCTTCAGCTCATCTGCATTTTTTGGTCTCTTGTTTCTCATTTTCCTCTTGACAATACCCCATAGATTTTCTATGGGGTTCAGGTCTGGTGAGTTTGCTGGCCAGTCAAGCACACCAACACCATGGTCATTTAACCAGCTTTTGGGGCTTTTGGCAGTGCCAAATTCTGCTGGAAAATGAAATCAGCATCTTCAAAAAGTTGTTCAGCAGAAGGAAGCATGAAGTGCTCCAAAATTTCTTGGTAAACGGGTGCAGTGACGTTGGTTTTCAAAAAACACAATGGACCAACACCAGCAGATGACATTGCACCCCAAATCATCACAGACTGTGGAAACTTAACATTGGACTTCAAGCAACTTGGGCTATGAGCTTCTCCACCCTTCCTCCAGACTCTAGGACCTTGGTTTCCAAATGAAATACAAAACTTGCTCTCATCTGAAAAGAGGACTTTGGACCACTGGGCAACAGTCCAGTTCTTCTTCTCCTTAGCCCAGGTAAGATGCCTCTGATGTTGTCTGTGGTTCAGGAGTGGCTTAACAAGAGGAATATGACAACTGTAGCCAAATTCCTTGACACGTCTGTGTGTGGTGGCTCTTGATGCCTTGACCCCAGCCTCAGTCCATTCCTTGTGAAGTTCACTCAAATTCTTGAATCGATTTTGCTTGACAATCCTCATAGGGCTGCGGTTCTCTCGGTTGGTTGTGCATCTTTTTCTTCCACACTTTTTCCTTCCACTCAACTTTGTTAACATGCTTGGATACAGCACTCTGTGAACAGCCCGCTTCTTTGGCAATGAATGTTTGTGGCTCCTTGTGAAGGGTGTCAATGATTGTCTTCTGAACAACTGTCAGATCAGCATTCTTCCCCATGATTGTGTAGCCTAGTGAACACAACTGAGAGACCATTTTGAAGGCTCAGGAAACCTTTGCAGGTGTTTTGAGTTGATTAGCTGATTGGCATGTCACCATATTCTAATTTGTTGAGATAGTGAATTGGTGGGTTTTTGTTAAATGTGAGCCAAAATCATCACAATTAAAAGAACCAAAGACTTAAACTACTTCAGTCTGTGTGCATTGAATTTATTTAATACACGAGTTTTACAATTTGAGTTGAATTACTGAAATAAATGAACTTTTCCACGACATTCTAATTTATTGAGATCCACCTGTATATGATATACACACTTGATTGGCATTTCACAAGAACACATCTGCTAAAAATAGAAATGTAAATGTTAACATAAGATGCACTGATATAAAAGGAAGGTCAGTGAACAAAAGAGGTTTTTCAAACATAATTGGAAACATTACAATTAAAAGAGAAATGCACTGAATACAACTGCTTCTGACTAGCGTAAAAGCCACAATAGAAAAATCATCAAGCACAAACCATTATTGCCATTGCTTTCATTTTAATCCTGAATGCAAAGAAAGAAACAATAAGATTTTCTAAACTCTTCTCAAGGACATGAACAAGTTTATTTATTTACAAGAAGTTTATTCTAAAACTCTCCAATTATGTCATATATATATATACAGTATCTCACAGAAGTGAGTAGACCAATCACATTTTAGCTTGTCTTCAGCAAACTGTTTGCGGGCTTTCTTGTGCATCATCTTAAGAAGAGCCATGCAGACCAATTTGATGCAGTGTGCGGCATATAGTCTGAGCACTGGCAGGCTGATCCCCCACCCCTTCAACCTCTGTAGAAATGCTGGCAGCACTCATACGTCTATTTCCCAAACACAACTTCTGGATATGACGCTGAGCATGTGCACTCAACTTCTTTGGTCGACCATGGCGAGGCCTGTTCTGAGTGGAACCTGTCCTGTTAAACCGCTGTATGGTCTTGGCCACCATGCTGCAGCTCAGTTTCAGGGTCTTGGCAATCTTCTTATAGCCTACGCCATCTTTATGTAGAGCAACAATTCTTTTTTTTTTCCAGATCCTCAAGAGAGTTCTTTGCCATGAGGTGCCATGTTGAACTTCCAGTGACCAGTATTAGAGAGTGAGAGTGATAACACCAAATTTAACACACCTGCTCCCCATTCACACCTGAGACCTTGTAACACTAATG
>NW_015505621.1:1755405-1767377 GCF_001515645.1 Sinocyclocheilus grahami
CCTCTGGATATGATGCTGAGCACGTGCACTCAACTTTTTTGGTCGACCATGGCGAGGCCTGTTCTGAGTGGAACCTGTCCTGTTAAACCGCTGTATGGTCTTGGCCACTGTGCTGCAGCTCAGTTTCAGGGTCTTGGCAATCTTCTTATAGCCTACACCATCTTTATGTAGAGCAACAATTCTTTTTTCCAGATCCTCAGAGTTATTTGCCATGAGGTGCCATGTTGAACTTCCAGTGACCAGTATGAGAGAGTGAGAGCGATAACACCAAATTTAACACACCTGCTCCCCATTCACACCTGAGACCTTGTAACACGAATGAGTCACAAGACACCGGGGAGAGAAAATGGCTAATTGGGCCCAATTTGGACATTTTTACTTAGGGGTGTACTCACTTTTGTGGCCAGCGGTTTAGACATTAATGGCTGTGTGTTGAGTTATTTTGAGGGGACAGCAAATTTACACTGTTATACAAGCTGTACACTCACTACTTTACATTGTAGCAAAGTGTCATTTCTTCAGTGTTGTCACATGAAAAGATATAATAAAATAGTTACAAAAATGTGAGTGGTGTACTCACTTCTGTGAGATACTGTATATATATATACTGTATATACATACATACATATATATAATTATAGTATGTTGTTATAAACATATTTAATTGTAACATATATAAGGCAGTAATCAGTATCAGTACTGTAAACTGTATTATATGATTATTTTTGTACAGCACTTTGGTCAGTGTAAGCTGAATTTGAATGTGCTCTATAAATAAAATGTACTTACTAATCAAAATACCTAATTTCCACTTACTTTGAATTATAATTAAGAATTAAATACCAAGAACATTTTCTTAGTAATCAAAGCACATACTAGGATGACGTCAAACGAAGCAAGGCGAGACGGGAAGAAAAATGGAAACTGCACTTTCCATGTTTTTCCCACTAGGCATCATTCAATCACAATAATAACTTTGCAGCAAAAAACCTAAAAGGCAAGTGTTCTGACCAGTTAATGGTAATTAAAGACTTGTTTAACAAGAATCCACTTATCCAGCATCTACAAGAGCCAATTAAACACAGAGGTTAAACGGATTAATGTCATGTTTGTCCACTAGCAGAAAGCTTAATTACATGGGAAACTGAATCATTCCGTGACCTTTCCATGACCACGGGAACTCTGTACTGCAGCAAATTAGCCTTCACTGCAGTGCTGAAAATGAGAGAGTTTATTTCTAGAAATGAGAAAACAGGATACAGTAAATACTCACTCCTGGAAAGCAGGTCTGGAGGAGTTTCCGTCAGAGGAGCCCGAGCCACTGGAGTGTCCAGAGGAGGCGTTTGAGATGGTGGACATCCTTCTGAGCGTGGAGGACATGATGTACGGCATCACCACCGACCCCACGCGACTCTTCTTCTTCTCTGTCAGAGAGCAGGGCTGGAAATACACAAGCACAAACACTTTATATATATACATATATATATCATGGGCCTGGCGTGGATCTCACTGACTTATAGTGTAAATCAACTCGAACCTAAAATCTATCTTTGAACTTTCAGCATTCATAAATGTGAATTTGCCAGTATTTAGAAATAGAATAGAATAGAATGCAATGCAATACAATAGAATGTTTATTAAGCAAGGATGCATTAAACTGGTCTAAAGATATTTAAAAAAAATTAACAAAGAAACATTTTTAATGTTACTAAATATTTCTGTTTCAAATAAATGCTTTTTTTTTAAAACGTTCTATTCATTAAAGAAACCCGGGGGGGAAAAATGTATCACCGTTTTATCAAAATATTAAGCAGAACACTGATGATAATAGGAAATGTTTACTTAAGTAGCAAATCAGCATTTTAGAATGATTTCTGAAGGATCATGTGACACTTAAGACTGGCTGCTGAAAATTCAGCTTTGCATCACAGGAATAAATTGCATTTTAAAATACATTACAATGGAAGACAGTTATATTAAACTGTAATAATATTGCACAATATTACTGTTTTTATTAGATTTTTAATTACATAAATGAAGTCATGAGTCAATGAGTTAACGAAGTGAGCATAAGAAAATATTTTAGAAAAATGTAAAAATCTTAACTTTAAACTTTTTAACTGTAGTGTAAGTATGTGGGATTTTTTTACTTAGAGTAAAAATTTCCAAGTAAGGCATACTGTAGCATGCTTCTGCACAACAAGTCTGATTTTAATATGAATTCATGCTTGCATTTTAGGCAAAAATTAAGGGATGTGTTGTGTGCCATCTAATAAGAACTGCTTGTAGCTGTCTCTGCATATAACCTGGGATGGGAGAAAGTATTTTAACATCAAAACAATGACAAACATTAGATATTTTTCCTTTGGGGGACCAAACTTAATCAAAGAGACTAAAAAGTGTAGGTTTTATTACGTTTGTGGGGACCAAAAAAAACCTGCAAATATAGCAAAAACCTGACACACACAGACAAAGCAGATCTGAATTCATGCTTGCATTTTAGGCAAAAATTAAGGGATGTGTTGTGTGCCATCTAATAAGAACTGCTTGTAGCTGTCTCTGCATATAACCTGGGATGGGAGAAAGTATTTTAACATCAAAACAATGACAAACATTAGATATTTTTCCTTTGGGGGACCAAACTTAATCAAAGAGACTAAAAAGTGTAGGTTTTATTACGTTTGTGGGGACCAAAAAAACCTGCAAATATAGCAAAAACCTGACACACACAGACAAAGCAGATTTGTCCTCCCTCATGCAGTCTACAGTCTCACGAAACTGAACCTTGTGTTGTCTTAGCTGATTTCAAAACTCCTTCAAAGAAATTGTTAGACAATATTTCATATGAATCACTTCCTCAGATCTGAAACATTTCCTCCCAGAAACTGCAAACCCTCAGTCTGTCACAATCCCTTCTTTAGAGTCGAATCCGTCAGACTCACTAGAGTAATGACACCGTAGAGTTTCTCCACTTTAGCACGCAGGTCCTGGAAGCAGGTGACAAGTCTGTTGTGAAGGGGCTTGAGCTGCTCCGTGGATTTCTCTCCATGGATCCGGATCCCTTCATCAAGCAGCGGGATCTGAGAGGAAACAGACATTAAAACATTTTGAAAATTAAAAATTTAACACTCAATTGAATTTAAGACTTTGCTGCTTTTACAGTAGACAAAACATATCAGCAGCATATCAGCATATTAGAATGATTTCTAAAGAATCGAACACTGAAGACTGGAGTAGTGATGCTGAAAATTCAGCTTCACATCACAGGAATAAATTACACTTTACAATATATATAAAAAAAACATGTTTCAAGCTGCAATAATATTTCACAATATTACTGATTTTACTGTATTTGTTATGAAATATGGTGAGCATAAGAGACTTGTTTCAAACATTTAAAAAATCTTACTGACCACAAACATTTAAACAATAGTGTATAAGCCATTTTTCACTAATCTATTTTGATACACACAGCTCCCATAGTATAACATTTTAGTGCTATCTCCCACACCTCTGTGTATATACGGTATTGTGTAAAGCTTTAAACACAATACAGATCTGCAGAAGTGTCACCTGCAATGCGATCAGGTGTTTTAAGACTTCAATGCGTTCCAGGTGGTCGGGGTTCTTCTTCATGTAGGCCTCTGTGAAAAACGCCTGAGGGACGAAACAAAAATTTCAATTAATATCAGCCGATGCTCCAGCAGACCTAAAGCCTCGAGGCACATACATTTTTCATATCTGACCTGGAGAAAAGGTACAGAGCAACTGTGGAGCACATCTGACTGATTCAGCCAGTATTATCAGGTGGATAGCTTGATTTGGGCTTGATATATTTTGGTTAAAAATTAATAGAAGCAGCAGAAGAGGAGAAAGACTAACCTTCTCATAGTTGGAAAAGCCACCCATGACAGCCGGGTCCACGATTCCATTGAGCATCATGGAGAGGGGGTGCACAGGAAGAGAGCGGTCACACGCCTGCTGCTGCACCAGATTACTCAGCTTCTCATTGGCCAGCTCCATGGTTTCTATGGCGTTGTCCAAAGGGCTGATCTCTTCCTACAAATGATTGACAACATTAGACTGATTATGATTATAAAATCTGATTGTAGACTACCTGTTTTTTTTAAAGAAATTAATAGTTTTATTAAGCAAAGGTACATTAACTGATCAAAAGTAACAGTAAAACATTTATAATTTTGCACATTTAAAAGCTACTTCCTCATCAAGTGATGTTCTTCCCCCCAAACTGTTTGTCAAGTTTATAGATACTATTGGACAAAGCATTCTTTCTATTATAAATTGCAGTCTGACAAATGGTTGTGTTCCTTTATGCCTTAAGCATCCGGTTGTCCAGCCCCTTCTTAAAAAGCCTGGTCTAGATCCTGCAAATCTAAATAATTTTCAGCCAATATCTATTCTTGTCTAAAATTTTAGAAAACATTTGAATCAGCTCGTTAGAGTAGCTAATGCCCTTTTATTAAAAACTGATTCTGCTAGCAATGTTGCCTTAGTTCTGCTGGATCTTAGCTCAGCATTTAATACAATTGACCATACTATCCTAATTGAATGTTTAAAGTATCATTTGGGCATCCAAGGAACTGCCTAAGTCGGTTTGCCTCTTATCTTCAAAATAAATCCTTTTATGTTAAAACTGGAAACTTTTCGTCATCAGTAGTTTCTATTACTTATGGGATCCCTCAAGGTTCTATTTTGGGACCAGTGTTATTTTCATTATATATGCTTCCTCTTGGTACTATTTTTAATAAATATAGTATCTCATACCACTTTTATGCTAGCGACACCCAGATGTATTTGCCTATAAAGTCTGGAGATGATACATGTGTTAAATCACTCTTTGAATGTCTAGAAGATGTCAAATGCTGGATGAATACTAACTTTCTTCAGTTAGGCAAGGCAAGGCAAGTTTATTTGTATAGCACATTTCATACACAATGGTAATTCAAAGTGCCTTACATAAAATAAAATAAAAACAATAATCACAACAATAAAACAAGGAATTTAAAAACTTTGAAAATTATTTATTTTTTTTATTTGTATAGCACATTTCATACACAATGGTAATTCAAAGTGCCTTACATAAAATAAAATAAAAACAATAATCACAACAATAAAACAAGGAATTTAAAAACTTTGAAAAATTATTATTTTTTTAAATAGATTTAAGAGGTTTAATATGAATTTAAGAAGACGATTATACATTATAGTAATTACAAGAAAAAAAGACAGCAAACTTTTAAAAGTGTACACTTATGAGAAAGACATAAAAGAGCATATCTAGAGACTGGAATATCATTTCATCAGCAGAAATATTATTGCAGAGGCAGAAAAAGTCATTACAATTTGACGAATGATTACAAAGACAGTAACATGCAATGATGAAATTAGCAAAATAAGGTACTTTTGTGAAGTGAATAGGATTCATTTTGATATCATGTTGTCTTTAAAATCAGTATTTTTGTTCATAGACACATTTGAAGAAAAAAAAAGACAGTTTTAGTAACTCACCACAGACATGGATTTCACTTCAAACCACTTGAGGATTCCTGGGAAGCGGTACGCCGTAATATAGGTGCTCCTTTCGATCCACATAGTCTGTGAGGTCAAAGACAGAGAGTCACATTTACACAGAGGGGTTCCAAGATCTGAAGGTTAATCATCTCCATTTATGAATAATTATATAGGGATGAATTACAGGATCTTGTGAAGCTAGTGAAATGGTTCACAGAATCACAACAACATTACATTTTATTGGCAATTCTTAAGTGTTAGCGAGCATCCACTTTCTTTTAAAATAGTTATTAGGTATTGAATTCATTATTATCATCAGGAGGTGACAAACTGAACATTTTAAATGATTGCTTTGCCCTTGGTTATTTACCTCTTAAATACTTAGAAACCTCTGAAAGGACCATGACCAAAAGGATATTAATGGTTGGTATTCCCATTCTTTGATCAAGGGCACAATGGGGTCCGATATCATGAAATTCTCAAGTATGGTGATAATGATTAATATTTTATTTTGTATTATTAAGAAAGTTTCATACATCTCATGATCAAAGAATTTCCATGCTTTTGTGGGAGTATCGGATTTGGAAAAATTTATCAAAGACTGCATTTAAAATGTTTTTTTTTTTTGTGCAATTAAGTATCTTAACACTGAGCAGAAACTAGAAATATAAAGAGTTTATGTATTTATTTGTTTGTTTGCTTGTACGTTTACTTATTTATTCATCCTTATTGGAGCTTTGCCATAAAAATCACCATTTGTCCACATTAACAATATGCATAAGACTTTGTTTTATTTTTTACAGTTTGAAAGCAAATAACACTGATGCTTTTGAATTATTTCTTTAAAATTTGGAAATAATCACTTTTTCAGATGCAGATTTCAGGTTTGTCATGACTGGGATCTCTGCATTCATTTCCTTTGCCGGTCACAAACAATATTGATGAAAACCATCACCCATTCACTTGCGTGCGGGTTTGAGTCTGACACTTCAAACTGAAGCTCGCTCAACAGTTTCGGCTGAGACGTGCTAAAATGTGTATATAATGTCAACAATGTTATAAGAAAAATATCAGCCAAGTTTAATCTGAAATCCGCTTTTTCACGCACCCTAATTATCCTCATCTGCCTTATCGGTCACCCGCCGCACTTCAATATCTGTTCAATGTTTTCATGCCTGTATGCGATAACACCAACAATATAAATCATAACTCACAGCAAACTCATTGTCAGGATCTTTTTCTCCTTTCCTGAATGGTCTTGAATATTGGAACTTTTCCACCTCGTTCGTCCTGTAATAACTGAGAAAACAACAGAAGATCTACAACAGCATTATTTATAAGAGATTTTAATGGTGACAAGTGTGTGAATTCATACTTGAGGATTTGTTCAGGAAGTTCCTTGTCCTTGAACTGTGAAGATAAGTTTAAGACAGGCTTCACCGTAAAACACTGAATATCTTCGGAGAATTGATTAAGGGTAGAAAACTCTTCACATTCCTGTCATTTGGCCCCAAAAAGCATTCGGACACTGTACTTGTGTCATTTGAAGCACAGATACTACCATTCACACGTTTGGGGTCAGTAGGTCAAAGCAAGCATTTTAATGAGTACTGGATGTAAAAACTTCACTGCATCATTTTGGATCTCTAGATCTTGAAACGGTTTGCAGAAAAGGTGATTTTAAATGTACAGTAGTTATAAAAGAGTAACAGCTGTTACTGCATTATATAATAAAGCAATAAGCCCCAAGAAGCCGTGGTTTACAGTGAATTTATAACAGCTAAGGGGCGTTGTTAGGCACGACGCGACGCGGAGTGACCCCCTTAGCTGTTATAAATTCACTGTAAACCACGGCTTCACGGGGCTTACTGCTTTTATAAAACGGTTATTCCATATACGTAGTAAGGTTTCACAGAATAAAACATAGCAAATGAATTGTAATGATATTAATCAAAACAGTATTCTTCCACCAAACAATGTAGTTCCTCAGAAATGGTTGTGGGTCCAACAAAGTGGTTGCCGAGTAACACACAAATGTAAACAAAATGTGTATGATTGTAGAGCAATTTACAACAGCTTCGAACGAGGCACAACCAATCAGAATCAAGGACCGGAACGATACGTTTTATAACAAAACAAAGGCAAGTAGCAACTAAACATTTCTGTGAAATCTGCCGTTTCTGTGTTTTGTTTTAAAGTGCGATTATCTTTTAAAATAAAGGCCACTTGATATTTTTAATCCAATGCAATGACATTCAGACACTTTAAAGGTGTCTCAAGTATTTAAATACTTTCAAATTTATACAATCTTTACCGCCATATTTTATACAATCAAGTTATACAACCTTTACATTCTATCCATCACAAATCTAAATATGTATATATGTAAATATACAGTAACATTTAAATTAGTCTCGTGCTCAACAAGGCTGCATTTATTTGATCAAAGTATAGTAAAAACAGTAATATTACTAAATATAACAAAAATTTAAAAAGCTTTTTTCTGTTTTAATATACCTCAAAATGTAATTTATTCCTGTGATCAAAGCTGAATTTCCAGCATCATTACTCCAGTCTTCAGTGTCACACGATCCTTCAGAAATCATTCTAATATGCTGATTTGCTGCTCAAGAAACATTATCTATGTAGAAAACAGTTGTGCTGCTCCATATTTTTGTAGAAAAATATGCTGAATGTGATACATTTTTTCAAGACTCTTTGATGAATAGAAAGTTCAAAAAGAACAGCATGATATTATTTTATGATAAAAGTATTTACTGTCACTTTTGATCAATTTAATACATCCTTTCTGAATAAAAACATTAATTTCTCTTTTTTTTTTAAATACTGACCAGAAAACTGTTGAACATTAGTGTATAATAGTAAATGTTTTTAATAAATAAATTACAAAAAGAATAAAACTAATTTCACATAAAAAGAAATCTAAATATTTGATACAATTTGGCCTACAATGTCAGTATTTTGCAGGGCTAAGAGTCAAGGATACGTTGACCAGGTGAGTTACAGATGTTGTCACCAGGGGGCGATGTGCTGGTCATCTTCACTGCATTGGGAAACTGAGACTTCAAGAGCTTCAAGCTGAAGTCCTCCAGCCACTCATACTCTTTACCACGGTAAATGAACATTTTGTTCTGTTTGGAACAGGCAGAGTATGTCGAGAAAAAAACTGATAAATACCCGTATGAATGACCACATGTTCTCCTGCAACTTCCATCTATAAACATGCTGGCTTCTTCCTCTACTCGAGTGATATCCATGGCTTGATATGCATGCACAACCAATAATGATTGAAGAAAGCCTTTCATTTTTTTAGACATCTAAGGGGCTCTTGTATCTGTAAAAGTGTAGCACCAGGCTTTCCAAACCCGACTGTGAAAACAAAAGTATTATTTTCTTGTTAAAACCCAATTACTCAGAGAGCTCTTTGGGGAGAGCTGTAATCAAAATATCTGTTTTCCATTGGCAATGCTTGATGTTGAAATGCCCAACATCGAGCCGACCCTGCCAGCATGTTTGTGTCACCATTTAATCCACAGTTTTCAGGTTTCACACTGCATAAACAACAGAAAATTAGACATTTGTGCACCAAATGGAGGAACCACTCTCCAAATTATGGTTTGAAAATTGTATCCCTCATTCCGGTTTAATTAAAGTCATTTTTTTTTAAAAATGCAAAATTCACTCACCCTAAGGAAGGATGGGAAACCTTGTCCATAGTATCCCACTGCGAAATATTCCGGCTGGGGTCTCATTGCGTGCATGATGTTCTCATAATACTGCGCCTGCTGTTTCTGTGTACAAAAACAACTGCTGTTTTTACATTTGACTTTGCAGTTGAGGCATTTAAAAGTCAAGCATAAAAGGAGTAGTTCAGCCAAAAACAAAAACACTGTCATCATTTGCTCACCCTCATGTCATTTCAAACCCCTACGACATAAAATGAGAGGTTTATGTATGTGTTCACGACGCTCTTATCCATGCAATGTAGGTGAATGAGTTCATCATGCTTGTGAACCGCATTGCAATTCCTATGAAGTCATTTGACAGCTTCAAGTCAAAATATCCACCATTATTGCCAATTTTCATCCATTTCTGTTAGTTAATTAATTGACAAATGCATAACTAGTTTGACCCCTATTGCACGTAATCCTGCTAACACAAAAGCTTAAGTCAACTTCAATTACTGTTATCTGCCCCCATAAAGCCTTTGATCAAAGCACTTAACCTTTGGTTCTTCACTTGGAAAGACCAACCATCCTGATCCTTTTAGTAGCTTATTTTAAGAGGTTAATAATAATCAAGGTCTCAGCAGACATTAAAAAAATTTCAAATTGTCGAAATTGTTCTTACAACCCTAAAAAATAATGCTTCTGATGCCATGTAACACTTTTTAATTATGACAATCCTGAAGAAATGTAATTAATGGCAATAATTCTGAATGTTCTTGAGATTCTGTGAATCATTTCGGCCAATTTCTAGGTCACACAACAGCCTGTAATTTTGTCATAAGTGGAGATGATTATCCTTTAAGTCCCTAGAACCCTTTTGTGTAAATGTGGCTCTCTGACTTTGACCTCACAGATGTGGCACTATTGTAATTCCTTCACTGCAGCTCTCAAATCGGTTTCAATATGTGTGTGAACAAGTAAGAGTTACGTCGGAGAGTTTTCAGGGTTTGATTCACTCACTAATTCACTAATTGAAATGAAGCTGAAATATATATATACACTACCAATCAAAAATTTGGAAACATTAAGATTTGAAAAAAGTCTCTTCTGCTCACCAAGGCTGCATTTATTTATTAAAAAATACAATAAAAACAGTAATACGGTGAAATATTATTTCAAATTACAATAACTGTTTTCTGTTTAAATATATTTTAAAATGTAATTTATTCCTGTGATCAAAGCTGAATTTTCAGCATCATTACTCCAGTCTTCAGTGTCATATGATCCTTCAGAAATCATAATAATATGCTGATTTGCTGATCTGTTTTGATCGGTTATTATTGGTGCTCAATCATTAATAATGGTTTTTATTATTATCAGTGTTGAAAACATTTTTGTTCTGCTTCATATTTATGTGGAAACCGTGACACATTTGACTTTTCGGGATTATTTGATGAATAGAAAGCATTGATTTGAATTAGAATCTTTTGTAACATTATAAATGTCTTTACTGTCTTTAATGATTGAATTAATGATTGATTGAAGACTGTATGGAGGAAAAATATAATGAAAGTCAATGGGAACAGAAACTGTTTGGTTAGCAACTATCTTCAAAATATCTTCTGTTTTCTGCAGAAGAATCAACATTTTGAGCAACATGAGGGTTATTAAATGACAGATCTTCCATTTTTGGGTGAACTATCCCTTTAAGTTATGGCGGTTTTCTGTACATTCCTTTTTTGCTATACAATTTCAAATCAGAGAATAAATAAGGAAAATAACTTGTACATTTTATGAACCACAGGACAAGGAAAAGCTGAAAGCAGTTGTCCACCCAATTCATCGGCATCAACAGCAAAGTTCTCCGACTTAATTGAAGGCAGCTGCAAAGTGAGAACTTCACAGAGCCAAGGGCAGAACTGAGAGCAGAGTGTGTAACTGCTACAGTAGCTGTTATCACACCAGAGTTTCCTTCCTCCTCTTGCTTGCAAATTGCCATTTTTATTTCCTGTGCAGAGTGACGGCTGCTACCCAGCAGACAGGGTTATGAGTTACCAGCCCAAAATATGAATAAATATGAAGCGTGTGAAACGAGACGAGCTGAAGGTTTGTCTCACTAAAATGTTTGTACATCACAGAGCGTCTACTGCTCTCGCAGAAACTCAGGGGAGGTTTGTCTGCGGCGTTACCTTCAGATCACATTAACAAAGAAACAATAGGGAATTCTGACACGTCTGTCTTACCAGCAGTTGGCTGAGCTCTATGAAATCAAACATTTGGTTTTCATGAAGTTTAACAAGTTGTTTTGCCATCTCGATGGCCTTCTCCCACATCTGTGGACAAAAGAACAAACAAACAAGCTCAGAGTCTGGCTAATGAATGAGAAACCGTGTTGACAGGAACAAAATTATTTTATTCATTATTGTACTGGGATAGTCTCCTTTATAGTGTTCAAAACCAGTATGACTTTCCTAATAAAAGATTAAATAAAAGTTAGCTTTTTGTGTGAACTATTTCTACAGCATTCAAAAGTTGTTGTTTTTTTGACAAATTAATACTTTCATACAGCAAGAATGCATTAAATTGATCAAAAGTGACAGTAAAGACACTTATAATGTCACAAAAGATTTGCATTTAATGCTGTTCTTTCAAATCTTTCTATTCATAAAAGAATCCTGATAAAAATGTTTCTTGAGCTCCATATCAGCATCAAGGTTATTATAGTTAGTTAAAACTAAAACCAGTAATATA
>NW_015505621.1:1768569-1769885 GCF_001515645.1 Sinocyclocheilus grahami
ACAAGCTTAATGTTTGGCTTTTATAAAGATTTGGAGGATACATAACAACTGCCTTTTATTCGTTTTTCAGATTACCGAACCTGCTTGGTTAAAAAAACAGAACAGAGGTTGTGCAATTTCCAAAATCTACTGACATTCTTGTCAATAGAAAAAATCAGTATTTCAAATATTCTTTGGAGCAAATTGTGAATACATTTATGTGATGTGAAAATGTGAAAGTATTTCTGACATACTTTTTCATATGTATCATTTGTCATCAATAAATTATTACAAATTTGTGAAATTGTTTCTCTTGACTAGACATGTGCTGGTTTAACTGTATTAAAAGTAGGGGTGCTCCGATCAGGATTTTTGAGGCCGATCGCCGATCACAGAAAGCAGTATCTGCCGATACCATCACCTCTTTTAGGTGACTCTTATGAGAGGAGATTTTTTAATTTGAGGGGTTTTTCAAAATATATATTTATCTCACCTAAATATTTGATCATGCACTACATTTTTTATTTTGACAATCGTTCAATTCTTGCACAATAGCTTACACACAGCATGCCTGATTTCGTGAGCTGTGAGGCGGCCTTTTACACCGGGTTCACACATACTCCGCTTGCAGTGCGTATGCAGTCCATGTGTGGTACGTGAGCAGTACAGAAGCAAACATAAACAGTCAGCTCTACTGCCTTTTCTTTCGCATTTAATTCTTTATTACAAGCAATACTGCGGTTCATAAAGAACTTTATTTTGCTACCTCCACGAGTGCCATCTATTATTGTCTTGTTTATCTATAAGTGCTCTTTTCCTTTAAACCTAGCCAAAAAGCCATAGCCTATGTGTTGACTTTGAAACACAGTAGACTTTAATTATATGCATTTATGGTATAACCACTGCATTTTTGTGTCAATCCATGTTCATATTTACCGCAAACAATGTGCTGTTACTTTAATTCAGCGCTTGCAGCGCAGCAAAAATAGACTTACAGCGGAAACGATCTCTGCACTGCTGGAGACGCACCGCTCCTGGAACGTGTGCAGTGGGAACGCTTTAATCCATTAACATGAGCGCAGAAAAAATACGCACCGCATACGCACTGCAAACGGAGTAATGTGAACCTGGCGTTATGTGTGTGTGCTGCGAGTGGATAAGCGCACGGTTTCCAGGAGAGCATGCGAGCACTGATTGGTTTTAACACTGGCAAGAATTTAAAAGAAATGCCAAATTATAAACTTTAGTGACCATGCGACACTGCCTCGATTGTGCAAGTAACAATTCCTGTGTCAACAGCGCAGCGTGCAGCTCGCTTATAGTGCAGACGCGGTGAT
>NW_015505621.1:1769895-1771416 GCF_001515645.1 Sinocyclocheilus grahami
ACAAGCTTAATGTTTGGCTTTTATAAAGATTTGGAGGATACATAAAAACTGCCTTTTATTAGTTTTTCAGATTACCGAACCTGCTTGGTTAAAAAAACAGAACAGAGGTTGTGCAATTTCCAAAATCTACTGACATCCTTGTCAATAGAAAAAATCAGTATTTCAAATATTCTTTGGAGCAAATTGTGAATACATTTATGTGATGTGAAAATGTGAAAGTATTTCTGACATACTTTTTCATATGTATCATTTGTCATCAATAAATTATTACAAATTTGTGAAATTGTTTCTCTTGACTAGACATGTGCTGGTTTAACTGTATTAAAAGTAGGGGTGCTCCGATCAGGATTTTTTAGGCCGATCGCCGATCACAGAAAGCAGTATCTGCCGATACCATCACCTCTTTTAGGTGACTCTTGTAAGAGGAGATTTTTTAATTTGAGGGGTTTTTCAAAATATATATTTATCTCACCTAAATATTTGATCATGCACTACATTTTTTGTTTTGACAATCGTTCAATTGCTGCACAATAGCTTACACACAGCCTTATTTACCTTATGCCTGATTTCGTGAGCTGTGAGGCGGCCTTTTACACCGGGTTCACACATACTCCGCTTGCAGTGCGTATGCAGTCCATGTGTGATACGTGAGCGGTACAGAAGCAGACATAAACAGTCAGCTTTACTGCCTTTTCTTTCGCATTTAATTCTTTATTACAAGCAATACTGCGGTTCATAAAGAACTTTGTTTTGCTACCTCCACGAGTGCCATCTATTATTGTCTTGTTCATCTATAAGTGCTCTTTTCCTTTAAACCTAGCCAAAAAGCCATAGCCTATGTGTTGACTTTGAAACACAGTAGACTTTAATTATATGCATTTATGGTATAACCACTGCATTTTCGTGTCAATCCATGTTCATATTTACCGCAAACAATGCGCTGTTACTTTAATTCAGCGCTTGCAGCGCAGCAAAAATAGACTTACAGCGGAAACGATCTCTGCACTGCTGGAGACGCACCACTCCTGGAACGTGTGCAGTGGGAACACTTTAATCCATTAACATGAGCGCAGAACAAATACGCACCACTGCAAATGGAGTAATGTGAACCTGGCGTTATGTGTGTGCGCTGCGAGTGGATAAGCGCATGGTTTCCAGGAGAGCACGCGAGCACTGATTGGTTTTAACACTGGCAAGAATTTAAAAGAAATGCAAATTATAAACTTTAGTGACCATGCGACACTGCCTCGATTGTGCAAGTAACAATTCCTGTTTCAACAGCGCAGCGTGCAGCTCGCTTATAGTGCAGACGCGGTGATTTGAAGCCATTTGCGCATTTTGAGAGGGAAAGAGAGAGAATCTTTAAGATGACTTACAACAGAACAGCAATGCATTTTATGTACGACCGTTTCATGAACCTAGGAGAGGAGGTCATTCTGACTTTGCTATGACAATCTGGCGCTTCTGAATCAGCAACTGTTTTGTTATTAGTTTAAGTATTTGCTATTGACTGTTCAAATG
>NW_015505621.1:1771580-1790587 GCF_001515645.1 Sinocyclocheilus grahami
GTGAATTGGTGGGTTTTTGTTAAATGTGAGCCAAAATCATCACAATTAAAAGAACCAAAGATTTAAACTACTTCAGTCTGTGTGCATTGAATTTATTTAATACACGAGTTTCACAATTTGAGTTGAATTACTGAAATAAATGAACTTTTCCACGACATTCTAATTTATTGAGATGCACCTGTATAAATGAATTTTGCATCTGATGACCCCTTTAATATCCTAATGATTTTTGCCATAAAAGAAAAATCGATCATTCTGACCCATGCAATGTATTTTTGGCTATTGCTACAAATATACCCATGCTAATTAAGACTGATTTTGTGGTCCAGGTTCACATAAACTATATCTGCATTAAACTGGCCATTGGTCACCCTGCTTCCTAGATGTCACTATCGAAGCGTAGATGTCTCTATCTAACCTTAACCCAAATCTACAGTTAATAATAGCACTATGTCCAAACCTCCAACAGCTCAGCATGGAGCAGCAGGGTGTAAGCAGCTTCTGTGTAGTTCTCACAGTCCAGATGTAGATCCCGTAACTTGTACAAATACCTAATGAAAGATCACAAAACACAGATCCATCCATTAGATTCATCCATGTGCCATCAGCAAGACAAGAAGTTTTAATCATCTAAAACTCTTACCGGATATATATATCCTCCCTCTTCTTTTCTTTGTAAAAGTTCTGTGGATGTGAGAGAGAAGATACAGAGATGGAATTTCATTAAAGTTTCTAAGCAACTTTTATGGCCGATTGGATCCTCGCTGGTCTTTCCAGCAGGTTGAGCACATAATAAGGTATATTTATAAATACTGCAGCTGTGTTTGAGAGTTCTCACCAGGACGTTGACGGTGCAGCTCATGCGGAGCTCAGGGCTCTCATCATGGGTGATGGTGCGGTAAGCCAGCAGGTTCTCCAGCAGACTACTTAAGAGAAAAGCCAACGCCTCACCAGACTGAGACAGATACCGGTGCCGCCGACAGTACTCCAATAGCCTGGACACAACACACACACACACACAGAGTACACAAACTAAGTACAGATAGCCTAATGAAATATTACTCCAGTAAAAGTATTAATAAATACATTTTCATTTTTACTTCAGTTAAAGTACAAAAGCACTTGATTTTTAATGTACTTAAAAAGGACCGATTTCTGAACCATTGTTTAATTTTTTATTCTAGTCGGCACTAGTCTGAATAGTCAGTACTAATAAGTTTAGTGCGGACATTATATGCATTAATCTGCAAATAAGCAAACCTTTTTTTTATTTTTTAACCAAAAGTTATTATATTCTATCAAAACATGAAACTTCAAAATAATAAAATAGCAATTCAAGTTACAGATAATTCAAGTGTGCAAACAAGCAAAATCATCACAATTAAAAGAACCAAAGATTTAAACTACTTCAGTCTGTGTGCATTGAATTTATTTAATACACGAGTTTCACAATTTGAGTTGAATTACTGAAATAAATGAACTTTTCCACGACATTCTAATTTATTGAGATGCACCTGTATAAATGAATTTTGCATCTGATGACCCCTTTAATATCCTAATGATTTTTGCCATAAAAGAAAAATCGATCATTCTGACCCATGCAATGTATTTTTGGCTATTGCTACAAATATACCCATGCTAATTAAGACTGATTTTGTGGTCCAGGTTCACATAAACTATATCTGCATTAAACTGGCCATTGGTCACCCTGCTTCCTAGATGTCACTATCGAAGCGTAGATGTCTCTATCTAACCTTAACCCAAATCTACAGTTAATAATAGCACTATGTCCAAACCTCCAACAGCTCAGCATGGAGCAGCAGGGTGTAAGCAGCTTCTGTGTAGTTCTCACAGTCCAGATGTAGATCCCGTAACTTGTACAAATACCTAATGAAAGATCACAAAACACAGATCCATCCATTAGATTCATCCATGTGCCATCAGCAAGACAAGAAGTTTTAATCATCTAAAACTCTTACCGGATATATATATCCTCCCTCTTCTTTTCTTTGTAAAAGTTCTGTGGATGTGAGAGAGAAGATACAGAGATGGAATTTCATTAAAGTTTCTAAGCAACTTTTATGGCCGATTGGATCCTCGCTGGTCTTTCCAGCAGGTTGAGCACATAATAAGGTATATTTATAAATACTGCAGCTGTGTTTGAGAGTTCTCACCAGGACGTTGACGGTGCAGCTCATGCGGAGCTCAGGGCTCTCATCATGGGTGATGGTGCGGTAAGCCAGCAGGTTCTCCAGCAGACTACTTAAGAGAAAAGCCAACGCCTCACCAGACTGAGACAGATACCGGTGCCGCCGACAGTACTCCAATAGCCTGGACACAACACACACACACACACACAGAGTACACAAACTAAGTACAGATAGCCTAATGAAATATTACTCCAGTAAAAGTATTAATAAATACATTTTCATTTTTACTTCAGTTAAAGTACAAAAGCACTTGATTTTTAATGTACTTAAAAAGGACCGATTTCTGAACCATTGTTTAATTTTTTATTCTAGTCGGCACTAGTCTGAATAGTCAGTACTAATAAGTTTAGTGCGGACATTATATGCATTAATCTGCAAATAAGCAAACCTTTTTTTTATTTTTTAACCAAAAGTTATTATATTCTATCAAAACATGAAACTTCAAAATAATAAAATAGCAATTCAAGTTACAGATAATTCAAGTGTGCAAACAAGTTAGCATGTAGTGTTTTAAAAATGAGGAAAATATATATGTGCAGAGAAAGTATACAAATACAATGTATGGACGTAACATGGGGCAAAAAAGCTATACCATTTTAAGAGGAACGCTATGCAAACATGTTAGTTTGACATTGTTTTAAACAGCTACAGATGCATTGGCTTTAATTTGTGTAAATTTACCTTAAATAGCATATAGACAATAACAAAAACGCAAATATGTCCACATTCAAGCATTTCAATGGGCATAAACAGCTTGCCCCTTTTACAGCAGATTTAGTTTTCATACAGCTGACAGTGATCTTGATATAATTTTCAATAATCAATACTAAAATTAAAAATTAGCAACTTGCTTTTCTAAGTACAAAGCAATAAAAAATATGCATGATATATAAGTGGCAGCACATGGTAAGAGGAGAGAGAAAAAATCTCACGTTTTCTCCAGCAAAATCTTGTATTGTTCATCACCGCGGCCTCCTTCAACTTCCTGATCCAGTTTTGTGATTAGCTCATTCTCAAACTGCAAAGAGCACAAATGCTTCATCAAACTTTCTGACCATCATGCAGAAGCCTACATAGGCAACATCTTAAAGGGTTAGTTCACCCAAAAATGAAAATTCTGTCATTAATTACTCACCCTCGTGTTGTTCCAAACCCGTAAGACCTTCGTTCATCTTCGGAACACAAATTAAGATATTTTTGATGAAATCTGAGGGTTCTCTGACCCTCCCATAGACAGCAAGGTAACTACCATGTTCAAGGTCCAGAAAAGTACCAAGATGATCGTCAAAGTAGTCCGTGTGACATCAGTGGTTCAACTGTAAAGATACGAAGCTACGAGAATACTTTTTTGCGCAAAGAAAACAAAAATAACAACTATATTCCACATTTTCGTCTCTACTTGTGGATGCGCGTTCACGACAGTATCATGATGCGAGCGTGTGGCGGCGCTGACCCAGATCCGGCATAATGATGTCATCACGCCGGATCTGGGTCAGCGCCGGCGCCACCTCACCCTCACGTATATGATACTGTCGTGAACGTGCATCCACAAGTGAAGCAGTAGAGACGAAAGTAGTTACCTTGCTGTCTATGGGAGGATCAGAGAGCCCTCAGATTTCATCAAAAATATCTTAAATTGTGTTCCGAATATGAACGGAGGTCTTACAGGTTTGGAACAACACGAGGGTGAGTAATTAATGACAGAATTTTCATTTTTGGGTGAACTAACCCTTTAACAGACATGGACCCTCATCAGTTAATGGTCACTCATGCTCCCGCACAAATAGTGATTCCAACAGAAACGGGCTTTAACAAGTAGGGGTGTAATGATAAATAGATATGGAACGATGCATAAAAATGTCAAATTGTCATATATAGTACAATTAACTAGTATGCATCTTTATTTATGGTGTCACTTTTAATTATCAGGAAAAACCTCTCAAAAGAGACCACTAGAGGCTTGTTTGACTGTTATAAAAAGCTGAGCATTGAGCTGCCATCATCAAATATTTGATTTGTTAACTTTATTTTTGAATTTTATTTTTTTTATGTTTATTTTTCTGTAAAAATGCTTATTTTGTTGTGGATGTCCTATTGGGGATACTGGATTTGCACATGACTAGTGTCATTGCTTATCTCACTGCACAAGCAAATGATGTGTCACCAAACGACTGATAATCTTGACAACTGAACAGCTTGATTTGTATTTTCATTATTTATTTTTCTATATTATTTATAAAACTGAAGTATACTTTTTGTTGTGTATTTCCCAATTATGATCAAAGATTTGCTATTTTCAGAGAGTTAAATGTTCATGTTATATTTTGGTTGCATTTGTGCGTTGATAAAAATTTTACTGTTGGTATTAAATAGGCACAAATAGCAAAAACTTGTCACAACGCATTCTTAATTTTTGACCAAATCAACCAGCATCATGAGTGTGTCTATGATGCCTAAGCAAGTTGCCTAGTTAGACGACATCTGCAGGTTTTGAAACAGAACTTCTCAAAATGATGCTGGCACAGAAACGGCCCTCACCTTCTGAAAGGTGTGGTTGGTGCTGAAATGGTGTTCACATTGCATCATGTCAAAGAAGATGGGGATGGTGGCTTTCCTCAGCTCAGGCTCAGGCACTAACGTAGCTTCCAGGATCGGTCCCACCATCGCAGGGATGAACTTCATCTTATGTTGGCCTGGAAGTGACATGGCATCACAAAATAGCCCTAATTCCTTCAGAACATCAAAAAAAACTTAAAATATGCACTCTGTCTCAGCCAATAAAGACAAACACTACAGTAGTGATTTTACTCTCTATAAAAAGCCATTTGAACAAAAAGAAAGTCCTTTAGGACATTCTGTAAAAATTCCTCTCTACATTCGTCCACTTTTGTAATTGTGGTCGCTGTCTCTAACAGATAAGAAGCACAGGAAAGAGCTTTTACCAAGATTGTTCCACATATCTCTCAGCTTGAAGCCGATGCTTTTCCGCATGTCTCCGTACCTGTTTGCATTTTTAGAAACTCAATTTAAGATGTCAGCCTTTCAAATTAAAATGAACAAAAACCAACATTTGAACACTAGATCGACAATGTATCCGCAGGTCTCTCACTCACTTGTCGAGAATCTTGTTGCGTTTCTCGAGCGAGAAAGACTCCAGCTGCAAGGACTTATGGGTAAGGAAGGCAACAATCAGGTGAAAATAGTTGTTCCAAAGCTATTAAGGAAAAACAACAGGAAATCATCAGGACAAAACAATTTCCTGAGCACAAAATAGACAAAAATATATAAGAATATGGCAGATTTAAAAAAATTTACAGTCTTTACAGTAATTTCCTGCATTTGATGTTACCATGGTGTTCCAGCAAAGTTTTGGTGTTACCATGGTATTACTTAAATTCATGTGCGCACGCACACACACACACACACACACACACACAAGCATACGCATACAGAAGATGTTAATTTTTAACTGAACTTAGTAATATGCATATGCATAAGTTATATAATCTTATCATATCGAAGTTAGAAATTCAAATATTGTAACAAAATTAATTTTGTAGGGTGCCACAAGTTTGTTAAAATTTCCAAAGGGTGCCGCGACTAAAAAAAGGTTGGGAAACACTGATCTAGACAGAACACACTGAAGTGAGCTTCAGAGACAACTGAATAAATATTTAATGACTATGATGTTTCATTTCTGGTTGAAACCGAACCATAGGTTTACATCTCTGTATCTGCCATACACTTTTATCCAAAGTGACAATTACACATTTATTTACTTCTTTTAAAGGTGTGGTTGATTGCTATTTCACTTTTTTAAATGTTAGTTAGTGTGTAATGTTGCTGTTTGATCCTAAAACAACGAGTTACTTCCCAGGTCCGTTACGTCAAGAACCCAGAATTTTACATAAACCCCGCCTCCGGGGAACACGCTGCAAAGGGGGCGAGGCCATGCTGCGCTGCTTTAGAGAAAAGAAAGAGAAAACTACAGGTGCATGTAAAAATCAATTCATATATGAATCGCGATTCTGTCTTCTAACGATTCTAATGGATTCACAAGTTTCAAAATCTATGTTCTAAAGCAGCGTTCTCATCCTGTTCCTGGCCTCGCCCTGCTCTGTCTCTCTCTCTCTCTCATTCAGATCATCAGCTCAGTGAATACACTTATTTTCACATACTGTAGTTATGAGAAGTGTTATACATGGACGCGCGTGTGGTTGCCGAACTGTATTAAAGCTTTAATCAGAATAAAACCGTATATTAAAAGCTAACAGAAGCAGTAGCATTTACAAATAACAGCATATCTAAAAGTATGAGACAACAACAAACAAAAATCTTAGGCCTACCATTAAAAGCCATGCTTGCACAGGTTCTGCGCGATCCTCTTCAATAATATCCTCTGCGTCTCAATCGGGCTCAAATTGATAAGCAATATAGACGACGTCATTGTTTACAATACAACCGAAGCCGTTTTTAGGATTGGGACGGAAGCACAAGTTCTAATAATTACAGTAAGGCTAGTACAATGAACTTCTTTATCTCAGAAGATCAATTACATTTTTTCTCATGATATGGCTACAGACAACATTCTTTTTTTATCCAACACATAAGTACGGTTCTTTAATAATTGCATTAAAGGGTTAGTTCACCCAAAAACGAAAATTAGGCTGCGTTTTACTCACCCCCGAGGCATCCTAGGTGTATATGACTTTCTTCTTTCAGACGAATCCAGTAGAAGTTATATTAAAAATGGTCTTTGATCTTTCAAGCTGTTTAATGCCACTCAGCGGATGTTGCATGCATCAGTCCAAAAGAACTTAAATAAAAATCGCCCATCCATAAAAAAAGTGTCTCACACGGCTCCGGGGGGTGAACAAAGGTCTTCTGTAGTGAATCGATGTGTGATCTCTCCGCTGCGTTTTCACTTCTGAGCGGCGCATGCGCAAAGCCGACCTCATACGTCATTCCCCCGGAACTGCTTCTGTTTACAACAGTGAGCACAAGCTAAATTCAAGTGATTATTACGTTTTGAATATGGATATTGTTCTTACAAAAACGCATCGATTCGCTACAGAAGGCCTTTGTTCACCCCCCGGATCCTAGGTGTATATGACTTTCCTCTTTCAGACGAATCCAGTCGGAGTTTTATTAAAAATTGTCTTTGATCTTTCAAGCTGTTTAATGCCACTCAGCGGATGTTGCATGCATCAGTCCAAAAGAACTTAAATAAAAATCGCCCATCCATAAAAAAAGTGTCTCACACGGCTCCGGGGGGTGAACAAAGGTCTTCTGTAGTGAATCGATGTGTGATCTCTCCGCTGCGTTTTCACTTCTGAGCGGCGCATGCGCAAAGCCGACCTCATACGTCATTCCCCCGGAACTGCTTCTGTTTACAACAGTGAGCACAAGCTAAATTCAAGTGATTATTACGTTTTGAATATGGATATTGTTCTTACAAAAACGCATCGATTCGCTACAGAAGGCCTTTGTTCACCCCCCGGAGCCGTGAGAGACACTTTTTTTATGGATGGGTGATTTTTATTTAAGTTCTTTTGGACTGAAGCAATGCAACATCCGCTGAGTGGCATTAAACAGCTTGAAAGATCAAAGACCATTTTTAATATAACTCCGACTGGATTCGTCTGAAAGAAGAAAGTCATATACACCTAGGATGCCTCGGGGGGCGAGTAAAACACAGCCTAATTTTCATTTTTGGGTGACCTAACCCTTTAAGGATTATTTTAGTAATTAAAAAAATATATATATATTTGAAAAAAAATTTATTGTAATGTAATGTAATTCCATTTAATTAAAAAAATGCTTGCAAAAGCTGTTTACACTATTTTATTGACTTGTTATGCTTTTGGTCTTTATTTCACATCCAAATAGACCAAAAAGAAGTAACGCATCTCATTCATTTACTTATTATATGGTATTTATTTTCAAATACCTGACAAAACACAAAGTGTATCTTTAACCCACACTGACATACAAACAACCAGTCAGTAACTAACTACACTATTTAAGCCTCACAGTTAGTTGCATGTGTTAGATTCACTATACAGAGAAGATTTATGAGAGTCATTTCACAAATTACACTGGTTGCACTGCATGTTTGGGGTCTGTAAGATTTTTTTTTATGTTTCTGAAAGAGTTGATTTGATTAAAAATACAGTAAAATCAGTAATATTATGAAATATTATCACAATTTGAAATTACTGTTTTCTATGTGAATATATTTGAAAATGTAATTTATTCCTGTGATGCAAAGCTGAATATCCGGCATCATTACTCCAGTCCAGTGTTAGTGTCACATGATCCTTCCAAAAATCATTCTAATATGCTGATTTACTGCTCAAGAAACATTTTATACTTTTATATTATCAATGTAATTAAAACAGATTCATATTTTTGTGGAAACTGTAATATATTTGTTTTCAGGATTCTTTGATTAATAGAAAGGGGGGGAAAAACAGCATTTATGTAAAATAGACATATTTTGTAACATTACAAATTAATTTTACTGTCACTTCTCATAACTTTGATGCATTTTTACTGAACAAACATATACATTTCTCTTACGGACTATAAACTTTTGAATGGTAGAGTAAAAGAACAATTCGAGAGTCATCAGGCAACACTTGCCACCTTCCGGTTGGAAAAATGGTTCTGATTCAGTTGCCTAATATTTGCAGTGCTTTTTGGAGCAACATTGTTAATTACTGCTTTTTAAGGCATTGTGGCTTGGACAATATAGAAGCATGACAGTGTTTCCGGCAATATCATCTCGGTCATGCCTGAAGCGTAATTGTGTACTTGAAACCCCTTTACAGTCCTCGTTAAACTGACCTGCAAGTGGAAGTGAGTGGAGTCCAGGAAGTATTTGTTGAGAACATCCGAGTACTGGTCAATCGCCCGCAGAAAGACTTTCATTTGGTGAAGATTCATGATCATCCAGTCGGGCGGAAACACGTTGCCCATCAGGTTTTTGAACATGATGAAAGTCTCCATTAAAAAGTCCTAAAAAAACAAGGATTCTTGTTGTTAGGAGCATGTATGTGCACGCAGAGGAAAACTACGATTAGATGCAGACTGGCAAATAACATTTGTGTTTCGCACAGATAAGACTGAGCAGGAAAAACAGATGCTAATTTGAAGCTGCGCTTATCTCCGTTCTGACTCACTTCGACAGACAGCAGGGAACAGAGCCACATGCGTCGCATCAGTCAGCTGTGCAAAAGGTGGATTATTTATAACTTAACTCTCAGAGCACGGAAGGCTCTGCGATGATAGATGGGGCCTGCGGAGAGAGCGGGAGACTTACGATAATGTCCTGTCTGGTTTTGAAGGTGCTGATGTATTGTGCGTAATGTGCGTCTTCCATTTGTTTCAGGATAGCGGTCATGCATGCCAGGTAGTGGCCCTGTGTCCAGAGGAAGAGAAGAAATAATCAATAACTTTACATGTGCTGCCCACTCCACTGAGAAAACTCATAGCCATGGGCCTGGGCAAAGAAATAAACAAGTTAAGTTCAGTGGTCCAGACTGTTGTTGTTATGAGTTTCAGCAGGTGTCTGTGGGCTTCGACACTGTGCGGTCGAAACAACAACAGCTTTGACAGGAAGGTAAGCTGATTTAGCACTGCTAAATCTTTCTATAGCACTCTATTTTGTGGTGTGCCGGTGTCTTACTATGAAGGGAGAGTCCAAACTCAGGTTGATGACCGTACGGTTGACCCTCCGCAAGAGACGGTCCACAATTAACTTCACATGACCGGATGTGGGACCCTGAAAGCATAAAAAAGGTGAATGAAATGCATTGAAGGATGCTTGTATGAACCCCGAAAGGACTCTCTCTCATAAACAAACAGTGGTGTAACTTCAAATGACCTTATTTTGGAAATTTGCAACGTAACTGCTCCAGCAAAGAGATGCTCACAAGTCGCAAGAGTTTGACCTGAAATGTCTGCCTGTCTCAATGCATATCAACCGAAATGTCAACCGATCTTGAATGCGCTGTCATATCAACAAGCCAGCGAAATGCATCATGGTTGAAAGATCAGCCTGTCTGTATTCATACAAAAAGTCATTCATGTAGCCAGACATTTCACCAGGAAGTATCTACTGCTCGCCAAGGATGCATTTATTTGCTCAAAAATACAGTAAAAACAGTACGACTGTGTAATATTATTATAATTGAACTGTTTTGTAATATATTTTAAAATGCAATTAATTCCTGTAAAGTCAAAGCTGAATTTTCAGCATCATTACTCCAGCCTTCAGTGTCACATGATCCTTCAGAAATCATTTTAATATGCTGATTTGATGCTCAAGAAACATTTCTAATTATTGTCAATATTGAGTTGTGCTGCTTCATATGTTTGTTGAATAAAAGTATTGATTTAATTGTTCTTGCACATCCATTTTTGTGATTTGCAAAAACTAAAACATCTGGTTTTCTGAGATTTTGTTCTACATGATCTTGTTGACAATACAGCAAAATTTGCTACAGCATTATATAAATGTAAGAATGTGTTGAAAAATGACAAAGCAATCATTAATGTTTTGTGAAGAAAAAAAAAATAACAGTAAATAAATAAACACTAATTAAATATAATGTACTTATTTACTACAGTTAAAAAAGTTTGGGGGCAGTAAGAATTTTTTTAAGAGATATTGATACATTTATTTAGCAAGGATGCATTAAATTGATCAAAACTGAAAAATTTAAATAGATGCTGTTCTTTTTATTAATTTAATTCCATTCAGTTATTTAGTTTTGCCATCACAGGAATAAATGACATTTTAAAGTATATTTAAATAGAAAACAATTATTTGTGTAATAATATTTCACAAAACTACTGTTTCTATTGCATTTGTAATCAATCAAATGCAGCCTTGATGAGCATAAAATACTTTTCCAAGTATTACAAAAATCTTACCGACCACAAAATTTTGCAGCACAATTTTTACATGTACCATATTACAAAAAATATATATTTATAGCAAATATTAAAAATGCATAGATAAATCAATATCTATCATTCTTTTGTAGTGGGGGGCCAATGAAAATGTTCAGAGAGGAAGTCAAAATAACTGAGCCAACAAAAAACAAATCCTGACTGAATAATTTATTGGGAATGTGTAAACACATCTCTGTTTCCCATTGGACTGATAAAGCCTGTACTCCCTGACTCCTGGAAATTGCATAAAGCCAGCCAATTAGTTTGGCTCCTGCAGTTTTGCTCATCAGATGGTCTGAGGCTGAGATAAAGCTCCTCATAACTGGCTGAAGTTGTTAGGGATGCTCAACCTTGAATTTTCAGCATCATTACTCCAGTCTTCACTGTCACATGATCTCTTTCTGAAATTATTCAAATCAACAAGCAATCATTCTAATCAACGATGAATAAAAAAATTCAAAAGAATAGAATTTATTTGACATTTTTTATAACTATCTCAACTGTCACTCACAGCAATGTTCGCTTTACCTGAGCTCCACAGCGTCAAAGACCTTCTGCAAGTCATTGATGATGGCGGGAAGATATTTCAAGATTGCTCCCTAGGAAAAAAGCAGATAAACAGAAGGTTCACTACATACATAGTGAAAACACAAAACAGTAAAATTTTGAAATTTTAAGAAGTAATTTATTGCTGTGGTGTGAAGCTGAATTTTCAGCATCATTACTCCAGTCTTCACTGTCACATGATCTCTTTCTGAAATTATTCAAATCAACAAGCAATCATTCTAATCAACGATGAATAAAAAAATTCAAAAGAATAGAATTTATTTGACATTTTTTATAACTATCTCAACTGTCACTTTTGATCATTTTATTTACATCTTTGCTGAATAAGAGTATTAATTCTTTGAAAATAAATCTTAATCTTCAATGTGTTTTTTACAAATCTCTCTGTTCACCAAAGGTATCCATTAACATTTCTTCTAAACGTCCATGTAAAAAAAAACCTGCCTTTATCTTAACTCCTTCATCCAGAGGTCTGTCCATCAGATTGCTGATAGAAAGAAATAAAGTCCGAATGGAGTCGAGAAACTGCCCACCATCTTCACTTTTCCCATAAAACCTGACAAACAACAAACAGGAAAAAAAAACATTTTCTAAAGAACATTTGAGTGGAAACATCACCACAACGATTGTAGGGTGTTGTGGGTGGATGCCAGGGCGTTAAAAAATTATTTCATATCATTTTTGTCTGTAGCACAAACAGTGTGGGATGAGTATTTATTCAACTCTATAACAAGTATGAGCAATAGTAACAGAGATTATTGCCTTAAAGCACCACTAAGGTCTGTCTGTCTATCTATCTAGACACTGAGCAATAAATATGCAGCATATGGATGCATGTAATCTTATTATGCAATAAACAGGCTGGACTGTAGATAGGTTTACCATATCAAAAATGTCTTTGAACAATGCTCTTAATTTAATTTGCTTTGTTGTGTTTCATATGGAGGTCCAATAGCCCCATGTGTTTGTTCAGATATAGAAGCGAGCGATTTCTAAAGTATCTTTTTTTTTTTGCTGTTGCTTTTTCATTTGCATTGTCAGATGAAGGACAAGTTCAATCAAGCCCCTCCTGAAGGCTATTTCTGAGAGCAAATAGCCTTCTAAAATGTTAGTTCAATCAAGCCCTCCTGAAGGCTATTTCTGAGAGCAAATAAGAGCCGGTACCCACCTCAAATAGAGGATCCGAGACTGCACAATGAAATGAAAAAGATACTTGAAGGCTTTCAAGGCCGCATACAGTCGCTCCGTATGAGCCGAGTCCTCAGCATGGCCCACAAAATAATTCAACACTTTGGTCAACTTCCTGTGAACAGACAAGGCAAACCGAGGCAATTACGGCATGCTTGCAAATCAGTACAGGTCACAACCGAGAATGTCACTGGACAGGTGTATATAGAGAACAAGTGAGAGAAGGAGAGAGTGTTAGTGTGAGATGGCAAGGTGAGAATTAAATGTGGACAAAAATGGCCAAGTTATATTAAAACGCATGAACTGTGACCCAAAAGACAGAAACTCTTACTGGTACGCCAGAGTAGCGCTGAAGTGTTTGCTAATGTAGGTCTCCAAAACAGGGTTGAAATGCTGAAACTTTATGTCGCCAATGAGTGAGATGATGAAAACCTGGACAAATCAAGCAAAAATACAAGGTCTAGCCCTTCATATTATAATCACTTATAAACATCCTAACTTCAAGTTTTGAGACAACATTAAATCTAAATTGATTTCTTTAATAAATGTCTCTCATTTTGAATGATTCATCAGAAGAAAATCTAATTTAATTGTATTTCATCATATTGAACTCTCAGCCTCTGAAAAACTAACTTTCTTTGCTTCTTATGCAACCAAGATCGATTAGACAGAGAAAAGCAATTATTACTAACTTGATTTTTACATTTTCTGACATGATGCACAACCTCAAAGCACAACGTCTCAAGGCTTGTCATTCTCTGTCCCAAATGTAATGCTAAACCAGCGGTTGAAAAAGCGGCTGAAATCAATAAAAATCACCCGAAATAAATAATGGTTTTCATAGACACCAAGCACACATCACATGGCGGAATAATCTGACCTGTATGTCTGTGAGGGGGAAGACATCCCACATGCAGATGGCGATGTGGCGTGTTATGGCATTAAGGTTACTCATACAGATAACTAATGAAAACGCAATGATACGGCAGAGTGCTCTTTATGCAGTTTGTAACTTTAATGTAACTTTTCTGCAATCATTTAGTCCCAAAAAGCAGCGTGATTTGGAGTATCACAATTAGAAAAGATAGAGCAAAGTTTAATACTTGTTCAGATCCCGAACACAAGTAAAAGTGTTGCTCACTCAGAACAATCTGCCCACACTACGACTTTTCATTCGTGGTTACTCGAAAATGATTTTTTAAAGAACAATATTATTCAAATTGCATGACAAATTTTACAGTTAACTAGAAAAATACACAGAAAAATAATTGTCTTTATAACTTTTAATATAATCATTTGTAGTATTATTAATGATGTTAATATGAATATGAATATACCTATTGATATTAACAATAATATTAATAGTATTATTAATATTTTATTACTTTCTGTCACAAGATTTTATTATTATTAGTAGTAGTAGTAGTAGTATTAACTGGTATGAATATTAATATCAATGTGATTGTTGATATGAATATTAATACTAATAGTATCATTAATATTAATATTTAATATTTTACTCTTTAGACAATTGTAATATTTTTATTATTATTAAATATGAACTTAATTGTGATTGTTATTTTTCTTTATTAATAAAAATATATTTCATATTTAGTGTAATTATTATTATGTTAAAATCTCTAAAAAGTAATAGAAAGTAATAAAACAGTATTCATGTTACTATGAGTATTAATATTAATATAAATAACCAATTTCATATTAATATGTATCTAAAAGTAATGAAAAGTACTAAAATATTAGAAAATCTATCTTTTTATAATTATTATGTATTTTTCTATTTAGTAATGAACAAAATCATTGCAAAAAAATCCTTATTCACTAACAAAAAGTCATGGTGTGAAAAGCTTTTTTAGTGAGCAACACTTTCACTGAGACTACGGATCTGAACAAGTATTAAACTTTGTTTTGTAAATTTTTGTAAATGTTCTATTTGTGATACTTAGAAACATTTGACTTTTGGGGACACTGCACGAAAGTGAAAGCTTACCAAAAAAAAATTTTTTTTAATAAGTTCTCTGATATTTCCAGGCTGGAAATTCTCAATTTGTCCATTACTGGAGAAACTCATCATAAGAATAGGTTGGCAACTGGTGGATGTCTAAAGAGAGAGTTAAATAATCAATACTTGCCAAGGCATTGAAAACTAGAGTATCGTAGGTTTCTTCCTCAGAGGTCTCCATCATGATATTAAAGAGAGCGTCCAGTGTGTCCTGCAGGAACTACAGGAACACACAACAAAAAACATTAGATCATAAAGCAGCATTATATAGAAGGCCAAGTGTTGTTTTCTCACAACCTTACTTTAATAATCTCCCCTCCTTCCACTTCCATCAGTTTCTGAAGAATTTCTTCAAGTCTCTCAGTGTTTGATCTCCAGTTGAGAAGCCCCAGAAGGTCAACTGAGTCGGAGGAAATTAAAAAAGTTATAGAAAGCCAACTACCACAAGAACTTTGCTGTCTCATACGGTTACATATGGCTTTTAAAGTGATAGTTTAGGCCGAAATGTTGTTTAAAACCATATGATTTTTCTGAAATTTTCAGAAGCCATGCAACAGCATGAGGAAAAGAGGTAATGTGTGTAAAAACTATCTACTATCTAAGCTCAATATGCAGAGGCATCGGTAAATGTCAGCTTTGCAAAGACATGAGGGTAAATAACAAGAACAGAATTTTTGGGTGAAATATTGTTTTTGGAGAAAATAAAACAAAAGGAAATGGCTCTTACCGTTTTGTGTAAGCTTTGTGGAACAGGTGAGGGTGGCGATCTGGAAGCTGTCTTTGGTGATGGGAATGATGCCGGCATGATGGAAGGATTTTCCCATCTGTCTCTCTTTCTCTTCCACTTCAACATACGAGCCAGGAAGAGTCAAATATGTCTTGGCGTCGTCAGCTTTCTTCACATCCACCTGTAGAAACAGAAGAGGAATTTGTAGTGGCACTGCATATTTGAGACATTGCAGTCCGGTGGAAGAGTAAAGGTCTCTGCACACTGAGTCCAAAATGTTCGCACGTTGAAAAATAAATACGGCCTCACGTTGTGTCAATCACGTTTACGCACTGCCTCCGAAACTTTCGTCTGTCATAAAAAAATTCGGACCAGGCTCGATTTTCTGCGTTTTCGCATCCGTAGCAAGCATTTTGATAGCAAAGAATGACAAAAACGGAAAAAAAAACGGAAAAACGCATATGAAAGTTTCGGCCTCAGTGTGCAAGGACCTTAAGGCTCACAAGAACAGATACTGCTGCTTTAAAGGGAAGTTCAGAAAAGTTTGAAGAGATCTACATGAAGAAGTTACCAATCAAGATGAGTTTTAGAAGCCAAAAATCTTATAGCAAAGAAAGTACACTACTTTATTTTCTTTTTTTTTCAAATTTGACAGAAATTAATACTTTTATTCAGCAAGAATGCATAAAATTAATATAAATGTGACAGTAAAAGACATTCATAATGTTACAAAACATATCAAATAAATGTCCTTCTTTTGAACGTTCTATTCACCAAACAATCCTGAAAAAAATCTATAATGGTTTCCGCAAAAATATGAAGCAGCAAAAAATGTTTTCAGTGTTGATAATAATCAGAAATGTTTCTTGAGCAGTTAATCAGCATATTAGAATGATTTCTGAAGGATCATGTGACACTGGAGACTGGAGTAATGATGCTGAAAATTCAGATTTGTCATCACAGGAATAAACTAAAATTTAAAAATACAAAAAAAAAAACAGTTATTTTAAATTGTAATAATATTTCACAATTGTCTGTTTTACTGTATCAAATAAATCCAGCATTGGATGATTATAAAAAGAAAAAAACTTTTGAAAAGTAGTTTAAAAATCTAAAAGATCAAGGTCCCTTTTTTTTCGATATTCAACTTTAAAGTACTATTCTTCAATTTTTACTAGAGTATGGAGAAAATGCTTCATTTTTAAAACAAATCTGAATCAATTAATAAGCAATATAACCACAAAAAATTATTTGACCAAAAAAAATTACAGAAATGTGAAGCTTTTAATTTTACAAAAACACTTGCATTGATTTTTCTGTTAAAACTTGTACATTATTTGAGCTGTAAAGATGTTCTTGCCACTTTTACATTTTAAGTGTTATGTTTTCATGGCAACAAATTTGTAATCTGGATATAAAACTGGAAATACGTAAATATGTCAAACTGGATATAATGTTGCACAGAAAATGTTATTAGGCAATTATTTGACACTAAATTCATGATAACATGCATAACGCTTTTTATTTTGCAGTAATCGATATTAAGTTGAGTCAATTTGCACTGAACCAAGAACATTCCTTAAAGATGCCCACCTTGTAGACAATGAGTTCATGTTTTCCATCTGGAAGTGTGGTGCCATCTGACTTCATCAGGCGAACAAAAGCCATGCCAAAAGGCTTCTCGGACTTATCTCTTGCTACAGAAATGTAAGCACACAGATACTCAACTTAAAAACAAGCCTGAATATACAATAGCACAGAGGTTCTCAACCTGGGGTCAGCAAAAATGCTAATGGGGTCAAGAGATATCTGTATGAACGCCAGCTTATATATTCTTTATATGTAAAAAAAAATACAATTTCAAGCATAAATTTTTTTTGCCCTATGTTGAACCTACAAACAAAATATGCAGGTTTTCTTGTACATAAAATACCAAGTGAAATGCACACTACAAACGTGACCTGCATGAAAAGGTTGAGAACCCCTGCAGACACACAAAAGAGAACAGATATCACAGTCCTTAGCTTCGAAACAGTTCTAGCTACTTCAGCGCCATCTACTATAAGGTTCTGTGAACGTCTCTATGAGACTCACAATCTTGAGAAGATCTGTGTCTAAAGGTGAGCCTCAGATGACATCGACACACATCCTCAATGGGAATGGCCACCTGATGGACAGAAGAGAATTAATTAATATGAACCCTGATGTAGTTCTTAAGTTCCTTTCACATGAACCATGTCGAGGGCATCAATACACCTCTTAGCACAAGCGTCAGGAGTCACATTGACCTTGACATGAAAAACATTGCCAGAAGTGTGATTTTTCTTGCTAGGCAGCATGAAAGTGGCAGGTGTACGCAGTGAAAATAGCACAATCAAATGGAAGACGGAACATATTTGAGCTTAAAATAAGAAAAAATCCTGGCGACTACTTTAATACATGACAGAAAGAAAAAAAAGAGAACATACTCTCTCTTATGATATGCATTTCACACAGTCATGCGACTTTAGTTGCACAATTAACACCACCCTGCATCATATTTGCTAAATGAAATCCAGAACTTTTTTCTTACTCATTTTAGGGTGACAATTCCAAAAATAGTGACTGTTTTGCTCTATTACAGTATGTCACACTTCCTCACAAAATATGATGCATTTCGTAGAATTTTTGCTTTTATCTCTTAATCAGCAGATTAACTACCACAAATATATAATTTATATATTCCTCAGAGCACTGGCGTAACTTTGCTTTGAAAAGTGGTGGGGACACGGCGCAACTCGTTTTGCTAGTTTTTTATTGAATAACCTAATTTACTTGGGGACTGGGTTTAGAGCTGAACAAACTTAAGTTTTGCTATTCAAAAATACATTGATGTACCGGGGCAGCGCCAGGTGCTGAGGGGGTGCTAGATCATTGACAGAGGGAGCTGGGCAATTCAGGGTTCCAGACTCATTCTTCCCACTGGTCGCTCTTTTGCTATTAACTTTCTCAGTTGGCTGCACGAGCACTTTTTTTTTTTTTTCGCTACAACATGCTGTTAATCAATGCACGCTGATGAACTTTTATCGTAGTTTATAGTTATATGGAAACGAAAGTAGTTATCATTCAACCCGTACTTTTTCATCAGTAGTATTATTTGTGATTTGAATTTTGTCAAAAGTTCCTCTTTTGCCATGTTATAAGCTGGGCTTCGGATGCTTTCACGATCTTGTCAGGTTTTACAATAAAATATAATTGTCTGTTTTGCTTACATCTATACACCTTTCACGTTTTAAGACAAAAAAAAATTGATTCATAATTTTTTATTAAAATGCACAACAACAATAAAACAGTA
>NW_015505621.1:1790680-1883270 GCF_001515645.1 Sinocyclocheilus grahami
TTAGGCTATATAATGACTAATAAATTACAGAATGTTTAGCAAACACTGAGGAATCAAAAAAAAAAGAGAGAGCCTCCATAGCATAAGGTATGGAAGCCCGTTTCTATGGAAGCCGTTTCCACCACTGAATTAAAAAAAAATAGGAAAAAAAAGGGGTAATTGCGAATTTTATCTCACAATTCTGACTTTTTTTCACAGAATTGTGAGATATAAACTCGCAATTGTGAGATATAAAGTCAGAATTGCCAGATACGAAGTCACAATCGCGAGATAAAAACTCGCAATTCTGACTTTTTTTCTCACTCGCAATTGCGAGTTTATATCACGCAATTCTGACTTTTTTTCTCACTCGCAATTGCGAGTTTATATCACGCAATTCTGACTTTTTTTCTCACTCGCAATTGCGAGTTTATATCACGCAATTCTGACTTTTTTTCTCACTCGCAATTGCGAGTTTATATCACGCAATTCTGACTTTTTTTGTCAGAATTGTGAGATATAAACTCGCAATTGTGAGATATAAAGTCAGAATTGCCAGATACGAAGTCACAATCGCGAGATAAAAACTCGCAATTCTGACTTTTTTTCTCATTTTGGCCTATTGGTCTGGATTTACCCTGTCCTTTGTGGTTGACCTCCCGAGTTGCAATGACCTTGTTGAAGACGGCAACGAGTGGCTCGTTCTCGCCAATGACACGAGATGGTATGAGAGGAGACATGATTAGCTGTCTCTGACGGATGTACGTTTCCATGGCAATCCTAGAAAGAGAGAGTCCAAGAGGAGAAGGACAAAATTGAAGAAAAAACGCCTAGGGGTAACAGTGTATGATGGACTCTGCCAAAAATAAACAATAATTTGTGAAAACAACAAAAAAAACATGAAAACAGAAACTACAATCATGCAAATGAAGGATGTTGTAATCTCATAAAGGACACACTCACTGTTGAAACGGGATGAAATACTGCTTACATTCATCATCAATATTCCCATGGGCAATATCTGTGATATCCATGACTGCAGACACAAAGAAACATGAGGCTAGTGCTGATCCGAACCACAGATACATTACATTTAATAACTACATTCAATATTGTTCACATTCCCTTAGAGGGAGAGCAAATATCTCGCATTTTGAAAGTATTTGTTTTCAGATGTATTCGAAGGCGAGATATGTGGCGCAAATTGTTCATTTTGTCTTCCTACTGTACAGTTCTTAAGAGATTAATTTCGAGTCTACAGGAACCTCAATTATTAAATCAGTTAAGAAAAACAGCATCTTTTCTGTGAAAATGATTGCTACCAATAATTGCTTTTGAACAAAATTAATAGAATAACTCACTAAAAAAATGAAAATTTGCTTTATTGACTATTCAATATGTAGATGAGTTTGTTTCTTCATTAGAACAGATTTGGAGAAATTTAGCATTAAATTACTAACTCACCAATGGATCCTCTGCAGTAAATGGGTGCCGTCAGAATGAGAGTCCAAATAGCTGATAAAAACATCACAATAGTCCACAAGCAATCCACACCACTCCAGTCCATCAATTAACGCTTGTGAAGTGAAAAGCTGCAAATCCATCGTTATGGCATTTTTTTAACTTCAGACTGCTGGCTAAAATACGAGTCCTCTATCCATAATATTGCTTTCTCTAGTGAAAAAGTTGTCTCATCTGAATCAGGAGAGAAATATGCACAGACCAAGCACCGTTTACAAGTGAAAACAGTACAAAACAGTCCTAAACAAATATATCTGTGGATTTTGATGTGAGAGGACAACAGGGGATGGATTTTTCACTAGAGGAAGCATTATTATGGATTATGGATTCTCCACTATTTTGGCCAGAAGCAATGATTTAAAGTTAAAATTCTGATGGCACCCATTCACTGCAGGGGATCCATTTGAAAGCATGTGATGTAATACACAATTTTTCCAAATCTGTTCTGATGAAGACAAACTCATCTATATCTTGGATGGCCTGAGTACATTTTCAGCAAATTTTCATTTTTAGGTGAGGTATTCCTTTAGATGCAATGTCTTCTAGCTCTCTAACGGAGTACTTACAACCATGAAAAACGGAAAGACATTTTCACAACGAGGTAAATCAGGTGCTGCCTGTGCTCAGGTTTAAGAAAGCCACAGGCTTAACATGATGCAATGTGTCTTTGAAGCTTATGGTAAAAATAGCTTTTTTTCATCTTGAAAAACACAATGCAGGCATTCAACCTGACGTTATTGAGTACAGTGACTCAGCAGCAAAAAAAAAAAAAAAGGGTCAAAGAATTTGACACAACATCCTTTTGAAACAAAAGAAAACTATTTTCAGCAAATGCAGGTCGCCTGTAGGTTTGATAAAAACATCTATTGACAATGTAATCATTTCATATGACATTTTGGAGTTCAACCAAAAGGAAAAGTAACAATAGTAATGTTTGGTCTTTCAGCTACTTGCAAGACTGAAAACTTTAAACTGAAATTTGATAACAGGAAAAAGAAAACGGAACAGAACACTATAAGGTGTGAAACATTGTGTGAGCTTGACTGGGAAAAAGTCATTCTTTTCATCTGCAAATTGGCAATACGGATAAATAATGTCTTTTGCTCAGATATTTGACAATGCGAGGTAGTGCCGAAAGTGACAAGGACAAGAGTAAAAGTGCTGTTGTCAAAATACTAAAGAAGCAATATGGTGTGATTCTCTTGATGCAATTAAACCTTTGTGAACACACACGTCATCTGTAGGGTTAAAATCTATTACCACACAAAATGAAGTTGACTCATCCCTCAAGATCATGAAAACAGATGAAAAATGCCCTTGGAGTAATGCACTTAGAATTGAAGCCCGACAGCCAAGACAGCTGAACAGCTTAAAAGCAGAAACGTCTGTGGGGTTGTTCTTAAAGCACTTGCATGCATTCATCAGTAGAACAAAATGTATGTTATTTGAGCTGTAAAGCTGTCTGAATTGTTATTTTGAGGTGGAAGAATTTCAAGGAATAGTTCCCCTAAAAATGAAAATTAGCTGAAAATGTCCCCTTGGGCAATCCAAGTTTGTTTATAAGAACAGATTTGGAGAAATGTAGCATTACATCACTTGCTCAGCAGTGAATGGGTGCCGTCAGAATGAGAGTCCAAACAGCTGATAAAACCATCAAAAATAATCCACACCACTCCAGTCCATCAGTTAATGTCTTGTGAAGTAAAAAGCTGCATGTTTGTAAGAAACAAATCAATCAAGGCATTTCTTAATTTCATTATTAAACGTTACATCTAACTAAAATATTAGGCCTGTATATAATATTGCTTTCTCCGGTGAAAAAGTTTAAATCAGGAGAGCGATATGCACAGATTAAGCACCCTTTACAAACAATAAAAAACATTTAAAACAGTCCTAAACAAATATGTCAATGGATTTTGATGTGAGAGGACAATAGTGGATGGACTTTTTCACTGGAGGAAGTGTTATTATGGAGCAACAGGTTGAAGTTAAAACCCCTTAATGATGGATTTGTTTCCTACAAACATGCAGCTTTACTTGTGGATTATTGTGATGTTTTTATCAGCAGTTTGGACTCTCATTCTGACGGCACCCATTCACTACAGAGGATCCATTGGTGAGCAAGTGATGTAAATTTATCAGAATCTGTTCAGATAAAGAAACAAACTCATCTACATCTTAGATGGCCTCAGAGTGAGTAACTATTCAGCAATTTTGTATTATGATTGAACTATTCCTTTAACCAGAACTAACTGTCCATCTATGGGCAAACACAAGGTTTGGAAAATCTGACTGAAAATAATTCTATGCAATTTTGCAACACTAAGCTAGTGGCACAAAATAATTTTTTACCATTAAGGTTGGTTGGTGTTTCTAAACAAATTACAAATATGAAGTGTGAAATGAAGAGAACAACTAGGAAACATCTGAACCCTCTACAAATATACCATCTACTAACAATAAAGAATCTATTTCTAAGTGCAGAACCTGCTACTCCAAACGGCCTCCTCAGTCCTCCTGTGTGTTTCTTTCCCTCCTTCAGCTCCATGCAGCCCACACGGATGATCTGACACACCAGGAAGAGACGCTGTCTGATAAGGTCACTGCTGCTCAGATCCTAAACACAGAGACGCAACAGCAGGAAGCACTTAAAATTGTTTCATTATCACAAAGAAAAAAATCCAGTGTTTTTTTCTTCTTCTCATTTTTAGATCTGCCATTCAAAAGTTTGGGGTCAAAACCTTTTTAATACTTTTATTCATCAAGGACATTTTAAATTAGTACTGTCAAACGATTAATCATGATTAATCGCATCCAAAATAATAGTTTTTGTTTAATATATAAGTGTGTACTGTGTATATTTATTATGTATATATATATATATATATACACAGTGGGGCAAATAAGTATTTGATACACTTTTCAAAATATATACTGTATGTGTGTGTATTTATATATATAATAAATAAACAGTACACATACATATATGTAAACAAAAACTTTTATTTTGGATGCAATTAATCGCGATTAATCATTTAACAGCACTATTTTAAACTTTTTTTAATCAAAAGTTAAGGCATTTATAATGTTATAAAAGATTTTTAGTTCAAATAAAAGCTGTTCTTTTGAACTTTCTATTCATCAAAGAATCTGAAAAAATGCATATAAAATTATTTTGAATGAGGATCATGTGACACTGAAGACCGGAGTAATGATGCTGAAAATTCAGCATTGCATCACAGGAATAAATTACATTTTTAAACATTCAAATAGAAAAAAGTTATTTTTAACTCTTTCCCCGCCAGCATTTTTTTAAAAAGTTGCCAGCCAAGACAATGACCTTAAGCACACAGCTAAAATAATGAAGGAGTGGCTTCACAACAACTCTGTGACTGTTCTTGAATGGCCCAGCCAGAGCCCTGACTTAAACCCAATTGAGCATCTCTGGAGAGACCTAAAAATGGCTGTCCACCAACGTTTACCATCCAACCTGACAGAACTGGAGAGGATCTGCAACTTGGAGGAATGGCAGAGGATCCCCAAATTCAGGTGTGAAAAACTTGTTGCATCTTTCCCCAAAAGACTCATGGCTGTATTAGATCAAAAGGGTGCTTCTACTAAATACTGAGCAAAGGGTCTGAATACTTAGGACCATGTGATATTTCAGTTTTTCTTTTTTAATAAATCTGCAAAAATGTCAACAATTCTGTGTTTTTCTGTCAATATGGGGTGCTGTGTGTACATTAATGAGGAAAAAAATTAACTTAAATGATTTTAGCAAATGGCTGCAATATAACAAAGAGTGAAAAATGTAAGGGGGTCTGAATACTTTCCGTACCCACTGTATATGCTGTCATTGCTGATGATCGCATAATTTTTTTTATATGCATCTGCTTACATAAGAGATTGCTCGTTTCTCCATCCTGTACACATGTGTTTTTGTTCGGGAGGTTTTGTACTCGTTCAGAAGATGTGTAATAGCGCCCCCTCATGTGTAACAGTGAAAACACGAAAAGCCGTAAAAACTCGTCAATGGCGGGGAAAGAGTTAATTGTAATAATATTTCACAATATAACTGTTTCACTGTATTTTTTATCAAATAAATGCAGCCTTGCTGTGCATAAGAGACTTCTTCAAAAGTCTCACTGACTCCAAATTGTTGAACCGTGGTATATGGGACTATAAAAACCTGAGAAAAGTATTCTTTTAATCTTTGTTACCGTGAAGAGTGCAGGAAGGTTGTTGAGTTTTTCTATCTCTTTCGGCATGCCTGTGCTGTCCCACCGTACCAGGAAGTTTTCACTTAAAGGACAAGACAAAATGTGTCACAAAAACTACTTTTTCTCCATTGAAACTGACACAAGCTCACTAGATACTCGCTGTGTGATATATACTGGTGTACTTCAGCTTTCAAAGAAATACGCATTCACATATTTCAAACACTTCTTGTGAGGAATTCATATGTAGAGGATATTCTACACATTTCTCCTTCAGCTTTTTAAAAAAGAACATAGAGAAGAAAAAAAATCTAAAGAAAGTGACTGACTCACCTAATAAATTCAGATTTATCAGGATCGTACAATGACATGAATAGTTCAGCGTCCTCGCCGATGTTGCATACAAAGTTTCTGAGATTTATTAGAAGGCTGTATGTGTGCACGCTGCTGAAGAGGGTCTGGCGCCGCTTCTCCAGGTTCTGAAGCCGCATCTATCGAGAAAAAAAAAAAAAAAACACGGTAAAATTCATGATTTGAGACAACTAGTGGACAGTTTGACTGAAGTTCTAGAACACTTTCAAAAACTGAAACACTGCTAAAACAGTAGAGCATGGCACTAACAATGCCAAGGTCATGGGTCATATTTTAATTTGCAGCTTCTCTAAATGCAACTTCGCACAAAGAATCTATCAGTATGTGCATCAGTTATTTTGTGATAAATGTTTGTTATGCATCCGTTTATCTCCATTTATTATGGACAATGGTAGTTTTGTGGTATATATGTGGTTTATATATATATATATTTGACAAATAATTAGGCCAAAGTTGCTTATTTATTTGTCAAATTTCAAAACAGAACAGCAGAATAACCAACCATAATTTTCTCTTTAGCAGACCGTTTGCACCACTTTGGCTCAGTCAGCGATTCCTGGCATTTTTGCATTGCAATTCGAACCATGCATTTATACATTTACCCGCCAACTATCGTAATTACTCATCAAAGCTAATTTGGCAATAGTCATGTGCTAATTCTGGACCTGGGTTTCAACATGCAACTAAAAAGAAAACATTTTCCTGGTACCAGCATATATATTTTGATAATGCACAGAGCAAAAACAAGTGTTTTACCTTCTCCTCCTGTATCCTCTCATCAATACTGTGTGATGCTGACTCGTGGGCCCTGAACAGACTGACCGTGCTCGTGTGTTCAGGGTCTAATGTGTTTCCTGCTTCATCGCGCACCACTAAATCAAGCCCCAGAATCCTGTGCAACAGACACAGACAGAGTCTACAACACAAGAATACTAACACATCCCTACCATATTATCATAATCGATTACATACAGTTTTAATGCATTCCAGCAACTTAAATTGGGTAAACTCAAAATGTATGCTTCATGGTATCAGTAAATCACATATTCAGACATTTCGGCCCCTCAAATGAAACGTTATTCAAATATCTGTTTGGTGAAACAACATGAGGAAGTACAGGAAGCCAAACCGCACCTGTTCCCATAATCGATTTTTGCTGTGACTTTCTTCTTGAGCGCCACAAGGTCATCGTTGGGAAGCGTGCCGGACACAATCTGCGAGCGGTACTCGATCAGGCTGTAGGCCATCTGCTGAACGTTCCGGAACAGCGTGGTCTTGTTGCTCTGGTGTGCAGACGAACAGGTGATTAAAACGATATCATGGCTTACAAAACACTACGGATGGGATTTGTCTTTGTTGAGCAAACACATCGTGGGAAGCTCTGTGTTGAGCAGAAAGGACAGTGAGGTGAACTCAAACAAACTGCAAAGGCGACACAGGTGGGTTCACATACCACATAAAGCTTGTGCCATATTTGTGTCCATTCTCGTAACGTGGTGCCCAGCTCCTGGACCAAGGGCAAATCTGTAGGTACAACAGTCTCTTGTTTCCTGTACATCAACAGAAGGTTAGAAGAAAAATATGATTTAATCGGGTTCTCAAAAATACAAATGTCATTCACAGTTCTTTAACCCTCAGAGACACAAGCATTGATGTAAATTCTTTTTAAAATGTCTTAAGGAAGCCATAGTTATATATTAAAAAAAAAACATTGCATTTACAAAATTTGAGAGATACATAGGGCTGGTATCGTTCAAAAATTTCCGATATCGATACCGATACCTTGACTTCGATACCGGTTCCTGAACTATACTTTTTTCGATTACCAGTTTTATGAAATCAATTTGAACAATATTACATTATCTAAAAAAAAAAACTTTGGTTTTATTTTTCAGTTTGTTGATGTTTTTTTGTGTTCGTTTTAAAATGCATAGCTCAGACAGAATCATGATTTCTATTTATTTTCCACTGATTTACTGATGAGCATTAGCAGCTTCAAGCTCTCTCTGCTTGTGTTCTCTCTTCCATGATCGCTGCTCTGACTCAGAGGTAATAACATATTTAATTTCAGCAACATTACATGGCCAAAACACACATTAGACGGCAATCGGAAGTTATTACAAACACTCGATGGTGGTTTAAAATGAGTTTTGAGTAAAAGCGTAATATAAATCTTATTTATTGTCTTAGCATGATGCTACGGTTTGCATGAATGGTCACATAACACGTGCTTTCGGACGTGTAACGTGAACTGACATCTGCATATGATCGGAACTCCACGCAGCTCCCGCGCTACTCTCCATTGGAAACCAATGACTGAATGACCGGTCTGTCGTTTGTTGGAGATAGTGGAAAGCCGGCTTGAAACGCAGTGGAAACGCCAGTATGACGAGGATCGTTTTCATTTTAAAAAAAACGCACCAGTGTAAATGTAGCCTTACATCTATGGGGGCTGGGACGCATTCACACTACAGCCTCACGTGTGCGCCACATCTCTGAGTGTAACTGGTGTAAACTAGTAGGTGTGTTCGACTTGACGCAGACTGACTGTGCAAACCGGTCGGTGTATTACAGTACCACGAGAGCTAAGAGAGCAGACTGCTCCGTGCGCTTTCGAATCGCTCTCGCGGATGTCAAACACTGATCGATATGTCATGTGTTGCAGGCTTATTGGCTCACTGACGCTGATGAGATTAACCCCTTAGGTATCGAAATTTGGTTCCAAACGACGAGACGTTTTTCGATACTCGATGGTATTCCGGTAGGTGCCTAAAAAGTATCGAACTCGATACCCAGCCCTAGAGATACATTTGCAAAATTGCAGAGCAAGGCATTTAGGGTTGCAAAGTTCCACCAGTATTTTTTGATTCACTAAGTTTTGAAGTCACAACACAATTCAGCATAGTAAATAAAATATTTCAAGCAAAAAATATATTTCAGTAAGGATATTCACAAAAAGCTAAGTTTCATTATTTGACCATTAATTTAATGCAACAAGTATTCATATCAAAGTATATTTTATAAATAATGTATTAATTTTATTACAAAGGTATTGATATATTAAAATAAAATATATATAAAAATTGTATACAGTATATAAAATATATATTGTTATAACAAGACAAAAAAAAACTATTTATTGGTAACACTTTACCTTATTCGGAAGACTTTACAATAAGGTTTCATTTGTTAACATTAGATTAGTTAACATGAATTAACAATTAACACATATTTTTAAGATCAAAAGTTACGTCTGTTTATATTAGTTAACACAATGTGAACTAACATTAACATGACCATTTTTATTAACTAACATTAACAAAGGTTAATAAATGCAGTAAATATATATATTGCTCACTGTTAGTTCATGTTTTAATTAATGCATTAACTAATGTTACAAAATGACACTAAAGTGTAACCAAATCATTTTTGTAACATTCACTGAACAGGCTCATTTGTGTGAGAATTTCAGGGCATGTAAGTTTGGTTTGATTTAATTGCTACATACTGCATAAGCCTTCTCAGAAAGCTGGGCTACAACTCATATATGTTTATCTCTGTAAATTTTCATGATCCCAGAATATTCATACACCTCACCGACCTTCCAAACTAACTCAAACTGCACATTTAGAAGCCTACAGCGCAGTTGCATTGACCTCTATATAAGACTTCCTATTTAAATTCAGCACACCCATCAAACACCCAATAAACTTTCATTAGGCTACATCAAAGTCATTTGGAATAATTTATGTATTATTTACTAAATATACTCAGTCCACATTTCTGCAACAAGCTGCCTCTTATTTACAGAGGTTTATATATATATTCTATCACTAAACATAAAAAAAATATTTCAGGTAAAACACATACTTAGAAGATTGCAAAATTTGGTCCAAAACACTGAGCAAAGCATGCTGAAAGAATCAGGCTATATTTTCTTGCCAGATGTGTTGCTAAGATACATTTCTGAGCATTTTAACCCCCGTTTATGAATTATGCATTATTTAACTGCTTTGAACAAGTGTTACAATTGTGCTACAGTGGTCTCTGAGGGTAAACGAGCAAAACCATAAAGCCAACCGCAGATGACTGTTACCATGGACTCCTCTGACAGCACATGCTTAATTAAGTGATAGACAATTTGCCATTAATGAATTACAGAGCATAATTAACGTGATCTGCCTCTTACCCTGTTCCCTCAACTTTCGCTTCTTTCAGATGAATATAGTTGGCAGGGAAAATGCCCTTTGAAATAAGACAAAGAAGCATATGTGAGAACCCACGCAATTCATTCCGCCTGCTGCAGAATGTCAGGTAATGATTAGATTGTCAGTTTATCAGTAGGATGATAATTATCCCAACACCTTTTGTGATTTCTGTCGTAGTGTGTATCCTCGGTACCACCCTGGGAGAAGGAGAGAGAGAAAAAAAAAGAGCAGATCTTTGAGACAGATGATGCCACATGGCAGATGCTGCTATATATTATTTATATAACAGAATAAGGCAGATGTTCTGTTTGCTCAGAGTTAGCAAAATCACTAGAGACACTAGGGTAGATGTAAATAGCCAAATCAGGTTTTCCATTCTAAAAAAAAAAGGAAATGGAATATTTTAAATGAAAAAATATAATATTTACAAGAGGAGAGACATGAATGCAAGTACTACAAAGACACTCTGTATTGTCTTTAAGCCATGACTTTCTGAGCTGGGGGCGTGTAAATTAAATAATCATGGTGGCAGCTGATTGGTACTGATAATAATAATGGTTTCTTAGTGAAAGTTGATTGTACAATTTAGTTTGTGTGCATTTTGTGTGCCGTCGAAAAAGAATACTATAAAACTTTCCAAAAAAAAGTTAATTTAGGGAGTTTACGAGGAGAGAGACTTTAATTACCTTTCCCACCATTCTCTTTTGCAGAACAAGAATGCTAAAATACAACTAAGTACACAATGCACAATCATTTGCTACTCATTTTGTTGCACAGGTGCTTAAACATTTGTTGTCATGTAGAAAAAAAGAGAAAGGTGAAGTTGTCCAGTGTTTTAATCAAAACAAATCTCACTTGAATGCACATCATATATTTTTCACAGAAGGACTGAAATTTTGAGATCGGATGGTTGTTTTCTTTTAAAGCTGCACATGGACAGCTAATTTAAAAACCCTTGTTTTAGCACAATGCTTGATTGACAGGAGACTAGGTGGCCCATCACTGTTGTCTGAGACACTTTGCATTTACACTACAAATGCAATCTAGTTACATGTGTTTTTGCCTACATCAAAGAATAGTTTGAGTCATCACAAAACATTTTGGATGGTGTTTATGCTACAATTCAAAAGTTTTTTTTAAGAAATCAACACTTTTATTCATTAAATTGATCACGTGACACTAAAGACATTTACTGAGAAACATTACAAAACATTTTTATTTCAGATAAATGCTGATCTTTTGAACTTTCTATTCATCATAGAATTCTGAAAAAAGTAATATGGTCACAACATATTAGAATTCAATTCAATTCAATTCAAGTTTATTTGTATAGCGCTTTTCACGATACAAATTGTTGCAAAGCAACTTTACAGCAAATTAAGTTTCTACAATATTTAGTGGTAGCTTATCAGTGATGACTGTCAGTTAATGTACATATGACAGTAATGTACGGAAAAATCAATTAAAGACGTAATTAATTAAAGACGTAATCAAACAGACGATGAGCACTGTTAACAGCAATTATTATATGATGCAATCAAACTTATAGCAAAATGTGGTAGTTCTGTATGTTGTTTCAGGGTTGGCATCATCTGAGGTCCTCTGAGGGGTTATGTCAGAGGATATAATAAAGAATAATTTCTGAAGGATCATGTGACACTGAAGTCTGGAGTAATGATGAAAAATTCAGCTTTGTGGCACAGGACCAAATTACATTTTAATATACATTACAATAGGAAACAATTATTTGAAATATTATTATTTACATTTCCAAATATTCATTTTGCCATTAATTGTAATAATCCAGTGAGATTTTTGTCTGACAACAGCAAGTGCTCCACACAGAGATCTGATCATAATCCAGTCTGTCTGCAATGACATGAAGAAACAAAACACACTGAGACAGACTCAATCCAGAAGTCCAAGATGCTTCAAGAAACGTGTGTGTGTGTGTTTTTTGATTTATGAGGACACAAATTTGTATAATGACATGGGTATGACATAGGTATTACAACGAGAAGGTGATTTTAAAGAAGAGTGAATGATTTGTCCACGTTTTTCTTTTTTCATCGCTGTTGTTGTAATGTATTGGGAAGCCAGAATGCGCATCCATCAACAGAAACATACATTTGCCGAAGCCTGTTTGTTTTACGTGTTTTTTATAGCAAACCATATTACAGACGCGTTGTCAGATTTAAGTTGAACCGCGGTCCTAGCGCGTGCCGAACCGTGTGTAGAGAACCGTACGGTTCGATTTTTTCCCGCGAACCGTTCCACCCCTAATATATATATACACAAACACACACATTGTTTTTTTCCCTTAAATCTCCCACTAGCTGATGCATTAATCCATTTTAAAATTGTAAAATATATTAAAATACAAAACAGTTATTTTTAAATTGTAATATTTTACTGCTTTTTTATCAAATAAATGAAGCCTTGAAATCTTGCCTACCCAAACTTTTCACTGATAATGTACATTTGCATTTAGCATACATGATTTGATCAGCCAAAAATGACAATTCTGTCATTGTTACTAAATCCTTAAATTGTTGCAAACCGATATCAATTGCTTTCTTCTGAATATTTTGAATAACACTGGTGTCCAAACAACATTGGAGACATTTTTTTAAATATCTTAAGTGTTCCATAGAAGAAAAAAGCCTAACAGTTTTGCTATGACATGAGGGTGAGTAAGTGATGAGAGAATTTTTATTTTGGGGTGAACTATCCCTTTCAGACCAACTGTAAATGGAGCTTAAATGTCAGAGAGAGAGCAGAAAATGGTCATGGAAAACATTAACATTTTAACATTATAATTACACTTTGGGTCAAATAAACTGTTACAAAGTGTAAAATATGAGCACTTTAAATCATGCAAGCAAATATGCTGCTTAATTTGAATGTTGCAGGCCACATATGAAGCGCTCGGAGCTTCAGCAGAACTCTGGGATACCCCAGATTATGTGTTCAGTGCAAGTGTGAACACGCTATAAGAAAGTGTGGGTGGACGTGTCAAGACACGCTGGAAATCGACACTCACCTTCAAACGTCTCAAGTATGTGTACCGTGTCCCCCACCTGAAGACTCAGCTCTGGCTCTCCTCTGGCATCATAGTTATAGATAGCTGAAAATGAGACAAAAGGGTGTCACAGACTGCAGAGAGCAAAGAGAAACCAAAAAATAAAAACAACAAGGCTGCTGTCTGTCCTGTGAAAGAGGAAAAAAATGACAGCGCACCAACTGTTGAACAAGTTCTTGAGTGGAAAGTTCTCAAGTTCTGCAGGGAAACAGCCACTTGACATGTCTGACGTCTGTCAGTATGACTCAGATCTTCAAAGTAACAGCCAAATGCAACCCAAACTCCCAATGAGATTACAATAAAAAAAGATTTTTAGAAAATAATGTGAGTTTCTCTTGTTGCTTAACGCTTCTCATTGCAAGTACAGGAAGACTGTAGGCACAACTCCAAATACACATCAAAGCAAGGCAAACTCAAGAGCAGATGCATATACTTATTCAATTAAATCACAGCCTTTGCTATTTCAAAATTGTACTAATCCATATCATGAATATAGTTTTATTTCAATTAATCGTGCAGTGGGCCTAAGTCAAAAAAGCCCACATCAAGTCTGTATAATATAATAAAGACATAGTTTGGGTCCCTCCAACAGGGTCACCAAAAGTAATAGCAATGCTTGCCTTGGCAAACACCTCTTAAACCACATATCTGAGTCAGTTTACCATACTGTAAGGGTTACACCAGACAATAGGAGAGTTTGTGCTGTACTTGGATGCAATATTGGCTTGCACAAACAGCATCTGAAATGTTGGGCACAGTGCAAGTGCTGATTCGTGGAATGTGAACACACTAAGAGGCGCTGAGTGCTTTCCTCTTACTAGTAGTAACATTTTTTGGGCTGTTGAACTGCAGATGAACCTGAGCCTGTCTCATGTAATCGCTCAATCAGTGTTTCAGCCACGCAAAGACGTCAATATAACGGCTTGTAAACAATGTCACGTAACATCACATTTACCTCAGAAACAAACATATTCTGTGACCATAAACTCATTAGTCAGCTAGACAAATAAACTGTAGAGAGGGGCATTTTGATAAATATATGCACCATATAATATATTCATTATAACTTTTACTGTTCATGTTTAATTTATATTTTTTATGACAGCCACCATTTAAATAATTATATATTTTTTTAAACAAATTGAAATAGAAATATTATGTAATTGTAACTTTTATTATAAAACTTCATTAAGTGTAATTTAAGCAATTCAAGACAGTTTTCATCAGTTTTCATTTTAAATCAGTCAGTTTTCAAATCAGTCAGTTTTAACCTTCAATATTATAGCAATGTAGTACCAACGGACTCTCATGCATATTTACAGCATTAGTTAAGAGATTTTTTTTTCCTTGAGAAAATTTGGCATGTGTACCTGATATATACAGGTGCATCTCAATAAATTAGAATGTCGTGGAAAAGTTCATTTATTTCAGTAATTCAACTCAAATTGTGAAACGTGTGTATTAATTAAATTCAATGCACACAGACTGAAGTAGTTTAAGTCTTTGGTCCTTATGAACGTTTTATTCATCAAAGAATCCTGAAAAATACATATATAGACTGGTTTTTGCACAAAAATATGAAGCTGCACAACTGTTTTCAACACTGATAAATGATCAGCAAATCAGCATATTAAAATGATTTCTGAAGGATCATGTGACATTGACTGGAATAAAGATGCGTTACATCAAGGGTAAATGCATAATTTACTCCCCCCGCCTTGCATTAAACAATAAAAACTACTGCTAAAAAAAAATAATAAGATTTTTCAATGCCACACTATCTACAGCGCACTGACACTCAGCCCAAGGGAAAATGTTTCAGGCCTTGTTCAGGCATGCACATTGTTCAGTTCAAATGAAGACTCATAGATAAACCGAAAAGCTTGAGGCTACGTTTCACAACATGCTTCCACGAGTGCACTGCAGATCTCAAGCACACTCAACTGATAAATCTGTCCGCTTCTTCTTCAAAGCAAAGTATGAAGCAACTTTTCATTTCCGGTTAATCTGCAGCTAAATTTCCATAGAACAAGCTCATTGTAATCTGACATATTATGCTCACAGTGAAGAAAAGAAAATGCCTCCATATCTCGTAACTTCTGCAACTCGTAAAATCAGCCCATAAACTTCGGTCTGGTTTTCTCAGATTAATCATTCATAATGCAGGTGCATGAAATTTCCCGTCCACACCCAAACAAATCCAGACCTCACTAAGGAGTGCCAAAGACAAAGAATTTCATCACCCCTGGCTACATTTAATATGCTCAACTAAAAAAAAAATGTGTGTCATTAAGACAAAAATACCATATTAAGACATTTTATCACTTAAAAAAACTGCCACAGTCCAGGCATCACAGACAATGATTCAGTTCACACACTAGGCTCTATTTGAGCGTGTGATTTGTTGTCTCGGCCAAATGGGCCATAGATGTGTCACAGTGTTGAGGCCTAGTGCATGCTGGGATGTGGGCTGTGCTAACAGGCTCCATTCTGACCGGTCTTTGTATGCGCTCATCTATGATAGGCAGGCAGGCCACACATTTTCATATGCTTTGCTCAAGTGCAATGATGAACCGGGCCATTTCAGAGAGCAGTTTTGATTGCACAGTGTAACTAATGCCTTGTGGTTATAGTGACATGAAGAAATAGTGCTGACATTATGGTGCAAAAACAACACAAATGTGTGTGAGTTCAGACACAACAAAAATATTCTCAGAAGTGGAAGTTGTCATAGTTCTATAGTGGTGCACGGAAACTACAAGAAATATAATACCTGCATTCCCATTTGCTCCAATAGCGAGAGAAAAACCATGCTAGTGTTTCTATGACCTTGTAAAAGAGGAAAAAATACAGAGAGGTTGGTTACATTGGTCAGAAGACAGAAAGATGTCAAATTTGCCCTGAGCTGTTGTATTACAAACACTTGCACATCAGCTTTACCAATTTTTCTGTAATTTAATGTCAAAGTGATATAACACAAAGTATAGTGTGATAAACATACATTAAATTTAAAATAAAAATTAAAAACTTAAAGCTGCAGTCCGTAACTTTTGGCGCTCTAGCAGCTAATAAACAGAACTGCGTGCGTCTTGTGGAAGAACATTGTAGCCGGAGCTACTTCTCTCTGTTTATGTCTATGGCGAATCACGCAGGTACTGGGCTACTCCGCAGTGGTACCTATCCGAACCAGTCTAAACAGTCCGAATATAAACACTTATTATAGGTGTACCGTAGTGATTCAGAGCAAGCCAAAAACACGGTTTGGAAAATGAATGCAGCTTTAAGAACTGCAGAAATGCATCATTAAGGGTCCATAATTCCAAATGCACAAAAAAGGATATTTTTATTACCAATTCCTCACCAGACGCAAAAAGCACTTTTATTCAAATTCCTCAAATGTATGTCAAAGTCCTCAGGGGCGGGAAAATTGGCCCAGTAGGAACCAGACTGCTTGATGTCTGACCAACAGATTACATATCCCTTAAGAATGCTCCACCACAACAATCGTCCCTGTGTGCGTTAAACTGGCCAGCTGACCGCTCTTGGCATGAACAGTAAGTACAGTATTGCACCGCACCACAGCAACAGAATAAATACACGTGCAACAGCCAGGGTCAGAAAGACGCAGCACTCAGGGCAAAAAGGTCAACAAATGCAGTCCAAATATTAAAATGTGTTCTGAGTCTGCTATCTAACATGTACATTATGTCATAATGCTATATTCAGGCCTGTCAGGTGGAAAAAAGGTGGCCAAACTTTCGAATAGTAGGGTTTGTTTTTATTATGAGAATAATACATTTTGTCCAAACAGTTGACACATTCAGACTCAAACCATTCATTTGTACATTGACTGTTCCAATAAATAACATATGCAAAAGCTGTCAGATTTGCTCTACAATTCGTTTCTATAATTATTATTTCAAAGGCTTTTTTTGTTTTTAAAGAACATGAAGAAGACAAGGACTTGAGACCAGCAGAGCGTGTACTTTGTTACGATATCGTGTGCATGTGAAGTTGATTTAATTTGACAGGCAACAACTATTATTGTTCTGAGAATTTATTTCAGTAAATACAACTGAAGCATGTGACATAAATTGGATGGTTGCAACTGGAAGTATAGCATGACAACTAACCACAAATGTACAGTATCTAAATGCCCTTATCAAGCCGCAAACAATAATAAAGCACATTTGCAAAACAACCCAGCCATTAAGCAGTGTGAGCTAAAAGAGTTCATTCTGTTTGCTTTTATGGGTGTTAACCTGAGCTCATGTTCACAGATTAAAGTGACTGGAAGGGAAATGCTGTATATGAACTGGAACTCTGGCGGCTCTGTTGCTGTATTTATTGTAATTGTATTGTCCTGTCAAACAACATTCACTCAACTGTGTACTTATAAACAAACTACAGTAAAACAAATATATTGTTTGTGACCCGAAAGTACAATGAGACAACCATCCAAACTTCTCTTACAAAATATGTCAACAAAGCCATTGTCCTGTTGATGTATTAAAGCATCTGAGTAGTTCATGTATGATAACTGACAACTTTCCATACAGGTATCAGAAGCGCGTGGTGTGTGTGTTCAGGTAAAGGTGCGGCTGAACGCTCCTCACACTCCAACGCGACTTTCCAGAGTGAAACATTGAGTAAAAACTAACAAAAGCGCGTTGAAAGTCACTCACCCACTCCATATTTCTCTCTTTTAGTGGGAATCCAGAGCGTCATGGCAGGAAACCTTGAGTGAAGTGAAATAAATCATCAACAATAATAGTGTTGTGGAGTTGTAGGGCTGCAGCGGTCCGCGCATCACAGTTCCGGTGTTACGCAAAGTACCGCTCGCTGCGCGCGTGTGTGACGCACGCACCCTCACACACACACACACCCACGCACGCACACACACACACACACACACACAACGCACCCACACACCCACACACACACACACACCCACGCACACACACACACACACACACACACACACACACAAGCAGACCGTAAAGTTCGTGATCATGTGAAATCTAAGTTATTTGAAATCCAAAAGTTTGCTTACTTATTCTTTTTTCATTTTTAAATACTGAAAATAGTACTAAAAATACTAAAAGTTAACGTTATTGACATTATGCAACGGTTCAGTTCAACTAATAGGGCCTATAAGCAAAGTTACAAATATTCAAATATTTAATTTTGAATATTTATATTGATATCTTTATATTGAATATTTATCTATGTAAATATTAGATAGATAGATAGATAGATAGATAGATAGATAGATAGATAGATAGATAGATAGATAGATAGATAGATAGATAGATAGATAGATAGATAGATAGATAGATAGACGGATGGATTCTTTATTTAGATTTTAATTAAATATTTGAATATTTCTAAATGCTATATCATCATATAATAGCTATTTATATTTAATATATATTCCAGATTTAATACATGCATACATATTATATTGTTATATTATATTATATTATATTATTTATAACATTTCTCTTTTGTGTGTGTGTGTGTGTGTGGGTGTGGGTGTGTGTGTGTGTGTGTGGGTGTGTGTGTGTGATGAACAATGAACAATGAAACTAACATTGACTTTGAGTCATAAATATTCCTTAAACCTTTCATTAGGCATTATATTTTTATTTTTCTATTATTTATGTATTTTTTTTATTTTTCCATTTTCTATTTAGTACAGTTCCCCCAAACTATCCATCATTTTATCAGGGTGAAAAATTGCTATCTTCTTTTTTTTTTATTTTATTTTAGATTTAGTACAAGGATTTCATTATTCGAGGAATATTTTCATGGACAGTGAACTGAGCCAGAATGAGATGAGATGGGAAAGAATGTTTGGAATCTTCTATTGTTACAGCAACTGCTGCGTCTCTCTCTCTCTCTCTCTCTCTCTCTCTCTCTCTCTCTCTCTGTGTCTCTGTCTCTCTCTCTCTGTGAGTGTGTGTTTGTGCAGTCATGTGTAGGTTTATAGGCAAAACAAGGATTTGACACCAGAAAGCAATCAGTGACGTGTCACAGGTCCTGTGTAGTTTTATCTAACGAGAGAACAGAAAACACACAGTTACAGAAAGTGCTGTATGTTGAAGGGCTGGCTTCCCCATCCCCCGGTTCCTGCAGGGCCCCAGCTGTTTAAGTGTGGATTTAACTAACTACCCGCCTCATATGATTGCCACTTCTGTGTCTCTGGTTTATTCGAACAAAACAAATTCCATGATCCTTCTGCAAACACAGAGACCTTCTGTTGCCAACCAAATGTGTTGAGAGAACATTCTGTCATTCTCTGCCTTCAATTCTGTACCAACTCAAGGATTGGATGAATCAGTTTGATCCAATCATCAAGTTAAAACAAGATAAAACTGCTCTGAATATTTTACGTGTAACTTAATTGCCCTTTAAATATCATTTAATATCAACATATCAGTGACAATCTTTAATGCACTTCAGATGTAAACAGGAGAACTGAAATACACACAGAATGAATCAGGCCTAATGATAGAATGTCAAATTAAGAGTCATTTCACCCAGGCCTCCAAAGGGCTCCAGGCTTGATAGTCTTTGTTTTTGACAGGGACAGAGGGCCATCTAGTGTTCTCTCTATACTCAATACTTTAATCTCAGTGTTTTATTCAGATCAGATATTCTGAAAAGCGTAAAAGAGTGAACATTATGGTATCAATAATGCCATAGATCTACAAATGTAATATCTTATTTGATTTGATTTGATTTATTTTTGTTTAACAATAGGTTATTATTATTTTTATTATTATTATCATTATATTGAAGGTTAAATATAATGCCTGGATGTTTTTCTGGACTCTGGATCATAAACAGCATGAATGGAATCAGAAGGTTGCTACCGGTCAACATTACAGAATACATAAAAAAAAATAATAATAATTTATATATTTTAGCCAATTGTGCATAATGTTAAATTGATTTAAAAAAAAAAAAATTATAATAATAATTTAATTAGCAGTATGATTTATTTATTTATTTATTTTTTTGGGTCACAAACAGCTTTAATGGAATCTGACCAGTGATTGTTAGCTGTCAACATTACAGAACGCCATTTAATTTATATATTTAGCCAACTGTGTGTAATGTTAATTTGCTAAAAATAGGGGAAATGGTTATTTTTGTACTGGGTTTTTTTCATTGTTGTTTTTAACCAGTTCTTTACGGTCATTGACTGAGGAATGTGACCTTTAGCCGGCCCAGCACACAAAACATTCAGACTCAAAGCCAAAGTATCCTGGAGTGTTTAACAGACGACAAACACAGTTAGCAGAGGAAGATGTTACGGTAATACTTTACTGTGTACTGCTAAGAAAAAAACAACATTATGACAGGAAAATAAACTATTCTTATATTGTAGAAATAGAGGATTATTGTCTATATGTAAACATAAAATGATCTATTCTAATTGTTTTTATATTTTAACAAGTCTGCAACTGCAATATTTGGGCAAAAACACAATTGGCAAAGAAATAAAAACAGCATTGTATAGTCGAGGTCTGTGTTTACAAATCACTGGTCATGGTTTACATATTGTACAAAAAAAAACTTTAGAATTTCATCAACAAATACTGAGTGACACACAAAATGTATTTCTTTATTGCATTTTGTGGGCCAAAATATCTAAATATTTCAATGATACAAAATGTCTGATGCATTTCTCTGGTGATGTATGACCATTCTGATGTAAAGCAGTGCTGATAGTGTCCAGTTAGGGGAGCTATTGTACTTCAGAGCTCCACATCTGCAGAAGGTTTTGAAGTTTTGTATGAGACAGACTGCCCTGCGGGGGTTTTGCGGGCACAGTGGTCTAGGGCCAGCCCACACCAAACCTAAACAGGCCCAGAGCCCACAGCTTTGGGCTCACCATGGGCTCTCTGTTGAGCAGCCCACACTAGGCGACTGCCCACATTAATCCAATGATGGCCCAAAGCAACTTTTGTACCTTTGGGCCCATGCAGGTTTTTGTGTAGGCAGCCCTGTAATGCAACTGGGAGAATACTAACATTGACTGGCCATTCTTTAGTCACTCACTTTTGGCTCAAACCAAAAGACACCTTTTCAGAACCTGTTGTTTCATATAGGCCAGGGATCCTCAAATAAATCTGCCTCACGACATCCACTTTCCTGCAGAGTTCAGCTCTAACCCTAATCAAACACACCTACGCATGCTAATCAGTGTCTTCAGGATCATTAGAAAATCACAGGTGGGTGAGTTTTGATCAAAGTAGGAGCTAAACCCTGCAGGAAAGTGTGTTTAATGAGCCAGATTTGAGGATCCCTGATATAGGCCGATTTGCTTTTCAGAGGCTGTTTGAAAGTGCTCGTTTCAGCCAAGTCCTCCTGCTTCTGAAGTTGAGAGTGGCTGCGGAATTCAAGAGACAGATCGGGTGGATGAAAGGAGGGCTACCACCGTCTGCTGACTAGCTGGGAGACCTCAGGGGAAGAGTGAGCTCCGCCAAAGAATACTTTAGCACATCAAAACATTTTCAGCAGAGGTCAACGTAATAATTTGGGGTTTTTTATTATGTTAATTTGTATTATTTTTATATTTGTATAGATTTGTAGTCCCTTTCAGAGTGTCCCTTTCTATTTTGAATTTCATAAATCCATTGATTTGATATTTTTGACAATACAGACATTAGTTATGTGTTGACCGCATCCATTTCTGATGTATGATAACTGTTTTTTTCCAAAGACTTAAGTTATAGTGAAACAGGTTTATTGTTGTAGATTAATAGTGCGGGCCCTGTGTGGGCATAGTGAGGGCTTCCTGTGCAGGGCCAGCCTGCATGGGGCCCTTAGGCTAGCCCTAAGTGGGCCCGTAAAGAGCCACCGCAGGCTTGTTTGCAGGGTGTCAAGTGCTGAAGCTTTTATCAAATGAGAGGCTAAAGGTATGAAAATACTGAAGGGTTTGGGATACTTGACTGACTGATAAAACAATTGTATGGAAATCTGCATGTATTGTAGGCTTCGATTTGGATGTTTCCTGCCACTTTCAAATAACCTTTTACAACTATATTCATTTTCCGCAAAACACTCTATCCTTCCTGTCAATTTCTCTTAATATTTCTAACCCAAATCACGCATTGGTTTCGTCTTGACCTCCTCCTCAGGAATCTTCTCGTCAGCTTGTGCTGTTAAAAAAAATATCCATTTTCTCAACAATCAATAGCGTGTGTTTCCTCAGCAGAATCAAGTGCTTGGTCCTTATTTTTCTATCGGGGTCATGAGGTTTGTTCCCTCCCGGTGTTAGTATTTATAGCGCATTCAACAGATATTTTCAGTCAAATATCGATCTTTCCTTACGCAGATCATTTATTTTACAACAACCAAGAGGAAAATAATATTGCTCTTTTGTAGCTCAGGTGACTTCACAGAGTTCTTTTACTGTAAGTATCAGTTTTGGCTTGGATGTTTCTCCTGAAATCTTAATAAATAAATAAAATAAACAATACAGTGACACTTTACAATAAGGTTCCATTTGTTAACTGCATTAGTTAAAGGGATAGTTCACCCAAAATTGAAAATTGTCATAATTTACTCACCCTCAAGTTGTTCCAAACCTGTATGAGTTTTTTCTTCCACTGAACACAAAAGAAGATATTTTGTAGAATGTTTGTAACCAAACAACTTAACTTCCATAGTATGGGGAAAACGAGTCTACTATGAAAGTCAATGGGGACCAGCAGATGTTTGGTTACGAACATTCTGCAAAATATCTTCTTTTGTGTTCAGCAGATTAAAAAAAATTAATAGTTAACCAATGTTCACAAAGTTCATATTTGGGTCACCGTGAACTGTCCCTTTAACATGAAATAACAATAAACAATCCTTCTAAACTAATGCATTTAATAATCTTAATTTCAACATTTACTAACGGGTTTATACAACACAGACTGTTTTAAATCAGCTTCACATTAATAAAGTTGTAAAACTAGGCAATGTTGTCAATTTATTCAATTATATAACAAATTCAATTTTAGCTATAAGCAGCTCTAAAGAGGATAAAAAGAATGTCATTATTCTGTTTAGTTCAATGTTAATTCAGTTCAGTTCTATAACTGTCGATATTGCAAAGTTCATCAAAAGTTCCATTCCCTGGAAAGGCACTTTGGATAAAAGTGTCTATCAAATGCATAAATATGAATGCAAAACTTGCGCTGTATTGAATGTTCCATTTTTTTATTTTTTTTTTGTCAGTCTTTCTATTACAAATTTTAAAATCACATTTAATTGTGTGTGTTACTCGGCATTGTTTTTCTTTGTAATTATTTGTGAAATTTGCTAGCAATTGAGTGAAAATTGTTTCAAAATGAATCCTACACCACTGATTTTCAGTAAGTACACTGTACACTAAAAAAAGTTGGTGTAGAAACCATTTTTACTGAGAAAGTGCTAGTAAATTTCACAAATAATTACATGGATTGACAAGTAGCATTAAATTAAACATGCAATTTTGAAGTAGAAAGACTGAAATATTGTTTTATAAAATATACTCCAAAAAATTTTATTTTATCTTAAATTTACAACTTCTAAAACATATATTTTTACAGTGTAGTTTCTACTGTAGTTTATTACTTTCAACCATGATCTGATCTTGAATGGGTTCATGGTTGAAAAAAAATAAAAATCACAATGCAAAACCGCCCAATCTATTGCTTAGAAAAATAAAAGCATGCCTCTTTAAAAAGTCACATGACTGAAGTCTATAGCACATACAGTGCAGAACAAATAATGCACCAAAGTAGAGATGAAAAAAATACACTTATTAGTATACTGTAAAACAATTATTTTTCAATTGTTTGACTACATTTTCCTTTAAAATATACTATTTCAGTCTTTCTATACTTTAAAATTGCACATTTAATTCAATGTGTTACTTTCAATTTACTAGCAATTCCTAATCAAAAAATGTTTTAACATAAGCCCTGCACCAACATTTTTCAGTGCATTCTTTACAATAACATTGTAACTAAATCTAATCTCAATACATCTGTTTTAGCAGTTTGTGTGTGTTTATGCATCACAAGCTGATGCTGTGCTATAATATTATTCTTCGTCAGCCCGTTCTTAGCAGTAGCTCATTGTTACTTTAATGCATTTTACTGCTTTTAACGCCACACAAATGATGTCTTCATTCAGCGACAAGCACTGTGCATTATTGAGCATTTCAGCACCCAGATCAGATGATCCAAGAGCTTGGCAGAATACAGCAAATGAACTTAATGAACTGTAGCGTAGTGAGCCGTCCCAATCCGCTCTGAACCGGCACTGCAGCATAACTGGCTCAAATATAGGCAGCGATTCGGAAGGTGCGTGTGGTGTGGTGTGGCCTCTCTTGTGTTGTGGGGTGTGGTCTGGGTGCAATGCAGTGCTGGACTGACCCACGTCACAAGTGGGACCACCTCTCCTCATCGGTAACTGCGTTGCCAATATAGCACTGAGACAGAGAGGGAGAGAGAGGAGGAAAGCACTGCAGATTCTGGGTGTTGCCTTTCAGGTCCTGGATAGAGGGTAAAGGTCAGGTGACATCGGTGCAGCTAGACAGAATGCAGCATCTTTTGCACCAAATGCATGGTAAATAATTCACATGCAACCCAAGGTTGTCCTGTTTTTACAGTGAAGCGAGTGAGGCAGGTGTCCCGATACAGCCGTATAATGGATATGACAATGAAAGCTGTTAATCATCTGGGCTCAATGGTCTTAGACGTAGTTCTCTGTGTGTGTGTGTGTGTGTGTGTGTGTGTTAGTGTCAACCACACACGCATTTGTGGGAGATTTATATCCACTGCAGTAATAAAGTTACACTCACTCTGTTCTTTGGCAGAAGCATTAAACACCTCATAAGAGCTCTGCAGCAGGACGATAGTACAGTTTTACCTCAGACATCTCCGGCCCATGATACGTATCATATGCACAAAGTGGCACTGCTCATTATTCATTTTGTGTGTGTGTGTGTTTTCTAAATGTGTATGTGCAGTGATAAAAGACCAGGTTTAATTAATTAAGATTAATAGCGATGAATCGCATCCAAAATAAACGTTTTAGTGTACTTAATAAATGTGTGTGTACTGTGCATATTTATTATGTATATATTAATACACACGCATGCATGTATACATTTCAGAAAAATATGTTATATTTATATATTAAATATATTTATAATATAAATTATATGAATATAAATATATACATGTAAATACATGTACATGTTTTCAAAATATATACTGTATGTGTGTATATTTATACATACATAATAAATCTACAAAGTACACACATATATATTATGTAAACAAAAGCTTTTATTTTGGATGCGATTAATCGCGATTAATCGTTTGACAGCACTCATTTTTATTTAACCATGAAGTCCCATTAAAAAAACTGTTTTTCAAAAGAGACCTGGATCAGATCCAGAAAGCACAAAAATACCTACAAAATATGAAGAAATCAAATATATATTTTATCAAGTATATATAGCAAGTATACAAATATAAATAGATATATACATTTACTCAAAACACATTAAAATATGAAAATTAAAAAAGAAAGAAAGAAACTATTACAATATCATTTCGGATTCTACGGATTTAATCCCAGTTTTACATTCACTAGAGTAATTAGATGTTAAACTGAAAAATGAAGCTTCAGAAACATTCATAAGGCTGTGAGCCCTGCTGCATTATTAAACATCCGGTGTTATGATTTATGATATTACACCAATAGGGGGCGCTGTATACATACACACTACAGACGGACAGTGAGACGCAGAGGACAGACACAAAGAAAAAGATTTTCCTCAAATGCTTGTTTGAAGAGACATTTGATCATAGAAGATCATAAAAGCACATAGAACATCCACAGTAATGCTATCAGATCATGAGCTGTTGATTTCGTCTCTTGTTAGTGATTTATTATTAGTGACAGTATAGTTCATTAGGTTGCTGCTGTAGTGATTTGAGTGTGCATAGGTGAGTGTGAAAAGATCAATATACAATGATCATATCATGAGGAGTCACATTTTACTCAACCTGAAATAAGAGTTCACTGTATGAGAACATAGGCCTACTGTAACTTTACTGTAAAGGTTCCTCTTTAGCCTTTATTCAAACTACACTGCAAAATATCTCATTCTGAACCTATGCAACTTCCTGGTGTCAGACAAGTGAAATCATCAACACATGCCTGTCCACATCTCAATGAGATAAAGATGAAAAACGACTGTCAACAGCAGAACAATAAGAGTAAATCTGTCGAACGTTGTGCTGCTTCTGCTCCAGATCATTTCAGTCTGATCTGAAGAGTCTGAGAGGAACGTTTCAGCACAGATTGTGGCAAAGTCTCCAAGATGCTTCAAGAGACCTACCTGCAAAGCTACAGTACTGTTAACAGTTTAGGTTAAAATGCTGTAAAATGAGGATACTGTCAAAAACTAATGTCATAAATAGATTTTCTTTATCAGTTAACTTCTATTTAAATTAAATTAAAATTTGGTGTGACCATCATTTGCGTTTAAATCAGCTTTTGCCCGTTTTTCAATAGCATTTTGGAGACGTTTGCCACAGTTCTTCTGGATTGAGTCTGTCTCAGTTTGTTCTGTTTCTTCATGTCATTCCAGACAGACTGATGATGATCAGATCAGATCTCTGTGTGCAGCACTGGCTGCTGTCAGACAAATATCTCACTGAATTACTACAAGTAATGGAAAAATGAATGTTTGGAAATGTAAACTGATATTTCCTACTGACACACTACAGCAAAAGATAGAAATAACTGACTTAAACCCATTTTTAGCTGGTGAAAATAATAGTTTTCTAATCATTTTGGCCACCGCTGTATATAGCCTATACATGCATGTATATGAGAAAGATATCTGTAAACAATTATGAACAAATCTGTAAAAGTCAATAATAAAGGCTCATCTTTGAATTTTATATTTTGTGGCGACTAAAATAGGAAATGTTTCCATTTATTCCTTTAACACATTGCATAATGCATAATCATCCTGCACATGCTATCTAATCTTAGGTAAATATGTTACAATTTATTCTTAAAGGGATAGTTCACCCAAAAATGAAAATGTGATGTTTATCTGCTTACCCCCAGGGCATCCAAGATGTAGCGCGTACACACCTCACGCACCGGATGCCGTGCACGCGCCCAAAGACAGTAGGACATAGTGGTGTATTAGAGGTCAAATATTATATCAATACTGTTCGGTTTCTGGCACAAACCGATCGTTTCGTGTCTTAGGACATCAATGTGTCGTCACGAGTCGCAGGGTTTAATCTGGATTTGTCTGTGCATGTTTTTTTTACTCTCATAGATTTTGTTACCATTGACAGGCATTATACGACTTATAGACTGCAACGGTTAAAGATAAAAATCATCAAATGTGTTCTACTGAAGAAACAAAGTCACCTACATCTTGGATGCCCTGGGGGTAAGCAGATAAACATCACATTTTCATTTTTGGATGAACTATCCCTTTAAGGGGGCATCTTCTCCTGTTTTTATTACCCTGTAGTTCGTTATTTATTATGAGAAAATTATGTTTTGTCTACATCATGGGAGCACATTTCCCCACAAGACTAGTAAAACATGCAATCACCCACAGTGTTGAGCAGCTAACGGTCCTCACGAGGAAAACAGCTTATTAAACAGGCTCATTAACATGCTGATGAAAATCTAAAAATGCAGAAACTTTATACGAGTGTTTGGGGGGTATACAATATCATTAGCTTAGTACAGAAACATTGCAGAGAAAAACAAATGTGTGTTTTGTAATGTTATCTTTCTCAGACTTTCTCATGGGCAGTATTTCGAGTATTTAGTGCAGTCGTGTGCTGCAGAGGGGCGGAGCTTGTGCAGAAGACGACCTGAAGGAAGACCGCGCGTGTGAGTCTGCAGGAAAAACAGTGCTGTCAGGTGCTGCTGAGTCTGACGGGAGGAGAGAGATGCTGACGGCCGGGGGAAGACTGTTCGCTTCCGCTGGGCTTGAGTGAGAAATGCAATACTCAAACCACCACTCTTTAACCTCGCGAACACCTAGCGAGCGAACCAAAAGAGACTGTAATAATGCAAACATCTTTCTAGTACCAGTAGCTATATATTTACGTTTCTCAGCGTAGAAAACGTTTATTTTCTCCTCCATTACACACAAATACACCTCGTGTAGTACTATCTGTCTTACATTCCCGTTCGTTTGCTCCGGTAATCGAGCTGTGTTGTGTTGTGTTGTGTCTCTGGCGCTGACTCAGCATCTCTGCAGCGCGCTATTGGCTCGCAGCCTGGGTTGAAGCATCTGTCTAAGCACTCAAAAGCATGACTGTGCAATTGTATAGCCGGCAAAAAGCAACTTTGTTGGGCCTTACAATTACATTCGAGCGTCTAGTGTTCCACTGCGGCAGGCGATTCCCTATCACGAAATCAACATAAGTCAGACATATGAGGCGAATGAGATACTAGAGAGAGAGAGAGAGAGTGTGTGTGTGTGTGTGTGTGTGTGTGTGTGTGTGTGTGTGTGTGTGCACGTTTTTGTGACAAATGAGGACATACATTTGTATAATGACAAAGGTATGACATAGGTATTACAAGGAGAAGGTGACTTTTCAGGACATTACCCCATGTCCCCACTTTTCAAAACACTTATAAATCACACAGAATGGAGTGTATTGAAAATCTGAAATAGCACAAAGTTTCCTGTGAGGGGTAGGTTTAGGGGTAGGGTTGGTGTAGGGCAATAGAATATACGGTCTGTACAGTAGAAAAACCATTATGCCTATGGAGAGTCCCCACAAGGATAGCGGACCAGACTGTGTGTGTGCGTGCGTGTGTGTGTTATATATGCTTCCATCATCCAAGAGCTAAATCTGGATGTGAGCATCACTGTCATTAGGGGACTTAAACCTGACTACACACAGACTCATGGGGACTCGTGTCACGGTGGGGACCTAAATTGTGGTCCCCACGGGTACAAAAGCTTATAAATCATACAGAATTAAGTTTTTTGAAAATCTAAAAATGCAGAAAGTTTCCTGTGAGGGGTAGGTTTAGGGGTAGGGTTGGTGTAGGGCAATAGAATATACGGTCTGTACAGTAGAAAAACCATTATGCCTATGGAGAGTCCCCACAAGGATAGCGGACCAGACTGTGTGTGTGCGTGCGTGCGTGTGTGTGTTATATATGCTTCCATCATCCAAGAGCTAAATCTGGATGTGAGCATAACTGTCATTAGCAAAAGGCCACTTTCCTCTCTTGATTGTCAGGTTCATATCTTCTATTGATTACCTATAATTTGTATTGATCAAGTTCCTTTGCAAAAGCTTCTCGTAACCTCTGACATATGTGTACTGTATTTCCCATCATGCCTCACTGCTGCCAGTATGTGTGCTGATTTTACTCGCCATGGCTATTATCTGGTTAAATTATTTAAGTGCATGGTAAACTGCAGTTTTATTGGGTTAGTCTTATTATCATCATCATATATTAATATCACAACATCTTGGAGATTTGCACCCTGCTAAACTTCTTTTAATATACATTTACATTAGTATTCAAGATGCGTTTTGATCCTCTGGGAACTTCCTTATGAGGAAGATGTAGTTATTATTATAGGAAGGCTCTTGGTCGTTTATTATGCATTGGAGTGAAAAGACTCCTGTGTGATCTGTAAAATGAATTAGAAAACTTCTTATAACCTTGGTACTTTGCTGCATTATTGAAAATTCCTGACAACAGAAGGCCAAATCCTCAGTGCATCAGCTCAGGCTGACAGCCGAATGGCTTTGTCTTGGCATGTGCACCGATTCAAGAGCGTCAGTGTCTATAGTAAAGCAAAATATTTTTAATAAAGTGATCAGTTAAAGAGGTAAATGTTATTATGCATGCAGTTTCATGAGTGCATATTAATTCAGAGACTAAATAGAATATATAATAAAATGATATAAACTTATTACATATATAATAAAATGACATGTAACAAAAAAAATTGTCAGCCATTATTATTTAAACTAAAAACAGAAAAGAATCTTATTAACAACGATAACTAGTTACAGCATCTAAAAATTCCCTATATATTTTCATACATTTTAAGGTCAAATTTTTATTAAAATTATAATAACCTTGCATTATTATTATCTTGTCATTAACTTTATGTTCTTATTTATTTGTTTGTTTGCTTGTTTGTTTATTTTCACTTGATTTTTTTTTTGTAATGTAGTGCTGCGTCGTTCAGCCTGTGATAAGTATTTATTATATTTTGTTCACTCACTTCACCTCACTGTGGAAACTGCATTTTGTGTATTTGCATTGCTCTGAATGTGCAATAAACCTGACTTTGCTTAAGTTTGCATGCATAAAAATACCAAAGATATTTCAAATGAATCCGAAGCTAAATTTATTGGCAAAGAATGTTGCACTTGCAAGGCATTTAACTTGGTGGTTTGATCCAAAGGACACAGCTAATTCAGAATAGGGCTAAAGGCAAGTTCAACACAAGGATTGGAAATATGTATTTCTTTTTATTAAATACTGATGGAGCAAATAAATATTTTGTACTCAAAACAGCATTTTTAAATCTTTTACTTTCACATAAAATCACAAAATTTATAGAAAGATAGATGATTTTTAAAGAAGTTAAAATAATTGGCTGGTAAAAGACTGGCGTAATGATGCTAAAAATTCAGCTTTGCTTCACAGGAATAAATTACATTTTACAATATATTGAAATATAAACCAGCTCTTTGAAAAAGTAATAATATTTCACAATATTACTGTATTTTTGATTGAATAAATGCAGAGACTTTTTTTTTTACAAAAACATTAAAAATATCTTAATTTATCCAAACTTTTCACAGACACAATACACGTTTAATCATGTAGATAAAGATTGCAGCTAGAGTGAGCATATAAAGTCTAGCTGCAATAAGTGATTTAAAAAGAGAGAAAAAATGCTGCAAGTGCACTAAACAACATGTGATGCATCTGAGTCGGTTTTAATGATGCAGAAAGTCACAGCCTCTTGACTTCACCTTTTATACAATTTTAAAAGACTTCGACTATTTTGGGGCACTGAGGTGAATTGCTGAGCAACCCAACGACCTCCATCTTCATCGATTTTCCAAGGGGAGGGTGCTGCTCCTGCCTCGTTGACAAAGTAAGCCGGCGTATAAATACAACAGGACAGAACGCAACCATGCCCTCACCACACCACCAATTCACAAGCACCATTCACCATGGACATGATAGTGGCCTCCCGCAGAAGGGCTCTGGAGACACGGAGTAACCGCGCGCCGTCCTCCACTATGCGCTCGTGGGCTAAAAGCAGTCCTATGTCTTTCAAAAGATCCACAAATATGGCCGCATCCAGGGCTGCGTACAGCCCCGCCGTGCTCGCGTCTCCAGAAGGCTTCGAGCTGAGCGCGGCGCTCAGTGGAGATCCGGTGCGCAGTAACGAGAAGGAGCAGCTCCAGGGGCTCAACGACCGCTTCGCCAGCTACATCGACAAGGTTCGCTTCCTCGAGGAGCAAAACAAACAGCTGGAGGCAGAGATCCAAGCGCTGAAGCAGCAGAACTTTTCGCAGTCCCTGCAAAGCGATGCGTACGACCGCGAGCTCCAAGACCTGCGCTGCGCCCTGGAGCAGCTTCACGTGGAGAAGGCGCAGATGCTGCTCGACACGGACCACGTGGATGAGGATCTGCAGCGGCTCCGGGAGCGCTACGAAGATGAAGCCAGGCTCAGAGAGCACACGGAGGCTGCGATCCGGGGCATGAAGAAAAACAAGGACGACTCGCTTCTGATGAAGCAGGAGTTGGAAAGGAAGGTCCAGGCGCTCGGGAACGAAATGGACTTCTTGCGGCAGAACCACGAGGAGGAGATCAGCGAGCTTCTGGCTCAGCTTCAAGCCGCGCAGGTGCCGGTGGTGGAGATGAGGGACCTCCAGAAGACCGACATCACCTCTGCGCTCCGGGAGATCCGCGCGCAACTGGACGGGCTCTCCTCCAAGAACCTCCAGCAGGCCGAAGAGGTGTTCAAGTGCCGCTATGCCATGCTGACGGACGCCTCGGAACACAACAAGGATGCTATGAAGTCCATACGGGACGAGATCGCAGACTACCGCCGTCAGATCCAAGCCAAGAACATTGAGCTGGAGGCTCTTCGTGGCACCAAAGATTCATTGGAAAGGCAGCTGCATGATATCGAAGACCGCCACAACACCGACGTTGCCAGCTATCAGGTCAGTTTATTTAAAAAAAAAAAAAAAAAAAGTAAATAGATTGTAAGTTTAACTTAAAATATTAAATGTATAAAAAATTCACTAATTAATAAATTAATACAAAAATAAAATACACAATTATATATTTTACGCAGTTTAATCATTACATCTAATTTAAATTCGAAAGAATTAAAATGTGTTCTCGTTGTTTTATGATTTGTATAAGATCTGGAAAAAAAAACTCAAAACAAATCCTTCTGCACTAGTATGATGGAAGTGTAAATAGTGCAGTTGAAATACTGGCTTTCGAATGCTTTTACGTAGTTTTCATGATATGACGATAGTGTTTTGTTCTTAGTGTGTGTTTATTTGCTGATTCAAAGGCACATGGCTGTGTTGCAAAATATACGATGGCCCAAAAATGCTGCACACTAGGTTTTAAACCGCAGCCATTATTTCACATGTGGTTTGCGCACTGCGTGCGTAATCATGCGCAACGAGCAGTGCGCATACTTTTTACTAGCGCTGCAGGATTTCATTTTAGTGGCCTGTTGACTTAGTTTGAGCCAGACCTGCTATAATTTATAAAACAAGTTCATCAAACAGATTTGGGGTGCTGCACTGGGTACTAAAAGAACCAAATGAGAACTTTAATTAATTTAGTTGTTTATTAAAAGTTGTTTCATAAAAGTGAACAGATTATTTTTAGTCAGTACTTCTTGTTTAAATTTAAATGCAATTTAATGAAGTTGTGAATTGATTTATTGCATCTGCTTCAACAGGAAATGATTCACCAATTGGAAAATGATCTGAAAGGAACAAAATGGGAAATGGCTCGTCATCTTCGGGAATATCAAGATCTGCTTAACGTCAAGATGGCACTGGATGCTGAAATAGCAGCTTACAGGTAGAGTTGTGCTCCTTTTTGCTCTATTGCATGTCGTTGATTTGATTAATGACAGTTTTCTCTCTCAAATGTAGGAAACTGCTGGAGGGTGAGGAGACGCGCTTCCGTACCGTCTCCGGAAGTATTTCAACCCCCGTGTTTGCCTACAGCCAGCCTAAAACCTCTAAGGTCAAACATAAAATAGTGGAGGAGATCATCCAGGAGACCAAAGGAGAGAGTGACCTTGACGATGATCTGGCAGAGGTGGCTAAAGAAGTGGCGGAAGAAGCTGGTGAGGGTGAAGAGGAGGAAAAGAAGGAAGAGATTGTCACCGCCAGTGAGGCCAAAGTGAGTTCTGCTGCTCCTGAGGCGGAAGAAGAGGAAGAGGCAGAAGGAGGAGAAGAGGAAGAAACAGCAGAAGAGGGAGAAGCTGCTGAGGAGGAAGCGGAAGCAGAAGAGGGGGAAGAAGCAGAAGAAGGCGAGGAGGAAGAGGAACAACAAGTGGAAGTGATCGAGGAGACAGAACTCTGCGGTGATAAATCTCCAACAGCAGAGAAAGAAGGCAGCGAGAAAGACGAAGAAGAAAAGAAAGAGGAAGAGGAGGATGAGGGTGGTGAAGAACAAGAGGCAGAGAGTAAAGAAGAAACCAAAGATGATGAGGAGGAGAAAGAAGAAGCTGATGAAAAAGAGGAGACCAAATCCGAAGGAGATGAAGAGAAGAAAGACGAGTCTGGAGGAGAGGAAACGAAGGCTGATTCAGAGAAGAGCGACAAAAAGAGCGATTCAGAAGAAGACGAGAAGAAATCAGCAGAAAAGGAGAAACCAGTAGAAGAAAAAGAAGAAAAAAAGGAAGAAGCCAGTCCGAAAGAAGAGGTCCAAACCAGAATAGAGGAAACCATCACCAATGGAGACAAGGAGAGCAAACCTGACACAGAGAAAGAGAAGAAGTCCGAGGAAAAGCCTCAGGAGAAAAAGAAAGTCACCAAGAAGGTGGAGAAAGTCAGTCCGCAGGCAAAGAAGGAAATCAAAGGAAAAGACTGATGCAAATGACTTTGACAGGGAATTAGTTATAATCAATTCTTAGAAATAATTCTATTTGATGCAAATGGCGTTTGATGCATCTGGCAAAAATAATTGCATGCATGGTAATGACTGACTTGCATGTGTGGTCTGGAGCCATGCTGAGCCGTCGCGACTGAAACAGAAACTATAACGCGTTTGAATTAAAGTGCAAGTACATTTATGCTGCTAATGACTCGAACGATGAGAGATTCTTCAGCAGTTGTTTGGCAATAATGGTGCTATAATATCATCACTCGCAGGCGTACTTTGAGCTGTAACTCCATTTCATTATTTCAAATGATATGATGTCTTTCTAGTATACTTCTTGCCTTAAGACATAATGCACTGACTCAATGATAAGACTCGGTTTGTTAACATGAAACACAACAGCTGTTAGCAATGATACTGTGAAAGCTAAAGGTGCTGCTCTTTGCAATATCACCTCAATCAATAAAAGCTGATCAAGACCTTACAAAACTGTGTGTTTGAATTTATTCTACTGTACACTGCTGTTCAGAAGCTTGTGTCTTATGTCTCAGAAGTCTCTTATGCTCATCAAAAATACTGGGAAAACTGTGAAATATTATTACAATTTAAAGTAAAAGTTTCCAATGTAAAGCTTTTTAAAATAGAATTTATTCCTGTGATTCAAAGCTGAATTACTCCAGTCTTCAGTGTCACATGATCCTTCAGAAATCATTCTCATATGCTGATTTGCCGCTCGAGAAACATTTCTTGTAAATGTTGAAAACAACAGGGTTATTAGAGTTAACTTAAAAATTCTAAATCATGTCTGTGACTTGAAATCAAATACATTTAACTAAAATAATATCAAAGGCAACATTTCTTATTTTTGCTTGAAGTAAAATAACTAAAACCAATAAATAAAAATTAATAAAACTGCAGACATTTGTTTTAAAAAATTACAAAAATAAAAAACAATTTAAAAAAAACGTTTAAAATTAAAATGATAACAGGAAATATAAAATAATATCTCATTAAAAATATGAACAAAAACTATAATAGTATATCAATGATACTAAAATAACACTGGAAAACAGTTGCGCTGCTTAATATTTTGTATTGACCATGTTTTTTCGCCATTTTCTTCCAGATTTATTGATAAAAAGGAAGTTTAAAAACTGCATTTATTTGAAATTGAAATTTGTAACATTTTAAATGTCTTTACTGTCTCTTTTGACCAATTTAATGCATCCTTGCTGAATAAAAGTATTAATGTCTCTTAATAGAACCAAATAGCACAAAGATTGTCACAAAAAAAGTAAGTTCACACATAAACCTAAACATTTATATTTTGTCACAAAGTCACCAGTGCAACCCACAATTCACAAAGTTGCTTCTCTTACTGCTTTCATAAAATGCTTCCTGCGTAACAAAAATATTAAGATTACAAATTTAAAAAAGGTTATCCTTCCATTAGAAGATAAAGTCCTTTAGATGTAAACTAAGATTAAAAGTTGGCAATAAAACCTTGATTTTTCTACATGGGCAAATGTAAAGAATGACAGCTAGACCGCAAAAGTGAAGCATGACTAATCTCACAAACGTTTCATCATGACATGGACATTAATCACATTTTTCTTCTCAAACGAGACCAGTCTCTATCTCCCACCATTAGTGTGACAGTGTGTAGCTCTCAATTAGGATAATGGAGAACATGTGCTGCACTGGCTTGTTAGAGCTTGAGCCAAGTGCTCTGGATCATCGGGTAACTGAATTTGCCGCTGAGGGGGCAGTAATTGGATTTGCATGCTTAAAAACACTAATTCTGCAATGCAAACGTTACATCAATACAGATTTGTGCTGATCACCGGGTCTGGCTTGGGATCACAACTTGGGTGACTGCGGCAAGCCGTTTGGCTGACACACTTAGTGCACAGTGGTTATAGTTCATGGATGAACTCTAATAGGGTTCAAACCTACAACTTTCAGATTAACAGCTCAGATTTTTACCACTCACCTCATGCATACATGCATGGATGTGGGACTCCAAAGCTGTGCTTTCTGTGGATTCTGCTCTGTGCTGTTCAAGTGCTGAATGTGCACATTGAATTATATTGCATTCAACCCATTATATTGATTACAGCTGTCATGAATAAATAATCAATGCACAGCGCTGTACTTGAGTTGATGGCTGCATACTAGCATATTTAGTGGGTTGTAGTGTACCTGATTGAGAACAGGGGCCGTGCGTGGAATCTCTGCAGTATGCAACATATATTGTGTGCAGTATGCACGTTTTCTGTATGCCTTAAATATATGGATTACCTCAAATGTGCAGCAAACAACAGAGCACACTACATGGGATACTGCATCCCACAATGCATCGTGCTCAAACTTCATTACAAATGAAGCGGAAGCAATTTTTCAGGATTTAAAGCAATAGTTCACCCTAAAATGAAAATTTGCTTGAAAATGTCTTCACCCTCAGGCCATCAAAGATGTAGATGAGTTTGTTTCTTCATCGGAGCAGATTTGGAGAAATGTAGCATTACATCACTTGCTCACCAATGGATCCTCTGCAGTGAATGGGTGCCGTCAGAATGAGAGTCCAAGCAGCTGATAAAAACATCACAATAATCCACAAGTAATCCACACCACTCCAGTCCATCAGTTAACATCTTATGAAGTGAAAAACTGAGGGTTTGTAAGAAACAAATCCATTATAATGGTGTTTTAATTTAAAACCTTTGCTTCAGGCCAAAATGCCAGTCCATAATCGATAATATTCCTTCTTCCAGTGAAAAGTTCATCCCCTGTTGTCCTCTCACATCAAAATCCACCCACATATTTGTTTAGGACTGTTTTGGCTTGTAAACTGTGTTTGATCTGTGCAGATTTCTCTCCTGATTCAGACAAGATGACTTTTTCACTAGAGAAAGTAATATTAGGGCTAGAAGGTAAAAACGCCTTAATGACTGATTTGTTTCTTACAAACACTCAGTTTTACATTTCACAAGATTTTAATTGATGGTCGTGTAGATTACTGTAATGTTTTTATCAGCTGTTTGGACTCTCATTCTGACGGCACCCATTCACTGCAGAGGATCCATTGGTGAGCAAGTAATGTAATGCTAAATATCTCCAAATCTATTCAGATGAAGAAACAAACTCATCTACATCTTGGACAGCCTGAGGGTGAGTATGTTTTAGCAAATTTTTAAGTTTTGGTGACTGATTCCTTTAATCAAATAGGCCCGCAAAGTAAAAACTAGATGCCACTCGATGAATTATGCATGCCACATAATTTAATTTGTTCTATGTCACATAATACCATAGCATACATTGTATACTGCACAGCTGGCATAGGCAGAAAAACAACAACAGAGCAACGCACCAAGTTAAGGAGGTTTATCAAGTTTTTATTAGTAGGCAATGAGCCTTTCTTTGAGGATCTGGTCTAAGGCATTTTGAATACTAAGCACACTTGTGTTATCATAGGCAGTTGACAGTGTGATTAATGCTGAAGCATACAGACACAATGCTCAAAGAATATTATTTGCATTTCAATAAATAAAAAGGCAATCGAAACAACACAAGCAACCTGCAATTACAACTTCCCTGCCAAGCGCAAACGTTAGACATGTCTTCATGCATAGGCTACTCTGGCTTTGGCCAAACTCTATAGTTGCATTTATTATTCTCATCTGCGTATATGGTTTGCTTTTAATTTGAACTGAATCTGAAATCGAGCAGCAGGACACAGTGAAGTTGTTGTTGAGATGTCTGCATGTGTGAGATAAATGCACGAGGTTTGATCACCTCCAGATAGCACCAGGGGTTTTGGTCCGGTGTGTTTACTTCTCTTTTGGCTTGGCTTTCTCATCTTTACTCTCTTTCTCCTCTCCTCCTTTCTTTTTCTCCTCTTCTTTTCCAGCGTCATCCTTCTCATCCTCATCTTCTTCTTCACCTTCTTCACCCCCTCCTCCTTCCTCTCCCTCTTTTCCTTCTTCTTCTTCCTGTTCTCCTTTATCCTCACCTTCTTTCTCTCCTTCCTCTTCACCTCCTTCTTCACCTGTGAAAGAGACAATAGGGTACAAATGTCAGCACTGAAAAAGGACTGGGTGTTACAAAAATTATATTTAGCATTTTGATTATATATGATAAATACATAAAAAATCTAGTTATAATCAACTTTTCTCACTAAATGAAGAGAAAAATGTAATATGAAAAATAAAATCATTTAGAATTAAATATTTTTTTTATTTATATGCACCACTATACAATAATAAATCAACAGTGATTTAAATTAAATTAAAATAAATTATATACAATGTATAAAAAACAAATGATCCTCACCCTCTTCTTTTTCTTCTTCCTCCTCCTCCTCCTCCTTCTCACCCTCTTCCTCCTCTACCTCCTCCTCCTCTTCCTCTTCTTCTTTCTCTGGACTTGCCCCGGCCTCCTGTGCCTTGCTTGCTTCAATGATTTCATCTGGTGTGGCAGAGTAGCTCATCAGTCTGGTTCCCAGAAGATAGGGGGCGCCAGAGGTCAGGCTGGCCTGCACAGAGAACACGGGACGGCCGAAAGAAGGAGTGGCGGCGATGGAGGGAGAAAACACACTGGAGATCCCACCAATACCGCCCACGTTGAAGCGTGTTTCTTCTCCTTCTAGAAGCTTCCTGATGGAATGTAAACACACTTATATTCAATATATATTTAAGTTTGGGGGAGATCAAATGTTATCAATGTAAAAAACCATATTGATTGACCAATTTTACGGCCTTGGTTATATAGATTACACATGTCAATTGCAATAAAGGTTTTACTACAAAATTGTTGATGTTACTAACCTGTAAGCAGCAATCTCAATGTCCAAGGCCATTTTCACATTGAGAAGGTCCTGATATTCTTTGAGGTAATGGGCCATTTCACTCTTCATGGTCCTTAGCTCATTCTCCAAATCACTGATGGTGTCCTGTCCGGGCAAAAAAGTATTTAAAGACCAAAGTTTAGCTTTTTATTGAGCAGAATTGCAGTATTTAGCTTTCCTGTAGCTGAAACAGTGGAACATGGCCCTAACAATGCCAAGAACATGGGTTCAGTTCCCAGGAAAAGCAAGAACTGATCAAATGTGTACTATGAATGCAATGCAAGTCACTTTGGATCTGCCAAATGCATATATTGTACATGTAGTTATCATTCTGACCTGTAGGGCGGCAATCTCTGCGCTCTGTTTCTCCTCGACCTCTTGCAATTGTCGCTCCAGAGCTTGGTTCAAGCCCTGGCATGCTTCAATCTCCAGGTCTCGAGCTTTCAGGAGGCGACGATACTCCCCAGCCTCGTCTTTAGCAGTGCGGATGTTCTCCGTGTGTTTGACCGTGTCACCCGCCATGGTGCTCACCTTCCCACGGAACCACTCCTCCGCAGCCTGGATGTTCTGCTGAGCCAGGCGCTCATACTGACCTCGGATATCTCGGAGAGCTACCGAGAGGTCCGGTTTGGCCACTTCCATCTCAACGGACACCTGGGCGCTGTATTGCACCTGGGCTTGGAGCTCGGCGATTTCACTTTCGTGGAGCCTCTTGAGGAAGGCCAGCTCATCCAGAAGATTGTCAGCCCTTTTTTCGAGCTCAGAGCGGGCCAATGCTGCATCGTCCGCCCCCTTCCTGGCATCCACCAGCCGTCTTTCGGCTTCCTCACGGGCCAGGACTTCTTCTTCGTAGCGACCCTGCAAGGCCTTGAGAGCCTCTTCCAGTCGGTCCCGCCTTTCTTGAGCCGCTTGGCGCTCCCTACGGGCCTCGTCTACGGCCGCACGGAGTTCCCTCGCCTCTTGCTCGTACAGCCCCCTGAGACGGGAGGGTTCGCAGTGCCTCTGGCGCAACAAGAGCAGCTCTGCCTCCAGGGCACGGTTCTGGAGCTCCAGGCCATGCACACGCTCAATGAAGCCGACAAAGCGGTCATTAAGGTCCTGAAGTTGAACCCTCTCCTGCGTCCGCACTGTTTTGAACTCTGAGCTCAGCTGAGAGGCCTGGCTCAGGTCCAGATCTGGTGATGCAGCAGAAAGCTGCAGACCTGCTGAGGAGGACAGAACCGAGGCACGGGACGGGGATGAATAGGTCGAATAGACGGAGCGAGAGCGACTGCTTCCTCCGCTGAAGGGCGTCCCGCTGTGTACCACCACCCTCCTCCGCTGCACTGACGGCAGATAGGGGTTGTAACTCAAGGAGCTCATGTTTGTTGAAGAGAGAAGAGAGAAGAGAGCAGAGACGGTTTCCGTAGTGCTGCTGCTGCTGCTGCTGTGGAGAGAGGTCTGCGAGGATGCAGCGACACTGGCAGGGCTTTTTATAGCAGGCGACGAGACTCTGACGCAGAGCTTTTTACTGACAGCATGAATCGATTACCTTCCAGTCCGGGCTGGGATGGGTTCTCGGGGAGTGGAGGGGGAAATTACAGAAATGGATTGGCAATGCAATACGAGAACGAATGTGAGAGAGTGAGCACAGCAGAAAGGGCAATGAGGACAAAGATTTCAAAAGCTTGTGGAGGAAAAACACTAGTCATCATGTGTGGCTTCACTGTACTGAATCCTTTTGTATTTGTTCCTTGCAGTTTTCAGGCTTTAAGCTGTTTCTAGCACTGAGATGAAAAATCTGCATAACATTTTCACATTCTTAAAAAGAAATCGGGGTGTATGAAAGTCGTTTTTTAATAGTCTGTGTAATTGTGTATATTCAATTGCACATGCCATTGAAATCTCTCAGTCACCAGGGGCCCTAAAGGCAAATCCGACTACAAACTAGATATAAACATTAACAGAAGCACTAACACAAGTAAATGCTTCTCTCTAGTGGTGGTTGAAGGTATTGTGAAAAAATCCATATCACATTTGCTTCACTGTGAAACAATGCAGAGTCATTGAAGAATCTGACACCTGGATCCTTTTTAAAAACGGTTCCTTAAAAACAATATTTCAGCCCAAAGGCTGATGCAGCAGGCAGAAGACAAAGTGATGTTTGAAAATGAGTTTATTGAACATACTGAAGGGCGTCCCGCTGTGTACCACCACCCTCCTCCGCTGCACTGACGGCAGATAGGGGTTGTAACTCAAGGAGCTCATGTTTGTTGAAGAGAGAAGAGAGAAGAGAGCAGAGACGGTTTCCGTAGTGCTGCTGCTGCTGCTGCTGTGGAGAGAGGTCTGCGAGGATGCAGCGACACTGGCAGGGCTTTTTATAGCAGGCGACGAGACTCTGACGCAGAGCTTTTTACTGACAGCATGAATCGATTACCTTCCAGTCCGGGCTGGGATGGGTTCTCGGGGAGTGGAGGGGGAAATTACAGAAATGGATTGGCAATGCAATACGAGAACGAATGTGAGAGAGTGAGCACAGCAGAAAGGGCAATGAGGACAAAGATTTCAAAAGCTTGTGGAGGAAAAACACTAGTCATCATGTGTGGCTTCACTGTACTGAATCCTTTTGTATTTGTTCCTTGCAGTTTTCAGGCTTTAAGCTGTTTGATGAAAAAGCACTTTTAAGCACTGAGATGAAAAATCTGCATAACATTTTCACATTCTTAAAAAGAAATCGGGGTGTATGAAAGTCGTTTTTTAATAGTCTGTGTAATTGTGTATATTCAATTGCACATGCCATTGAAATCTCTCAGTCACCAGGGGCCCTAAAGGCAAATCCGACTACAAACTAGATATAAACATTAACAGAAGCACTAACACAAGTAAATGCTTCTCTCTAGTGGTGGTTGAAGGTATTGTGAAAAAATCCATATCACATTTGCTTCACTGTGAAACAATGCAGAGTCATTGAAGAATCTGACACCTGGATCCTTTTTAAAAACGGTTCCTTAAAAACAATATTTCAGCCCAAAGGCTGATGCAGCAGGCAGAAGACAAAGTGATGTTTGAAAATGAGTTTATTGAACATATGTAACGCCTATGGCTCAATCTGACCAGAAACAATTTCAACAAGTATTATTACATCAAGCAAAGAACATGTTAATGCTTTTAAAAAATATTTTTACTTTGCACAATTACTGTGCACAAATTAATGAAGCCAAAAAATTACATAAAGATACTAGTAAACCTCAAATAAAAGTGTGAATAAGGACAGTAAGCCTAATAAAATATTTTAAATGTTTTTAAATAATGTCAAATTTAAATAACATACTTCAGCAGCAAAATCTGAAAATAACTGTCCCATAAATTGTTTCTTGTGCTCAAATGTCATTTAAAAAAAAGCTTATATTTCGGGATGGTCCAGCCAATGTGCAAGTGTAGTCCTAAACGGGCATCTCAGGACACTGACTGTTTCTATGGCAACAGGAGTTTCTAGTCAGTGGCTGCATCTGTATTTGCATACTCCCCTACTGTATAGTAGACGAAAAACAGTATGTGACAAAAGAAGTATGTAGGCAAAAATGACCCAGATCACCTTCTACTTCCGACGTGATTCTGAAGTGTGCATACAATGGATGCTTTACTATCCCATGAGGCCACGGGAGAAGATGTCATGTGACAATGACAACATGGCAAATGTAGTAGGTCCAGATTACATTGACACTACTACACACATTCCTACTCTTTTTGCTGTTGTGTGTACCTACTCAAGAGAGTATGCGATTTCGGATGCAGCCAGTGACTTCAATTCATGATTTGCTCTTTTATTTAGAAGGTGGGATATGTATTCCACCATATTTCATGTGATGCCCTCATTTAGATATCACGCTGATATTTGGGGAAAACCTAACTCTGGCTCATTACATATCATATATATATATACAAATACACACACATATACATATATACATACAATAAACAATTTTAAAGCATAGCCATTTTTTGCCCACTGACAAACAGTCATCTAGATTAACTGCTCTCATAATCTGAATATACAAGAAAATAAACTTTTGCTACAGTTACATTAAATTGCAATTACTAAATTAGTTAGTTACTTTTGGTAATGATAGGAGGCTGTTCACGCTGATATAGAAACACTGAACCATAAACTGCAAACCCAGCGTAGAGTGGTTCAGTGAACTTGGTTTTAAATGTATATATATGTGCGAGAGTATGTATGTCAGAGACGTCGTAAAAGGACACAGTGCCGGCCAGCCTGTCCAGATACACTGCTACTCTGTTTGAGGGTTTTGATGGGAAATTGGCATCTGTTTTCTTGTTATCGTGCCAGGCGCTATATCCATCAGGGGTACAGAAAAGACTCCAGGACTTATCATTCCACCCAAATCTACAGTCATTCCCTCTTTTTTTCCCTTTATTTTCTTTATATGTCACTGCAGCATAAGCCCCCCCACTCCATTCAACCTCCCAGTAACAGCGTTCAGACAGAGTTTCTCTACACAGAACCTGCTCCTGGTGTTCAAATCTGTCTGGATGATCAGGATATGGCTGCTCTTCTTCCACATGTGTTGCCTTTCTGTTCCCCTCAGACAGAGCGAGATGAGGGTATGCAGTGTTTGGATCCAGCGTAAGATCACAGGCATCTGAATACAAGAGAAATTAGAACAAAAGATGCAGGGTCATAACCACCATAAACATTGAGGGCGATGTCTCATCGATGTCAAAACAGCCGCTTTTCCACTGTCGGGCCAAAAGCGAGCATGTTAGTGCGTGCCAGGGCCAGTCGCATTTCTACTGTTACTTCTGGGGCTTGATCGTGCCTCATCAAGGCTTCCTCGGGGCAAACGGCCAAGGATTTTTTGGCCCGCCGAATACCTTGGGCCAAAGCTGGCCAACTGGGGCTAGAGGAGTTGTCAGAGGCAGAGTTTATCATAGTTAGGAGACAGTCGGTACCACTTCTCATTTCCCATGTTTTCATTTCAAGCTACCAGCTAGCATCATTTAATACCATTTTAATGGCAAAACTCACTTTCAGGCAACAGCAAGTGTCTGAATTAACTTACGATTGCGACCCAATGGAAATCTTGATCACTGTATGAGGCAGAAATGTATTATATGCTGCATATGCTAAAGATCGCTGTAATAAAAACACGTTATGCTTACGAAAACAACAGAGACCGATTGAAGAACTTAAATATAAAATAAAAACTGTATAATCCTCACTGTACAAAAAAGATATGCTACAAAGGCTATTCAGACAAGAGCAGTGATTTTCTCTTTTTCTTTTGTTGTTTGATTAACATTAGGAATAGACAACAGTGGGTATATGAGGCTGCTGTCACTTTAGGACCTAATGCACAGATCCAATATATTGACACACATCCAATTTTTTCCCTACTGTTTACATTAACTTAAGACATAACCAGCTACATTTATGCGAATGCTCACCAAGATGGGTATTTTGACACATAAGTGTGTGTATTTGACCGTTCTTTCACAATGGAGTAAGTAGGAGAAATGAAAGACGGGTTTAGTGCATGTGCTTAAGGTGTTTGTTGTCAGCATGCAGGTGGAGAGGAGCACGTTCTCCACACTTTGAAAACCCCTGACATAGATCATACTAATATATATGTTAAATGTGTGTGAATACATGTGAAAGAGATAGAACCTACATTTTTGTAGTCCTGGTTTGATCCTGAAATCTCCAAAATGGTCTGAACTATAAAACACAAACAAAAAAGTGGTAAAAACCTGGTTTTTAAAAAACAAAGAGCTGGATCATTAGGTATTAGAATCAGACAAAAATCAAAATCAAAACAAAGAGCTGGATCAACATTTCTCAGGTAGAGATAGCAAAATTAACTATTTGCACACATTTTTCTCTCTCAAAAAATGTGTCATAAAACCAACATACTTGAGTTTCTCCAGTTTGCAGTCTGGATTTTCTAACAAAGCAGAAAACATCTCGACTCCTGCTTCTCCTGGGTGATTGTAGCTCAGATCCAGCACTCTCAGGTGTGAAGTGTCTGAATTGAGAGCTGAAGCCAGATTACAACAGCCTTCCTCTGTCACCATACAACCAGATAACCTAGATGAAGAATAATTAAAAGTGAGATTGGGATTTCAGGTTGCACAAATGAATTAATGCATTAGAATATTGAATGTTATGATGATCATTTATCGGAACTTGAACTTATTAAAAAAAAAAAAGAGCCCAACTCTAAGCCAAAAGTATGTTTCAGAGATGTCAGTTTACTGTTACGTCTCACGCACAATATGCATGAAGTAAACGAACTATGCAGCCTACATTATCCAGCCTTACGCACATTCGCCTGTCTGAACACAAATGTACTTATCGGTGGGTCCAGTAGGTATCAACAGTCACAGCTGGGCTGCTGTTTTTTAAAAGTACTCAAAGAAGATAGAAAATGGCCATAAAACAAATGGAAGAAGTTCAGAAGTTATTTGTGAGTATTAGGATAACACAACTCAGTGCTGTTCTCTGCTGGTCAAGTGAAATATCACAAAGCAGTGCACACGGGCAAAATGGCAGACATACAAGACAAAGCGTACTCCAGGTATTACTCTTACCTCAGTATCTCCAGCCCACAGTTTGGACTCTTCAGACCAGCACAAATGAGCTTCACACCAGCATCCTGCAGGTCATTGTTACTCAGGTCCAGCTCTCTGAGGGGCGAGTTTGATGATTGTAAAGCTGACACCACGATTTCACAGCACTGATCTGTGAGATTACAGCAGGCAAGACTGAAAGAGAGTTAAACACCGTTTCAGTTTATGTAATGGACATTTGCAACATGATGTTAATAGTCAATGATATATATATATATATACACCTATACATATATTTAAAACGGAAATCATTTGTAACAAATACACTACTGTTCAAAAGATTGGGGTCAGTAAATTTTCTAAAAGAAATTAATACTTTTATTTAGCAAGGATGTGAAATATCACAAAGCAGTGCACACGGGCAAAATGGCAGACATACAAGACAAAGCGTACTCCAGGTATTACTCTTACCTCAGTATCTCCAGCCCACAGTTTGGACTCTTCAGACCAGCACAAATGAGCTTCACACCAGCATCCTGCAGGTCATTGTTACTCAGGTCCAGCTCTCTGAGGGGCGAGTTTGATGATTGTAAAGCTGACACCACGATTTCACAGCACTGATCTGTGAGATTACAGCAGGCAAGACTGAAAGAGAGTTAAACACCGTTTCAGTTTATGTAATGGACATTTGCAACATGATGTTAATAGTCAATGATATATATATATATATATACACCTATACATATATTTAAAACGGAAATCATTTGTAACAAATACACTACTGTTCAAAAGATTGGGGTCAGTAAATTTTCTAAAAGAAATTGATACTTTTATTTAGCAAGGATGTGTTAAATTGATAAAAAGTGATGGTTAAGACTTTTATTGTTAGAAAAGATTTTGAATAATTTTGAATAAATGCTTTTATTAAATGCTTATCAATTGTATTCATCAAAAAATCCTGAAAAAACTATCACTGGTTCCAAAAAAATATGTCAATCAAAAATGATAAATCAACATATTAGTATGATTTCTGAACGATCATGTGACGATAAAGACTGGAGTTATGGCTGATAAAAATGCAGCTTTGCATCACAGGAATACATTGTATTTTAAATTTATATTTATACATTTATATTTTTTAATTATATTAAATTGGAAAACTGAAAAAATACAAATTTGAATTTCTGATCAAATAAATGTAGCCTTGATGAGCAATTAACTTGAAGCAAATTGATATTTGACTCTTTACTTTGCTTTTCTGCAGTTCATCACAGCCGGTACCAGTCTCCTTCTGCCCTCATCTGATGTGTTGTATTTCTTGAGGTCCAGCTCCTCTAGAGCTTCGTCTGACATCTGGAGCATGTAGGCGATCGCTGAGCAGTGAGACGGAGAGAGTTTATTCTGTGAGTCTTTGTCTGATTTCATAAACTCCAGAATCTCTCTAACCAGAGTCTGATCATTCATCTCCAGCAAGCAGAGAAGAAGGTTGATGGATCTGTCAGCCGAGAGACCTTGTTCCTGTTTGATTTTGTCTTTAATGTAAGCTGCTGTTGTCCTGATGCTCTCAGAGCTCTTCTCTGTGTTTGTCAGCAGACCCTGTAGGAGACTCTGATTGGACTCCAGCGAGATGCCCAGCAGGAACCGCAAGAAAAGATCCAGGTGTCCATTCTCAGTCCGAAGAACCACATCTATCGCTCCTTTCTGAAAATTTGGAAGCAAATCAAACACTTTCACAGCATCTGAAGTGTCATTTATAAAGCTGTAGAAAACATAAAACGCAGCAAGAAACTCCTGAAAACTCAGATGTATAAAGCAGTAGATTTTCCTCTGATGAATCACAGATTCCTCCTTAAAGATCTCGGTGCAAATCCCAGAATACACTGGGATGTCAGTGGCATCTATGCCGCTCTCTCTCAGGTCCTCCTCATAGAACAACACATTGCCCTTCTTTAGCTGCTTGAAAGCCAGTCCAGCAAGTTTCACAATCTTGTCTTTGTTGAACTGCAGGAGCTCCTCTGGATTTCTCCCACTGGATCTCTCTTCATACTTCTGATAACTCATGTTCATCTGAGTGAGCAGGAAGTGGATGTACATCTCAGTCAGAGTTTTAGGGATTTCTGCACTGTTATTTTGTTTCAGGATGTTTTGAAGGACAGTGGATGAGATCCAGCAGAAGACGGGTATGTGACACATGATGTGGAGGCTTCTTAATCTTTTAATGTGTGAGATGATTCTGCTGGCTTGATGCTCATCAGTGATTCTCTTTCTGAAATATTCCTCCTTCTGAGATTCATTGAATCCTTCAATTTCTGTCAGACGGTTGATGTATTTGGAGGGGATCAGACTGGTTGCTGCTGGTCTGGAGGTGATCCAGATGAGAGCATTGGGAAGCAGCTCTCCTCTGATGAGATTAGACATCAACGCACCAACTGATGAAGACTCATTCACATCAGAAACGCTCTCATTTTCTGAAAACATCAGTGTAATTCTGCTTTCATCCAGACCATCAAAGATAAACACAACTTTACACTCCTCAAGAATCTTTGAGTCCAGATCTTGAAGTTCAGGATAAAATTCCACCAGAAGTTTGTGAAGACTGTACTGGTGATCTTTAAACAAGTTCAGCTCTCGAAATGAAAGCACAAACATGAGATCTACATCCTGATTGGCTTTTCCCTCAGCCCAGTCCAAAATGAACTTCTGCACACAGACTGATTTTCCAATTCCAGCGATGCCGCTAGTAAGAACAGTCTTGATTTGGACTTTTTTCTGCTTTTCACATCCTGGCAGAAGTTTAAAGATGTCGTTGCAGTCAATTGGAGTCTCTTGGAGCATCTTGTAATTTTGCAAATCCTTCTGTAAGATCTCATGTTCTTCATTCACCCTTTCACTCTCTCCCTCTCTGATGTAGAGCTGTGTGTAAATGCTGTTCAGGAAGGTTTTATTCTCTTGTAATTGAATTCCCTCAAATAAGCACTCATACTTGCTCTTCATGCTTGTTTTGTGTCTCTCCTTGAGCAAATCAACAGTGCTGCGGGGAGGAGAACCAGCAGGACTGGATTTGGACTGAGCATCTCTCTCCATACTGAAGAAACACAGCAAGACAAACCACATTTCTTGATTACAATCTGAAGGTAGATTTAGTAGAGTAATTTTACAACTGTTTTTATGAGTGCAAAATATGTAATACAATAAACAATAATAAAAGATGTAATAAAAATAGTTAAAAAATAAACACCAGTGTTTTCTATTAATTAGCCACCACAGTCTATTTTGTCCCGCTACAGTTCCAATTTGAATCAATCTGAAATTGCAATATGGCTTAGCGGGTGTTTACATGACATCATTTTTAACTTAAAACTGAAAACTGTGTTTTGCCCATTCATTTACACCACAGTGTTTTGGGGGGTCTGAAGATGCAAACCTTTGAACGTTTTCCAAAGTGCAAGTTTTTGAAAACAATAACGTTATCTGTAAACTAAGAAAATGTGTATTTGTGAAAACGGTGACATTATGCGCATGTGTATTACATGTTCAATCTATAGGAATGCATATGTGCATATGCTCGTAGTGTTTCTTTAAAAAGTCACATCGCCAACTACTGGCCTGGTATGCACAATACAGCATTTTTAGTCGTTTCCATAGATCCATGTGAACGGAGATCATTTTAACAACGTTGTCATCTATATGTAAAACTTTTCAAAATGCAAAGGAAAATTGTTGTTTTAAGTACCATCGTTGTTGTGTAGACACCCCCTAATACGACTATAAAAATTGCAATAGGCTGCCATATAAATTAAATGTGACCCTGGACCACAAAACCAGTGTTAAGTCGCTGGGGTATATTTGTAGCAAAAGCCAAAAATACATTGTATGGGTCAAAATTATTGATTTTTCTTTTATGCCAAAAATCATTAGGATATTAAGTAAAGATCATGTTCCATGAAGATATTTTGTAAATGTCCTACTGTAAATATATCAAAACTTAATTATTGATTAGTAATGTGCATAGCTAAGCACTTAATTTGGACAACTTTAAAGGTGATTTTCTCAATATTTAGATTTTTTTGCACCCTCAGATTCCAGATTTTCAAATAGTTGTATCTCAACCAAATATTGTCCTATCCTAATTTATTCAGCTTTCATATTATGTATAAATATCAATTTCGAAAAATTTACCCTTTTTGGGTTTTGTGGTCCAGCGTCACAAATGTTTATTGTCTGTTGTGCTATGTGTTTCAGAGTAAAGTGCAACACTGTGTTCATTTACATGCGTGCAGCTCATGATATTTCGCAGTAAATGCAGCACACTCCGTTTCTGCAAGCAATAAAAGTTCAAGGATTTCCCAAAATCTTGTATAATTTAGCCAATCCGATGACGATTTCATATGCATCAGACGTTCAGCCAGCAGTCCGTGGGCATGACGTCTGAGGGTGAGACTACTTACAGAGTGCCAAGAAGCTCTTTCAGAAAGGCAATTTGGAAACAAACGTGCGATTCTTTACTTTGTCTGGAGCTGACGTTCGTGTACGAAGCGTTGGTATTGATCCCTAAACATATAGGGGACTTTACCATTTTTTTCCGAGATATTTTCTTTGAAAATGTAATTTAACCACAGTGTCCTCAGCGGCTTAGATGGAGGGAGTCTATAGAGACCCCTATGTTCGTTGGTGCATCCCAACAAATAACACTTGTAATGCCTCATAGCACTGACATTGTATATCTCCAGCAGCTAATAAGAAAACAGTAATGGCGGACTGCTGCTTCTCACTCAGGGCTGTGTCTATGCTAAGAGGGCAGAGAGTGTCACAAATGAGCGGGACTTTTTCCTTATGGTGACGTGAAATCTATGGAGAAATCTCAGTAGCCCCTCACTGCAGAACAAAGATCCAGGGGGCGGGGTTGGATCCACATCTAGGGGGTGGAGATGGTAGGTTTAGGGGTGGAGATGGGTGGGTTTAGGGATCAGGGGGTGGAGACGGGTAGGTTTAGGTATATGTATGGTGGGAGGAGTTGGATCTGGATCCAACCTCACCCCCTGGATCTTGTGTTCTGTAGTGAGGACCAGCTCAGAAATCTGGAACTGCTCGTTTGGAGAGACTGATTTATCTGTAGTATAAAAAAATGAGTGGGTGGATTTTTAACATTACATAGGCTGGTTGTTTTCACACGCTGCGGCCACACAACTGTGTTTTTTGCATAATAGGTCCCCTTTAAGGTTTGAAATTGAAGAAATTAAGTATTGTACTGTAGTTTTACTACTTTAAAGTAAATTTATTAAGAATGTTATTAAATGGTATTATTTTACACTGTAGTTACATTACAAAAGTAATATCCTAGAATTAATAATAAAAATGTATTATTATTATTACATTTAAATTGTTAGCTTTGCTACAAATAAACAAAAGAGTGAATGCATTGTGGTTAATGTGAGACACAAAGTTTTTTGTATAAATCAATGCAAAGTCTCTTTATTCTGTTCAGTTTGGTCACTGAAAGAGGTTTGAGCTTTAGTTCTCAAAGTGCACCAAACTGCTGCTTTTATCTTTAAATTTTTTTTAAAAATTCTTCTGGCAGAGTCTGTTCCAAAGTCCACCCACCACAGTCTCACAAAATCCTATGGGGAACACCCTTAATATAGCTTATTAAAAAAATATCAAACAGCAATATACTGTGTATTCAGGTACTTGATTTGAATGCATTTGAGCATATGCCACAACACCGACATGTCAGGAATTTACATTTTAAGTGTCCTATATCATACCTGGGGGAGTCAACAAAGGAAATGTGTACACATTCATTTAGTTTCTTTTTTGCCTGTATAACGCAGCAATTTATAGAAGCAGCGCCTAGTCTTACCTGGGGTCAGAAGGCAATGAGCCATCACTGAAGTCAGGCTGTGGAAGGAGAAGACTGCTCAGTGACACATTGCTGGGTTCTGGAGATCCTCTTCTCCATCTCTTCGCCTCTCCTTCCATATCTTTCAAAAGGTTAGAATATGTTAACCACATGAAGTTTTTGCCATTTTTTTCAAACTCTGGTACAAAAATGTACCTAATTGAATTGATCATTTAAATGAAATAGGTTATACCAAATTTAAATAATTAAAAACCTAAAATACTACACTGGAACAGGGTTATAACAGTGTTGCAAGAAAAATAAGTGCAACTTTAGTCTAATTTAAGCTCAGTACTTTTTTTGAAATGTTGTTATTAATTATTGCTTATTAATCATCAGAATGACAATTCTGATTATTCCAAAATTTATTTTAATATCTATGGAAAGCACTGAACTATATAACTATAAAATAGAATGAAATAAATAGTGCTGTCAAACGATTAATCGTGATTAATCGCACCCAAAATAAAAGTTTTCGTTTACATAATATATGTATGTGTACTGTTTATTTATTATGTAAATATAAATACACACACATACAATATATATTTGGAAAATATTTACATGTATATACATTTGGATATTTATATTCTTATATTTTATATTATATATAAATATATATGTAATATATAAACATAACATAGTTTTCTTAAATATATACATGCATGTGGTTGTATTTATATATAAATAATAAACATACACAATATACACACATATATAATGTAAACAAAAACTTTTATTTTGAATGCGATTAATCTTTTGAAAGCACTAGAAATAAATAATAGAATGAAAGCGCCCACAAAACACTATTTTCTTCTCTTTTCTATTTTTATTATTATTATTATTATTATTATTAATGCCAAGGTACCAAAGATAGAAGTACAGAAAATATCAACATTACGTTCAAAAAGGTGAAATTACACGCAAAGCACCGTTTATACTTGTATATAACACTGAATAAATAGTAAAAAACAAAATTAAAAACACAATATACACACATATATAATGTAAACAAAAACTTTTATTTTGAATGCGATTAATCTTTTGAAAGCACTAGAAATAAATAATAGAATGAAAGCGCCCACAAAACACTATTTTCTTTTCTTTTCTATTTTTATTATTATTATTATTAATGCCAAGGTACCAAAGATAGAAGTACAGAAAATATCAACATTACATACAAAAAGGTGAAATTACACGCAAAGCACCGTTTATACATGTATATAACACTGAATAAATAGTACAAAACTAAATTAAAACAAAATTAAAGGGTTAGTTCACCCAAAAATTCTGTCATTAATTACTCACCCTCGTGTTGTTCCAAACCTGTAAGACCTCCGTTCATATTCGGAACACAATTTAAGATATTTTTGATGAAATCTGAGAGCTCTCTGAGCCTCCCATAGACAGCAAGGTAACTACCACATTCAAGGTCCAGAAAAGTACCAAGATGATCGACAAAGTAGTCCGTGTGACATCAGTGGTTCAACTGTAAAGTTACGAAGCTACGAGAATACTTTTTTTGCGCAAAGAAAACAAAAGTAACGATTTTATTCCACATTTTCGTCTCTACTGCGTCCCTTGTGGACGCGCGTTCCCGACAGTATCATGACGCGAGCGTGTGGCGGCGCTGACCCAGATCCGGCGTAATGACGTCAACACGCCCTGTCTATGGGAGGCTCAGAGAGCTCTCAGATTTCATCAAAAATATCTTAAATTGTGTTCCGAATATGAACGGAGGTCTTACAGGTTTGGAGCAACACGAGGGTGAGTAATTAATGACAGAATTCTAATTTTTGGGTGAACTAACCCTTTAATTAAAAAGATGAAATAAATTAACGGCTTTAACAGCTATAAGATTCTTGGAAGATGAAATAGTTTGGATATACTGTTGAACTTTTTAAAAAATAATTATAAATAATGATTTTGATGAGTGAATTTACTGCAGTGGATATGAAATTTTGCAAGAAGTAATAATAGGTTAATAATAAAATATTCATTAATGTTACCTTTTTATATATTAAAGAATCCAAACAGTACATCCTTAAAAAACAAAGAGAAACCCTGGAGCACACTGCGATTAATAACATTAGAGAATTCAATCCAAAATGGCTGTGTGTGAGCTGTGAGGACAATCCCAGAAGATACGCACATCAGTTTCATCAGGGCCACCACGAAAAAAGAACAGCTTTTATCTATGTCCGATTTAAACACTATCAAAAACACTTTAGCTGGGTAAAATCTGTGTAACAATTTGACACTATTTTATTTTATTTGTCAATATCAGGTGACGTTAACACTCTCCACCTACATTGTTTGTTTACAAAGCCGTGAACAAACAGGGTTTTCTTATTACGTGCTAAATCTTCTTTAAGACGTCTTGAAAAGTTAATAAAGCTTAATAAAACATCATAAAAAAATTATTTAAAAAAAAGTCAAAACTGAAACAAACATTTAGCGATTAAATTCTACAATCTGCGTCTACCATACGATTCAAGTGAGATGGAGATACAGCGTATGTCACTTTATTTAAACTACAACAGTGTAGTTTCTAATTGTACATCAAACAGATGTCTCCGTGATGTATCAGACAATGAGAAAACGAACTTACTGTGAATTTCTATCACTCTTTTCATCCTCAGCCCTGTCCAAAACTAAACGTCGATGAAAAACATCCTTCAGTCTGTTACTTTCGCTTTTGGTTTTAGTGACAGACTTCCGTATTTTGTGGCCAGGTAGCCTATCGTCACTTCCGGTTCAAATGTAATGCGCTTCACATTTGCTTGGAGCTGTTTTAATCAAGATGCCTTCAAATGAGCTACCAAATTATCATAACCGATGGCCATCACATATGAAGAATGAAATTTAAAAGTTTGTTTTTATTTTTATTCCTTTCACTAACATTCGGCTATTAAACCTAAATAAGACGCCAACTATACAAACAACTAGGTTAGCTGATTACTTTAAAGGGATAGTTCACCCAAAAATGAAAATGTGATGTTTATCTGCTTACCCCCAGGGCATCCAAGATGTAGGTGACTTTGTTTCTTCAGTAGAACACATTTGATGATTTTTAACTTTAACCGTTGCAGTCTATCAGTCGTATAATGCATGTCAATGGTAACAAAATCTATGAGAGTAAAAAAAACATGCACAGACAAATCCAAATTAAACCCTGCGACTCGTGACGACACATTGATGTCCTAAGACACGAAACGATCAGTTTGTGCCAGAAACCGAACAGTATTTATATCATATTTTACCTCTAATACACCACTATGTCCAAATGGCTTTAGGCGCGCACACGGCATCCGGTGCGTGAGGTGTGTACGCGCTCTGGCGTAGTTTACACAAGCGCCGGAAGTGATCTCTCGCGCGTATACGTCACTCATTGTTTACACAGTGCACAGTCATTGTAGGTACGACGGCTAATCAAAATGGTACTTACTTACGCTTATCCAGAAGTCGCAGGGTTTAATTTGGATTTGTCTGTGCATGTTGTTTTACTCTCATAGATTTTGTTACCATTGCCATGCATTATACGACTGAATTTGTGTTCTACTGAAGAAACAAAGTGACCTACATCTCGGATGCCCTGGGGGTAAGCAGATAAACATCACATTTTCATTTTTGGGTGAACTATCCCTTTAACCCTTGTGCGACATTTTTCGGTTTTGTTTTTTATAATTTTGCCTGTGTTAATGCCAACTGCATACATTTTGGCACAGGTGTGTATTTTTATTGGAATTTTAATAAGTCACCCTCATTTCCTTTAATAAATCTATTTTACACTAGGTACAAAAAATAGTTAATCACAGGACCTTTTTAGGACAAAAATGTCCTCATTGAAACCCATTAAAACTGCAATTCTCCCCCCAGGGCCATTTAACTATAAAATGATGCAATAATTGTTAATAGGCTTTCATTCTATTGGCGAGGCTTCAAAATTAAAAAAATTTTACTAGATGGTGCCATTTTTCAGGTTTGGCATATAAAGCAAATACTCACTTTATTCCTGTTTTCTGCTTATGCATATTATAGTCTATTATAGAGTCAGTTGGATAAATTGTGCAGCTATAATTGTGTGGGTGTGTTGCTATGGATGTCAGAGTGTGGTTTGTATGTGTGTCCTAAATACAATTTTTGTGTGTTTATGTGTGCGCACCTGTAATGTTTGATAGAGAGAAATTATACTGTAGTGCGAATCATAAATCCCACCGCTGTGTATGCCAGCGGAGCTTTGCTGGGATCTAATTGTTAAAAGTTTGGTTCTGTTCTGCACCCAAATAAAATCTTACTAAAAGCTCATTTGTTTTGAGATATCAACCTCAAATTTGGAACACAAGACATATTGTTTTATGGCTTTAATTTTCTATCAATTTTTGAGTTCAAAATGTTTTATAAAATATATATTTTATATACAAAAATGACTCATAAATCATAAACCTCTATAACTTTTTTAATTTCAACAATAATCCCAAGCTTCAAATTTTTATGACAGTTTTTTGACATGGACATTTTTGTCCTCTATGAACATATGTGTAACTTTTTTTTAAATTGACACACAAGGGTTAAAAGTACATAGATATCGGCATCAGCTCACCCTGCTGTTAACACTTTCTCCGACAACCGGATGCCGTGAGACCTGTTTTCTGTTTTTGATCAGACCTAGTCGGCAGGTGAAAATAGTTTGCATGTGAGTGTTCAGATCAGAGCCAGATGTTCTCAACTCTGGCCCTCGAGATCCACTTTCCTGCAGAGTTTAGCTCCAACATTGATTAAACTCATAATATGTAAAGAATAATTAGAAGGCCAACCAATTCGGAATGGAGAATGCATACTAAACATTTGCATACTGTGCACTAACCAGGTTTAACATGCAGCATAATGCCTGTGGTTTGTGTTCATTCAATTAAATGTTACATTACTCATTTTAGTTTTAAAACATAGTTATCTACTGATGTCAGAAAATAGCTATGTTTGATCTATTTTATCAGCACAGACTGCATACAGCCTGTGTAGCGATTAGGGTTAGGTACTGTAGTACTCTGGTACTGTTTACTGCACAGCACTAACATGTATAGTGTGCTCATGTAACAACTGTTGCTTCACATCAGCACAGGTCTTAGAAATCTCAGCAATACAGTATAAACATGAACAGAAGCACTAACACAAGTAAATGCTCTGGTGTGACTTTAAATGCAGACCTTGAGCCAAACACCAATGTCTTGTATATACACACTATATGGAGAAAAGTATTGGGACACCCCCTTCTTTAGAACAGGAAAAAGGCACTTCCAAAACTCTAGCAACAAAGATGGAAACAAAAGAGCATATCGCGAATCATTTGATTAAGATCAGAAAAGCACAACTCGAATCATTATTCAGATTGTGACTTCAGAGCACGTTTCATAAATCTTCCTATTCAGATAGGGGCTTTGGAGCGCCTATCGAGAATCATTTGATTTAGTTCGGCACTTCGGAGCGGGTTCACACTACTCACATTTCAGCAGCTCCAAACTATATTATATATTCACACTGTACAATGCAAGAGATTCAAACATTTCTTCAATACCCAAACTACTAATTTTATCTTCTTGAGGCACATTCAGAATATCACAAATGATAATGCAAAAATTGGAGACTGATTCCAATCAGCAAACTTTAACACACACCAAAATTATGCAGTGCACATACAGCAGTGAAGCGTTACATAATATTAAAGATAAAACTGTAAAAAAATTATACATTTTCATACTGAAAGATATACGTACAAACTACAAAATGAACAGAAAATTACCTGTTAATGTGTAATACAGTGAAGCTAGTCATTTTGGCACAGAAAACATCGTCACACCATTTGCATGACATTTATAACACTTATTTATCTACATTTTTTTACTTTCTCACTCTTAGATCACCAGGAAAATTATTTTTCTGCATGTTGATCAAATGAGGCAGGCACGGAGTAGCTTTTATCTTTGTTTTAATGAATACACTGATCATTAAAGGGTTAGTTCACCCAAAAATGAAAATGCTGTCATTAATTACTCACCCTCATGTTGTTTCAAACCCGTAAGACCTTCGTTCATCTTCGGAACACAAATGAAGATATTTTTGATGAAATCTGAGGGCTGTCTGACTCACCTTCGTTCATCTTCGAACTGAAATGTTCCCAAGTCCAGAAACGTAGCAAGGAGATCTGTAAAATAATCCACGTGACATCAGGGGTTCAACCGTAATTTTACAAAGCTACGAGAATACTTTTTGTGTGCAAAAGAAAAAAAAAAGACTTTATTCAACAATTCGTCTCCTCCGCGTCACCCTGGTGCCATTTTGGAGAATATCCGCTGGACGTAAACAGCGTATGCTGTTCTGTGTCAGCTGCGTCACACGGATACGCTGTTTCTGTTCAGATCAAATCACAACAACGTAGGAAACCGATCCGGCGTGACGCAGCTGACAGAACATATGCTGTTTACGTCCAGCAGATATTCTCCAAAATGGCGAATTGTTGAATAAAGTTGTTTTTTTTTCTTTCTTTTGCACACAAAAAGTATTCTCGTAGCTTCGTATAATTACGGTTGAACCCCTGATGTCACATGGATTATTTTACAGATCTCCTTGCTACGTCTCTGGACTTGGGAACATTTCAGTTGCGTTGCTGTCTATCCAGGGTCAGACAGCTCTCAGATTCCATCAAAAATATCTTCATTTGTGTTCCGAAGATGAACGAAGGTCTTATGGGTTTGAAACAACATGAGGGTGAGTAATTAATGACAGAATTTTCATTTTTGAGTGAACTATCCCTTTTAGGGCTCCATATTTACAAGCACACACATAATCCATGTCTCTCAGCGTGGAGAACGTCGAGGTTTGAATCTGCCCCAGCCAGCTCTGTCCTTCCAGCTGTTCTCTGGGAGCAGCGAGTTCTTCAGTCTGTCTGGCAGTGGCAGGGCTTTCACCTTCTCCTCAAAGGGCCAGGGCCGCAGACAGCGGCGGATGAGTCTCCTGCAAAGGCATCTCAGTGGCAGCGGCCGCTTTTCTTGCTCCTCTAGTCTGCTGTAGAGCTCCAGCAGGGGCTGATGGGTAGAGGCCTGGTCCAGCACGGGCAGTTGTGACCGGGGGAAGAGGGGAGGAACGACTGGAGAGCAGATCCTGGCCAGATCCAACAGCACTTCAGCTTTAGCCAAAACATCAGCTGCCTCGGCAGCATCTAAAGCTTCCCGGAGAGCTTCAGCGAGACGCGTGAGTATCAACTGCTGACCCGTCCAGTAGGACGCGCTGTGGTGAGAGCAGATGAAGGAAGCGCCGTGCTGGAGGAGAAGGGCGGTAAGGGGAAACAGCAAGTCGAAGTTCTCCAGACTGGTGTAGGTTAGCGAATGTTCCCACACTTCCCCGTCGGTAGCGTTCAAGCAGCAGCTGGGATCAGCGCCGTGGCTGATCAGAAGATGTGCCACCCGGGTACAGAAGTTCCCGATCTCCTTCGCATCCTCCACACTGCTGTCCAGAGCCTCCTTCACCAGGAACGTGAGCGAGGACATGGGGGTCTCGCCATCCTGTGTGGTGGCGTTCACATCTGCACCTGCACAGGATTATAAAAACACGATGTTAGCATGAACAAAAAGCAATAAAAAAATATTTTTAAATGCCTTTAAAGAAACATGTAAAATGTAAAAAAAAAAATAGCTGTGGTAAAAATAAAAAATACAATGAATAAAAATAGAATAAAAAATTTATCAAATAAAATAATTACTATGTGTGTGTGTGTGTAAAATCAATTTTAATATAATTATGAATATAATTTCTAACTTTTTAAATTAAATATATTTTTTTTATAAATTAAATGATGAAATAATAATATAAATAATGTGTAACGTTTTATAAAATTACCCTCCCCCCACAAAATATAAAAATATAATTAAAATGTATATATATATATATGTGTGTGTGTGTGTGTGTGTGTATATATATACACATATATAGTTTTTTTACATTTTATTTATTTTTTTTAATTATATGTTTTTTATTTATATATATATATGAAATTATACAATTAAACTTCTTTCAACATTTCAATAATAACTATATAAAATCTTTAAGCTTAATATTTGAAAGAAATGCCATTTTCCATGGTGAAACCATTTTTAAAACACCTATTAATAAACATATCAGAATACAACTTTTCTCTATGTCAGTGTCAGAGCTGATGTTTTACATGCACAGTGACGCACCTCTTTCTAGAAGCAGCTGTATATTGTCCACATTGTTGACTGTGAGTCCATCACTGCTGGCCAGAGCATGAAGCAGTGCAGTTTTTCCTGTGAAAGAGCAAGCATGTGTAACATTTAATAAGAAACCATTCTATTATAACATTCTATTTTATTAGTTAATTTAGCTGAAATACCATTCTTGTCTTTTGCATTCACATCAGCACCCAAATCCAGAAGCACACGCAGACACGGCAGCTTATCCACCTCCTCACCGGCCAGATCAAGAGGGCTGCTTTCATGAATCTATTGCACAGATTAAAAAAAAGCTCATATTTAAACATACACATTTTTTTTAAATGCCTTTACTATATAAAATAGATCTAAAATGTAGAAAATGTCTGTATTCAAAAAAAAATTACAATGAATAAAAAAAAAAATCTAACTGAAAATGTATGAAACAACATAATTACATTTCAATGATTACATAAATTCTCACCCTGTCCCTCTTTTCGATTTCAGCTCCGTGAGATATCAACATCTGCACCATGTCTGGCTTGCTCCTCAACACTGCGATGTGTAAGGGCTTGTAGTACGATACAGGGTCTGGATCCGTAAGAAAAGGGTCTGATTATGTTTCCATGATTATAATGAGGCTTATCAGAATCACCAAATCCTCTACAAACCCTCAAAGTTGAGATCAGCCCCGTAACGCAGAAGCACCTGTGCCACGCTGACCAACCCGAGATCAGCCACCCGAAACAGAGAGTAACTGATTCCCTCCATGAAGACGGGAGACTGAGACTCCCTGTCCAGCAGCTCCACGAGAGCCCCAGAGACGCTTTCTTCATCATCTTGCCTGTCAAATGCAGGATGTCAAAATGCAGTTCACACAACTCTGTCATCATTGCAGTGGGTTTGCTGACCTGTGCTGGTTTTCTCCTTCTATTCCCAGGACACTCATCACAGCATCCACCAGCGGCTGGTACTCGTACACGATCCTCCTGAAGCCGTGCAGGAAAGGCATAGTCTGTTCCCTTTGTGCCACGATCTCTTCACGCTGTAAAACAGCACAGATACATGTCAACCATACAGAAACCATGTTGTCAGTCAGCAAAACATAACATACATAATATTACACAATTTGATACAACACAGATCAATCTGTTTGTGGCAATTAAACAATGTTATAAATTCTTATGGAGCAATTATGGTATGTAGTAATGTATAAATATATTATAGTAAGGCTATAATTATAAGAAACAAACATTGCATCCTCTTTTAAGTTTTAAAATAAAGCACATTCAGAAGAGAGACTCAGTTTATCAGATGGACCACACCTCTGAAAGAGCGGTATATTCACATGAATGAAAATATACATTCATTTAACACCTTATAAGATGTTTTTAAAACGATAACGTCTGAACTAGCGGAAACTAAACCTATGAAGCAGATTTATTCATTTTGTTCGTTGTTTTATGTTGTGGTATCTTTACTTGCTAAGTTAGCTGTCTACCGCTTTCTGTATGAGTCATGCGTTAAGTTAGCCAAAGATTCCGGAAGTGTTTTTAACACAAACATATTTAATAATTTGAGTTTTTTTCTTATGTTTGTTATTTCTTTAGCTTAACGTACCCACTGTAGAACCGGAAGTAGTTCCTCCCACATGTTACAGTGAAATTAACTGTCGTGAGGTGATTTTGTCTTTTCAAAATAAAAGCACACGCAGAAACGTGGGCTTATGAATAAATAATGAATGTTAATTTAAAAATAAAAGCATTTACAAAATAGCAACGAGTCTTTAGTCTTTCATGTAAGTCTCAAGTCACCAAAATTTATAATCAAAAATATTAAAGAAATATTGCAAACTGTATTGAGGCGGATGATACATGGGGCAACTTTTTGAGCAATGCTGCCAGGCAAATTTGGGGAATGTTGCCATCAATGGGCAACCAGGTGAGACACAGGGCCAACACTGATCTAAATAATCCAGATAGAAATGTGTTACCCATTCTCAATGGGAAAGTGCCCAAGCAACTTCCAGGCAAAATTGCTCAAAAAACCTAACACAGGGTAAAGTTTAATAATATTATTCACTTGGGGAGGCCTATTCATATTCAAATTTGAAATATAACTAGGTTTCTTCATTAAACATGTGCGTCAATCTTTAAAAGTGAGAAATATGCATTTTAAAAAAACATGAAGGAAAACAGAAAGACCAAATGTAGCCTAATTCAGGTAGTGTGATTACATTTATTGAGTTCATCAAGGCATAAATACAGTAGTGTTATTGTGCAAGCGAACGCAACTTCATTGACACGCAGACTCAACGTTCTCATTCTCACACACTCACTCACTAAGACACACAAAGGTGAACAAAGTATTATATTAACATCTCCTCTCTCAAGTTGCACATTTATGACCACAAAGCACTAATGAATTTCACAAACAAGCGCCACGTCCCACATAACCAAAAACAGAAACATAAGCCCCAAAAAAACAAAGATAAGACACAAGTTTCTTTCATGGTCCTCATGATTTAGTTCAGACTCCCTCAAACCACAACAGTCACCTTGACATTTACAGTAGGAGTTTCATTGCACATGATTCAAGCTAGCCTGCACGGATGCTGCTGTTGCCAAGGTAGCGAAAGCTTGGAGTTGCCGTGGTTACTTCTGCTCCCGTCTCCAGATGATCACCATTCCGGTGGCGTCAGAGGAGGCCAGCAGGCTTTCGTCGCAGTTGAAGCTCACGTCCAGGACGGGCCCGCTGTGGCCCTGCAGCTTGTTAACAATGGCCTTAGTGTTGCGCTCGACGTCGAAAAAGTAGACGCACGCATCCTCACTGCCGGTGACTGCATAAGGGAAAGAGCAGGATTCACTTACTTTGGCTTTGTTCCAAAACATAGTGAGCTGCCTACATAGGCAACATCCTAACTGAAAAGGAATCTCATAAGTGATTGTGATGTGCCATTCAAACAGAAAATTGATTGATTTCAAAAGTTTGTCATTAACATGACGCTAACCTAAAAACAAATGATTCAAAAGATGTTTTTAATGAATTCATTCGATCAAAAGTGACAGTAAAGACATTTATAATGTTAGAAAAGATTTCTATTTTGAATAATTGTTGTTATTTTGAAGAAAATCAAATATGAAGCACCACAACTGTTTCCAACATCAACAATAGTAAGAAATATTATTTACTTGAGCAGCAAAATCAGCATATTAAGCCGCGGTCACACTAGACTTTGAGCATGCGAATCTGTTGCAACGGTCGTGATATGACGTCACGCTGTGCAGCGTCTTTTTAAAAACTTAAATTCAACGCATAATTTATAATACATCTCAAATGTAAAAATATCCAATCTACTCCACTTTCCTGCAGCACTGCAGTTTTAAATTGATGTTCTTTTAATTCAGTTGCAGTTCAGGTCATGCTGTGACGTATCGATCTGCTGTTGGTCACACAGCTTCACGTCAGAGTTCACCAAGCTTGAACTTTGGCATGCAGCAAAATGCGAAACTTTTGGCACAGGCTTGCGTTTCCGGTCTGACGCTTTGCATGCGTTTGAATGGAAGTCAATGGAAAGAAAAGCACAGTGTGTCCACCCCTTTAGAATTAATTCCGAAGGATCATGTGACACTGAAGTAATGATGCTGAAAACTCAGCGTTGCATCACAGGAACAAACTACATTTTAAAATATATTTAAATAGAAAACCCTTATTTTAAATTGTAATAATATTTCACAATATTATATAGTTTTACTGTATTTTGATCAAATAAATGCAGCCTTTGTGAGCATAAGTGACTTCTTTCAAAAACAAATTTAAAAATCATGCCAAGCCAAAACTTTTGAATAGTAGCGAATATATGACACACAGAACAGAGAGAAATTGCCCGTAATATGATGATTGCGGTCTTACCAACACAGGCTCCCTGTCTGAAGGACATGAGAGGACAGAAGATGCTGTGCAGCGGTTGGGATCCGTGTTGAATGGGGAAACTCCTCTTCAGCTGTAGAGTCCCCTCATTATCCACAACCCTGTCAACACCAGTTCCACACTGATCAATAATCATCTCAGTCAAGAGAAAGTGACAATCTGACTTGTATTCTAACCTGTAGAGCAGTAGTTTGTTGACACAGGTGTTGACGAGCAGCGACGGATCCCGTGCCTCTCGACTGATCCACGAGCGGGCAGAGATACTAGAGATAGGGCTGCCCTCATTCACCACCAGTCTCTTAGCTTTGGTCAGTTTTCCTGTGGAAAAAGAACCTCAGCTTTACATAATCACCAACATAGTAACTATACTCTCATCTCCATTATGTTGTCCAGATTTTCCACTCATGAATGAACGAATGATGCATTTATATAGCGCTTTATTGTGTATTGTTGTACACCCAAAGCGCTTAACAATCATGTGGGGGGTCTCGCCTCAACCACCAACAGTGTGCAGCATCCACTTGGATGATGCCACAGCAGCCACAGGACAACAGCGCCAGTGCGCTCACCACACACCAGCTACAGGTGGAGAGGAGAGAGATAGAGCCAATCAAGTGGTTGGGGATTATTAGGAGGCCATGATTGACAAAGGCAAGGGGGGCAATTTGGCCCGGACACCGGGGTTACACCCTTACTCTTTATGAGAAGTGCCATGGGATTTTTAATGACCACAGAGAGTCAGGACCTCGGTTTAACGTCTCATCCGAAAGACGGTGCTTTTTGACAGTATAGTGTCCCCGTCACTATACTGGAGCGTTACGACCCACGCAGACCACAGGGTGAGCACCCCCTACTGGCCTCACTAACTCATAAGGCTCTTCCAACAGCAACCTAGTTTTCCCGGGAGGTCTCCCATCCAGGTACTAACCAGGCTCAACCCTGCTTAGCTTCAGTGGGCAACCAGTCTTGGGCTGCAGGGTGATATGGCTGTGGCCCTCATGCTTTATGCAAGAAAATATCTTTGTAATGTACCTGTGGCCATGTCAAAGAGGAAGGAGAAAATGCTTCCCCTGTCATCACCAGCCCACAGGATTCTCCCCGGAGCATCAAACGAGAGAGAAAGCACTCGACCAGTGAGTTTACTGGAGCCTCCTTTCACTTTCTTCCCAGTGGAGATGTTCACCACCTGCAGGTGGTGTTTACTGTTGCCAACCTGGGGACGGACAACAAAAGACACATTTGATGCATCATATTACCTGAAAATACTTCACAGCAAAATCATCATGCAGTAGATGGGATTCAGGGTAGGAAATGTGTAACAGACGTTTAAAGACTTTATATTCAAAATTTAAATACATAAAATAACTAGAAAATTAAACAATCTGTAGCTCTCTTTTTGGTCTTGGTTAAAGCTGCAATCAGTCATTTTTCTTTATATTGCAGCATTGTATAAAAGCAAATATTTAGATTACAGATGCTAATGCGTGAGTGAATATTATTTTGAAATATTTTTCCAGAAGTACAATGAATCTCTGTTGGGGTATGTATTACCCCGAAGAGCCTGACATAAGAAATAATTATTAAATAATTTGTTTCGACAAAATCTAAAAAAAATAAAATAAAAGTTTGCATGCGTTTTTTTGGGGGGGATATCATATTTGATACATCAGGCTTTTCAGTGGTCCAAATCAATCAAAATATGCAATTGTAATTTATTACATTTATTTATGATATTTTTCTATATTATATTTTTATGGCCAAAAAGTAAGATGGCATTCTGATTTTAATGTAAATCAATGAGATAATTATAACAGAATAGCAGAATACTTACATAAAATGCATATAAATATCTAGTCACTCTATATCTCCTAATACTGTCCTATTGTTACATGATTTTTAAATGCTTAGTTTTATGATCAAAGCTCTGGTGTTTCAAAACATTTCATGCAATGCAATACAATGATGACTGAGGGATGAACAAATAAACCTTCCTTAAAATCCTGATGCATAATTTTTGATACTCACATTTTGCGACAGTTTTTCTAAAAAAGTATGCATGCTTAATCAAGTAAACCTAACAACAATATCAAAGTTATTTTTCAATTTATTTTGTGTTCACAATGCACGTTATAAATTAATCAAACTCATAGCACCTCCTGAGATTGTCTGATTTTAGTTGGAGTGTTCACATATAAGACAAAATTGCTTTAAAAGCCATATAAAAACAAGAAAGTATAAGAGATATAATCAAATCATCAATTGCATTTCTTGTCAAATGTCATTCAGACATATTTTATAGGTCGCTCACCACAGTGGTTGGTGGGTAAGTAAAATTTCCCATCACTGCACACAAATTACTCTTTTTGGCTGGTGGCACATGTTCATTTCACACCCTAATAGGATTACTGAATGGGCTGATGGTTTTTGTTACAGCAGTCTGCAGTGTTTCATCAGCATAAACAATTCCATATACTCAGGCCAGAAACATTCTGTCAGCTTGAATAATCCCATTCTAACTTTATATTCACCAAAGAATACTGTATTGGGGTTTCTACAAAAATATTTAGTGGCTCAGCTGTTTTCAAAATATGACAATAATAAGAAATGTTTCTTGAGCAGCAATGAGCATATTACATTGATTTCTAAAGGATCATGTGACGCCGAAGACTGGAGTAATGATGCTGAAAATTCAGTTTTTACCATCACAGGAATAAATTACATTTTAAAATGTATTAAAACAGAAAAAAAAAAGATTCACAATTTCATGATATTACTCTTTTTACTGTATTTTGATCAAATTAGAGCATAAGAGACTTCCTTCAAAAACATTTAAGAATCTTAGTGAGCTGAACTTTTGCATTTGGACTCACCACAGTCAGGTTGTTGTTCATGGGCTGAAAAGTGCAGCACAGCAGCTCACTGCCCTCTGGGTCAGCCACCTCTCGGATGCAGCGTCCATCCTCTGTGTTCCAGATACGCAGAGTGCCGTCTTTTGATGTGGACACAATGATGTCATTGCTGAGCGACCAGGCGAAGTCAGTCACGGGACCAGCATGGCCCTTTAGTGTCACCTTTACAGTTGGTGGAGGCGGGGACAACGTCATGATTGACAATGTCCCATCCAATGAGCAGCAGGCAAGGAGGTGTTTATCATCATTGGCAAACTGTAATCGAGGAACTGAAGAGATAAAATAGTAAAGGGTTAAAATGAGAACGTAAAACAACAGTCCACAGCCAAGACTGACAAATGGCTACTTTCAAACATTTACGTGCATGCATTGAAGCAGGCTAGGGGTAATGCAGCTGCACAGGAAAAGGATTAAAAGCGCTTCTTGGTCAAAATGCTTGTCTTGATGAAGCACTCATCTAAATACAGTTATGTCTAAGGTGCACGTTGGATATATACCAAAGTATCAGATCTGTCAATTAGCAGATGTGGCAAAGCAAAAATTAAACAAAAATATTAATCAAACAATATTTAAAAAAGAAGAAGAAATGGCAATCCAGTCACTGTTTTTTATTGGTCATTTTTTTCAATTTGGCCGATAAGGGAAAGTGAAAAGTGACGTGAAGTGTGGCCAAGTATGGTGTCCCACACTTGGAATTTGTGCTCTGCATTTAACCCATCCAAGTGCACACACCCACAGCAGTTGGCAGCCTTTTTTTTTTCTTTGCTGTGGTGTCCGGGGAGCAACTGGGGTTCGGCTAACCCAAAGGCACCTCAGATGTGGTTACTGAAGATGGAAGAGAGCACTAAAGTGTCAAGACTTTTATATAGAAAAAAAGTTAGATTATTATACATTTATATGAATTAATCTTGATTAATTTCAGAAAAATGTGCGATTAATTAGTAAATTTTTTTAATCGATTGACAGCACTAATATATATATATACATATATATTACTACAGTACATGGGTCTTCAACCGTGGGTCCGCGGTGGTACTGCAGGGGGTCCGCTAATTAATGTTGGATCACAAATAAATTTCTTGGAATTTGTGCTCTGCATTTAACCCATCCAAGTGCACACACCCACAGCAGTTGGCAGCCTTTTTTTTTTCTTTGCTGTGGTGTCCGGGGAGCAACTGGGGTTCGGCTAACCCAAAGGCACCTCAGATGTGGTTACTGAAGATGGAAGAGAGCACTAAAGTGTCAAGACTTTTATATAGAAAAAAAGTTAGATTATTATACATTTATATGAATTAATCTTGATTAATTTCAGAAAAATGTGCGATTAATTAGTAAATTTTTTTAATCGATTGACAGCACTAATATATATATATATATACATATATATTACTACAGTACATGGGTCTTCAACCGTGGGTCCGCGGTGGTACTGCAGGGGGTCCGCTAATTAATGTTGGATCACAAATACATTTTTCTTAAAAAAAATAAACATGGGTAAAAACATCAAAGATAAAATAATTAATTTTAAAATATTGTAATTACTACATTAACAGCTTTAATAAAACCCTTGCATCCATGTGCAGTCACGTGGTTGTACGATACGTCAACGTAGACTGAGCGCAAAAAACAAAACAAAAAAACCATGAGCGCGCTAATTTGAAAACACTAATGGCTAACAATATATATACAATTTAACTTGACAGAATGGATTGCTTTGTAATATCTACACCCAGAGTAACATTAAGTGACTCATCTGCCTCTTCAGATACAGCTGGTGCAAATCCAGATGTGGATGCTAATAAACCCACTGCAGAAGCCCCTGCCAAACGCAAACGAGAGAAATCCACAAAGTACTCAGAAACATATCCAAAGCTTGGATTTACTTATAAGGACATGGGTGGCATTGAATTGCCGGTGTGTGTTATTTGTTCAGCTGCACTGTCAAACGAAAGCATGAAACCATCGAAGCTGCAGCGTCATTTAGAGACAAACCATTGTCACCTGCGTGACAAACCACTGGAATACTTTCAGGCTAGCCTCAAATCTTTCAAAGGGCAACAGACAATAATGAGAAAATCAGCTAAAGTCGGTGAGCTTGCTTTGAAAGGGTCATATCAGGTGGCTCTTAGGATTGCTCAGTGTAAAAAACCGTATCAAATAGCAGAAGCCACTGCATATGTGCAAAACAATGTTTGGGAATGACGACTGTGTAAATAAACGGAAAGCCATTCCGCTGTCGGATACAACCATTGCTTGGCGGATTGATGAAATGGCATCTGATATGAGGGTGCAATTGGTAGAAAAACTGAAGCTGGCAGAGGCCTTTGCATTACAGCTGGATGAGGCTACAAATGTCTCAAAGGATGCGCAGCTTTTGGCATTTGTACGCTTTGCAGATGGAAATGAAATGAAGAATTTTTTTCTGCAGCGGGAGAAGAACACACGACGCTGCTTTATCATTCTGAGGTGCGTTGGCTTTCTCGTGGATCAGTATTGTCGCATGTATTTGAGTTACGCGCATCAATTCACGAGTTTTTACTTAAACATTGCACAGAGCTGGCTGCAAAGTTCAATGACAATACATGGCTCACTAAATTGGCTTATCTGGTGGATGTTTTCTCTGAGCTGAACAGACTTAACTCTTCTATGCAGGGCCACAATGCACATGCCATTCAGCTTTATGACAAGATAGCTGGTTTACTGAAGAAAATGAAAAGATGGAGAGAGCGAGTCAAGGAGGGAATTTTTTCCATGTTTCCATCTGTGGATGACCTGGATGATTCTGCAGTGCTTGCGCTTCAAGTGAGACTTAATTGTTGCGCACTTAAAAGCACTGAGGGGCAGTTTGGAAAGTACTTTTCTGAAGCTGAATCCTGGCGAAAGGACAAGACGTGGATACAGTTTCCATTTAAAGACAATGCATCAGATGGATCAAATTTGACAGTGACAGAGCAGGATCAACTGATTGATTTAAGCACTGACAGTACATACAGAAACATATGAGAGACAGGCCCTCTCGCCCAGTTTTGGATCTCCTGCCAGAAAGACTTTCTTCAACTGGCAACAAAGGCAATGATTAGCATTTTGCCTTTTGCCACAACCTATCTTTGTGAAAGTGCATTCTCCTCCCTCTCCTACCTGAAAAGCAAATATCGTGCAAAACTGCAGCCTGAGTCTGACATGACACTCTGCCTAACAACATCAATATCCCCCAGAATAGACAGCCTTTGTGTAATTCACCAGGGTCAGTCATCTCATTAAAGACATCAGGTACTATAAATATAATTGTCCACCTGACAGTAAAATTAACATGTAAAGTTCTGTTAGACTTAAAACTGAAGGTTATGTAAATGTATAATTATCCACCTGACAGTAAAATGAAATGTAAAGTTTTATTAAAATGTAGGGGTGCTCCGATCAGGATTTTTGAGGCAGATCACCGATCACAGAAAGCATTTTTTAGACATTTTTCAAAAATATATATTTATCTCCTAAATGTCTGATTATGCACTGCATTTTTGTTTTGACAATCGTGCAATTGTTGCACAATAGCTTACACACAGCACAAGCCTGATTTCGTGAGCTGTATGTGAGGCAGTGTTACACCAGGTTTACACATACTCCATTTGCAGTGCGTATGCAGTCCATGTGTGGTACGTAAGCGGTGCAGAAGCAGCTTTCACACAGGAGTCTGCAACTGATCCGTGGCTGTTTACCATTTTACCAAATTATTTTGATTTCAAATCCAAACATTGTTACTGAAAATGCTTTTTCAGCATTGTGATTCTTTTTTTACACAGTCCAGTAATACAATCTTTCATAGACGTGTTTAAACGCAATAAATATAAGAAACACATTATTCAATGCTTTTTACTTTTGCATTTACTTCTAGATTTAGGCTATATATTAAGTTGCTCAAGCAAGTGGCAAAACATTTAAATGATTTTTCTTACATTATCACAAACATTCTAAATTAAAACTTACCATTGACAGAAACAGTCAGCTCTACTGCCTTTTCTTTTGCATTTAATTCTTTATTACAAGCAATACTGTGGTTCATAACTTCCACGAGTGCCGTCTATAATTGCCTTGTTTATCTATAAGTGCTCTTTTCCTTTAAACCTAGCCAAAATGCCATAGCCTATGTGTTGACTGTGAAACACAGTAGACTTTAATTATATGCATTCATGGTGTAATTACTACATTTTCGTGTCAATCCATGTTCATATCATATTTACCGCAAACAATGCGCTGTCACTTTAATTCAGCGCGTGCAGCGGAAACGATCTCAACACTGCTGCAGACGCACTGCTCCTGGAACGCACTGCCGGACCGCAACAGTGTGCAGTTTGTGAACGCTTTATCCGTTAACATGAGCGCAGAAAAATATATGCACCACATATGCACTGCAAACGGAGTAATGAGAACCTGGCGTTATGTGTGTGCGCTGCGAGTGTGCATGAGCGCACGGTCTCCAGGAGTTAAACACTGGCAAGAATTAAAAAGAAATGCAATTTATAAACTTTAGTGACGATGTGACACTGCCTTGATTGTACAAATGACAATTCCTGTGTTAACTGTGCAGCGTGCAGCTGCTTATAGTGCAGACGTGATGTGAATTGAACCCATTTGCGCATCTTGAGAGAGAGAGAGAGAACGCGCCCGGTGATTCACTCACGCTGTTTGTGAAATTATGTCTCACAGAACGTTTTCAAATTATTTTCTAAGTTAATTAATGAAGAAATATGAATTGTACCTCACCTTCAGCATTATAATTATTTCACCTGCGCCGGACAGAGACTGAGACGGTGACGCTGCATGTCATACCAAACCTCTCACAGCAGGCGCGTCATCAGCTTGAGATCGGTTTATGAGATCGGCCTTTTTAGAGACCGCCGATCAATCATCCCAAAGCGATTATCGGCCGATTGTGATCGGTAGCCGATCAATCGGAGCACTCCTATTAAAATTAAAGCTGAATTTCATGTAAATGTATAATTGTCCACCTGACTGTAAAATTAAATTTAAAGTTCTATTAAAATTAAAGCTGAAGTTCATGTAATTGTATAATAGTCCACCTGACAGTAAAAGGAAAATGTATGAAACTGCAAATAATTAAGAACAACTTGTGAACAACTTAATAAATTGTGATTTTAATTACAAAATATGTTTGTTACGATGCATAAATCTTTTTGAAAGATTTGAAAATATATGAAAATACACAGACAATGATGCATGTACAACAACAACATAGTTCTAATTGCCTTAACATAATATAACTAGCGTAATATGATTGGTTTCTAATCAAAGGCTATGTTTGACACATTTTGTATCAGGGGGTCGTTGCCCCATGTCTCTATCTCTGGGGTCCTTGACCTGAAAAACGTTGAAGACCCCTGCTATAATAGGATTCAGGTCTCAACAGTGTAAGCTTGTTAAAAATAAACTAAAAATAGATGTGTGCAAACTGTAAAATTATATTTATGAGCATGTGTGTCAAGGTCCTTGTCAGTTCTTTAATTACATATTTAAAAACTTTTTATAACTTTTTTTAATGCACTCCTAAATTTTCCAACTTAGGAGCACATGCTCCATGGGAAAAAAAGCATCAAGCCCTAAGATTGCAGAATCAAGAAGTGATAATTCTGTTTATATTATATATTTATTTTCTCATGAAGATCAAATATTTTTTCATACTGCTTGATTTTTAAATTATTTATTTCTAATTTAGTAAGTATTATGTTGATAAATCTGTGGCATGCAGCATTTACTATTTTTAAATTTAATAGGCTTTGTATTGACATTCTTTCACCCTGCTCTTTAAGGTACTGAAAATTTTTAAAACTCATATAGACTAGAGTAATTTTTGTTGGTCACCACCCTTAGTCATATCATTAACAGCTCACTCACCCGCTGAGTCCACATGCTGGTCAAAGATGTGGTGCATGCCGGCAAAGGCATAGTTCTCACTGAGGGTGGTGTCCCCTGCCATGGCCCGACTGGCTTCTGCCACCGAGGTGGGTACCAGACTACCTGGAGGCCTAGCACATAGGATAAAATCAGAGAATTACTCATATTCTCTGGTTTTGTGCTGGTACACAGTACAAAACACGGTAATAACACCCGGCATCATATTTGCTTAATGAAATCCATTACTTGTTTCTTACTAATTTTCGGATGCTGATTCAACAAATAGTACCTGTTTTGCTTAAGCATGTCACACTTTCTCACAAAACATTATGCATTCCATAACATTTGTCAGATGAAGAAGTTAGTGGGCTTTACCTTTCATCATACACCGCCCTGTTCATCTGGGCTTGCAGCTGGTATGAACCACGACTTACTGATCTCCGGTGGCCTCTGGCACCCTGAGCCCTGGGATCCTCCTCAAAGTCCTTATCGAAAGAAAGAAAAGAGGATAAAAAAGACCACAAAAAGAGAGAAGTAGGTAGTAATGAAGGATGATTTTAGAGTTTAGCACTACAACAACATAAAGCCCATCATGCTCGCAATCTACATGCACTGCAGCTCTCACACAACACAATGACCTGGATCTGGTAATTGCTATTTATATCAAGGACTATATAGATGTTCTATCTTGCCCTCTGTCTGTGTTTTTGTGGGGCATATTTCAGCCCAGAACTCCTTATCCGCATTTCTCGAACCCTTTTCCCTGTTTCTGAATGCACCTAACCTCCATGCGATCCAGTGTGGTGCGGGAACTGCGCACACTGCTGGCTCTGAAGCTGCTCTGCTCTGACAGAGGCCCGTAACGCAGGGCGAGCAACTGACTGCGCAGACGCAGATACTGCCTGCGCAGCCCCGGCTCAAAGCCACACTTGGCATTCTCGCGGAGCAGCTGGCTGCGCCGGCGGATGTACTGCGTGCGGAACTGGGGGAACGTAGGTGTGCGGTAAGCATTGTACCTGAGGAAGAAGACAAAAAGACAGAAAATAGACAATAATGTGACACATGATTAGGCCCTACACGTCAAAAACGTACATATATATATAAATATGGAGTCCTGCTCCAATGACAATCATGCACACACCTTGCGTCCACTGCCAGCACCTGCTGCCAAACAGCAGCCATGAGATCCACAAACACAGAGAGATGCAGGAAACACAAGGGCTGCAGGAGACACAAATACACTAGACATTAAATAAATAAATAAGGAAAAAAAACGAATTTATATAAAACAACTAAAGATGTCAAAAAATTATTTGTATATCATTCAATTTAGTTGAGATATGATACAAGTTTTCATAAAATAACACTAATAACCCTTAATATAAACAATAAATGCAATTAATGTAATTTAAAGGTTTTCAAACTTTTTGATGTTAAAGGGGTCCTATTATGCTCTTTTACAAAGTCTTGATTTTGTTTTGGGGGTGTACTAGAACATGCTCTCATGCTTCGTGGTTCAAAAAACGCATTATTTTTCACATAATTTATTATTAAAATACCTTTCTCCCCAGCCTGGCACAAACGGCTCGATTAGTTCCGGCTTTGATGAAGGTCCGCCTTCCGAAAAACAAAATGTGTTGTGATTGGTTAGCTGTCCCAGTGCGTTGTGATTGGTGAACAGCTTAGACGGTGTTTCAGTACTGCCACGCCCCTTGCTCCGTCTTTCAACAAAAGCTTTTTGGCGAATCTGGCACTGTACTCCCTCATGTTGTGGAAGCTGTCCTCAGTAAAATGCGCAGCACACAATAGCAAATTGGGGTTATAATGCTCAGGAACAGAGTTAAAAAATAAATTGCAACCACTGATTCCTGACATCATCCGCTTTTGGAAGCCCAAACAAAGACATTTGGGCACGGAGGTGAAAAAAACAGCGTTTCAGGCGATCGCGCACCGGACGAGAAGCGCAGCGTCGCGTCGCGCCACGTCTATAAAATTCAAATACTTTACTTTCTATGAGTGTAGGCACACCGGCAGCGACGTTCGGCGTCTGTCCGCGGCGCCCAGCTACGTCGTGTTGTACTTGTAAGAATTGTTCTAGACATGCCGAAAATTTGAGGCTACAGCACAGCAGCTCTTCTTCTTGGTTTTCTCTGATGCACTAACTCTGCAGCAGCTCTTCTTCTTCGTCGTCTCGTCTCATGCACTCACTCAACCAAGCGTTCTAACCACAACCTCGCCCCTCCCCAAGCCCCAACCATTCGAATTTCTGTAGGCGGGAATTATTTTTAATGATATTCAATGAGCCGCTTTGTGATGTCACAAAGCCCGGAAAACAAACGCTGTAGTCCAAACGAGCCGTTCGTTGTAGTTCTTGAAAAGGGATTTTTTTAAAACGAAGTATCTCCCTTTGGAGTGGACTTTGAGATTTGTAACTTTCTAGATCTTTTTTTATGCCCAAACATACACACTACACACTGACTAAAATTTAAAAAGTGAAAAAGCATAATAGGACCACTTTAAAGACCCCCAAATACAGCGATTCCCTTATGAGAGACTCTAAATATAATAAATACGTTTATAAACATAAAGGCAGCTGCATATTTTATGTGCAAACTTCATTTATATAGTGTAAGGAAACTATTCTATGTTATATTATTAAGAATAAAGTAAATTAAATAATTGTTTCCTGGAAATTAAACTAAAACAAAATGTTATCTGGAAATATTTACGTTTAATTAACTTGACAACGTTCATAAAATTAAAATGATTAAAAAAAAATTTTTTTAGCAATTAATGTCTTGATTTCTTTGGAAAGCAGAATTAAATTACTAAATTTAGTAAATGCAAACGTAAAAGATACGTTAAACGTACTTCATTAATAGCTTAAATGCACACATTAACAGTCCTAAAACATATTTGCAAACAAATAAAAGAAACAAATCTTATTAATCCAGTTTAATGTACAAATAGTACAAGCATCCAACACCCACCATAAAGCTTGTCAGCAGAAGGCAGCAAGAAGTGCTCTAAAATTTCCTGGTAGATGGCTGCGTTGACTGTGGACTTCAGAAAACAACAATAAATTATGCATAATTGCATGCAAGTAACCCTAAACCAAGCCCTAATCCTAATCCTAACCATATAGTAAGTACATTTAGTTAATTAACATTACTCAGTAATTAAATGTGTAATTACACTGTAACAAGGACACCTTAAAATAAAGTGTAACCCAATTCTTAGTCACTTCTGGATTATATGTAAATAGGGTTGCAAAATTCCGGGAATTTTTAAGACTGGAAATTTTCCATGGGAATTATTTATGGGAATTAATTGGGAATTAACGGAAATTAATGGGAATAAACTGTAAATTTGCAAAATTGCAGGAACTGGGGACTTAAATGTAGTTGAGAAAAAATCTTGCAGCATAATCTTGGTTAAAACAACCTGATTTAATGCAATTTCAGTTTAATTTCTACCCTATAACTGCTCAATCATGCACACACAGCACACTGCTTACCGCAGGGCTATTGAGGCCACACCTCCTACATGCACCATGCTTTCCTCCATTACATGAACAGATCATTTCTTAAATCCTGCACACAAAAGATCAAAATTTCCATCTTGGTAAGTATTCATGTAAATTACATGAATATTACAAAAAAATTGTTTAAAACTTCCTTGTGCTGTGTGTAATATACTGTGCAACTAAATTAGGCTATACCATTGTAAAAACAAATACACTGACTGAACAAACCATAGACTGGAACAAACATTTAGGTGAGATAATAATAAAACAGAAGTCTAAAAATGACTCTCCCCCACACACAACCTCTGGGGCATTCCCCTCCAGTTTCTCTGAAGGACACTTGCTGCATTTGAGCCCAAAGACTACATCTAAGTTTTGATATTCTAAATAGATTTGATCTATGGGATTCAAGTTTAACTAGTAAACACAAAAAGTGTTTTTACAGTAGCTAGCTAGCCAGTAAATCAAGATATGAAAAATCGAGTTAGCACTATTTCATTGACAGTTTATGAGGTATAAACTAGCTCAAGCTGTGATGCTCTTTCTGCTAGCCAGTTTTCTGTTATCATGCAGGAGTACAGTACTGGTCAAAAGTTTGGAAACATTACTATTTTAATGTTTTAAACATTGCATATCTTTTGCTCATCAAGCTTTCATTTACTTGATTAAAAATACAGAACAAAATGGTAATATTGCGCAGTATTACTGGTACAATTACAATTTAAAATAATGGTTTTCTGTTTTAATATACTTTAAAATAAATGTTTTTCTGTGATGCAAAGCTGAATTTTGAACATCATTACTCCAGTCTTCAGTGTCACATGATTCTTCAGAAATCATTCTAATATGCTAATATTCTAAAAAAAAAAATGCAGGATTCTTTGATTAATAAAGAATAAAAAAAAATAAAATAACAGAGTTTATTTAAAATAGAAATCCTTTTTTAACAATACACTACCACTCAAAAGTTTGGGGTCAGTATCTTTTCTCTTTTTTTTAAATAAATGTATACTTTTATTCAACAAGGATATGTTAAATTAATAAAGTTTGGAAACATTACTATTTTAATGTTTTAAACATTGCATATCTTTTGCTCATCAAGCTTTCATTTATTTGATTAAAAATACAGAACAAAATGGTAATATTGCGCAGTATTACTGGTACAATTACAATTTAAAATAATGGTTTTCTGTTTTAATATACTTTAAAATAAATGTTTTTCTGTGATGCAAAGCTGAATTTTGAACATCATTACTCCAGTCTTCAGTGTCACATGATTCTTCAGAAATCATTCTAATATGCTAATATTCTAAAAAAAAAAAATGCAGGATTCTTTGATTAATAAAGAATAAAAAAAATAAAAATAACAGAGTTTATTTAAAATAGAAATCCTTTTTTAACAATACACTACCACTCAAAAGTTTGGGGTCAGTATCTTTTCTCTTTTTTTTTTAAATAAATGTATACTTTTATTCAACAAGGATATGTTAAATTAATAAAGAAGTAATAGAAAAGACTTATATTGTTAGAAAAGATTTCTATTTGGTGCTGCGTTGTCACGGGAAGATGCCAGCTGAAGATAATGAGGAAATTACGTTGCTCGCTTTGTCAAGTGCATTCCAAACGACTACATAATGGCATGCATGTGCCCTGCTCACTCCAAAGTCCCCACTCCAAGAGGATAGGGATGATCACTTCCATTTGGAATTTGCCCCGTGAACCGTTCTGTACCGATACTCGTATCGACACATCCCTAGTTTGCATGCTTGTGAGCCTATGATCAAACAAAATGTTTATATTTATGTTTGTATATGATAGTTTTATAAATTTCCCCAAATTTTAAATTAATTCCCATCAATTTCCCAAAATTCCCGTAAATTCCCACAAATTCCTAGTAAGTTTCAAACTTGTAATATTTCCAAAATTCCCAGACGAAGCTCCCATGGAAAGTTTCCGGAAATTTTCCGCCCCTTTGCAACCCTCTATGTAAATAATGAAGATACAACATTGTCTTGGTAAAACTAACATAATTCATCAGAAGAAGTAGATCAGAGTCTGCAGATCGCCCTAAATTTCAAACTGCAATATTACAATTTCAAAATTTGTAAGTTTATCTGTGTTGAGGGAAAGGCTGTGGGAGCGAACTATCAATCTGTGTTCGGCAAAATAAAAGGGTTAACTGTACAAAAGCTACATACACATCCATGATTTCACCTGAGCTCAGCAGAGGCCCATGGCAGGACAGTGCAGAGGCACAGCTGACGGGGCTCTTTGCTTGTTCCTGATGCTCTTTCCCGAAGGGGGCCCGTACATGGAGTCATTCAGTGGCTGGGGCCATAAATGAGGGCCGCACCAGCGGCTCAGCACTGCTTATTCTAAAAGGACACAAGGACTTTGGAGCGCAGCCAAAATGCCTGGAACAAAAGGTAGATATTGAAGCAAAGCATGAAATATGAAAAAAAATTTAATGATTTCATGATATGTAATATGCAAAACTGCTGCAATAATAATATTAGTAGATTAAACCAGGCAGGGATGCAAAAAGTAATGTCCTGAATGTTTTAACATTTAACAGGTAATAAGGCGGACAAGAAATCCACCACCAAGGTAAAAAGCAGACCCATTGCACATATTGGAAAGTTACACATGCATAATTCATAAAACCTGCTCAAATTCAGTCACTGTCAGTATTGGCTAATGTTCTGGCAAGGTTCTCTCAAATGTATGAAAAAAATGTTCTTCCAGCAACATTAATAGAACTTCTGTTGTCTGAGCTTTAATAACATTCACAAAACATCAGCACAAAAACCTTATTTAGACATCGTTCATGGAATGTTTTTTTTCCTGAAATGTTTGATTAAATGTTACTACTTGTTTCAGGATGTTCAGCGAACATTAAAGAGAACTGTTCCGATAATGTATGCACAATAATTAATGAAACATTCCCATACTGTTTTCTCTGACGTTCACATTAACCAAGAAAAAAAAACCTGGTTGTTTTAAACATTCTGAAAACATTTCGAAATAACATTTTCATAACTTAATAAGAACGTTAGCTAAACGTTCTTTTATTCGCTGGGTTAACTAAGATCTTTAAACATTCTTCCAGTAACATTCACAGAATGTTCATCTAAAGTTGTCTGGTCTTTAATAACGTGCACAGAAATACATTGTTCATGGAACATCTTTTTCTGAAACATTATTTTGAATGATATTACTTATTACTTTTTTTCAGAACATTCAAAAGTAACTTTCCTATAATGTCTGCAAAATGTTGACTGGAACATTCTCTTAATGATTACTTTAACATATTCTTGGAACATTTAGAGAACATTCATTGTTAGCTGATTAACTTCGATCTTTAAATGTTCTTCCAGTAATAGTAATACAACGTTCATTTAAAGTTGTTGGTCTTTAATGTTCGCACAAAAACGTTATTTATACATCCTTCATGGAACGTTGTTTTCTGCAACATTTTTTAAACATTGTTACTACTTCTTGAATATATAAAGACCATTCAAAAGAAACATTCTTCCAATGTTTGCACAATGATAAATGGGACATTCTCTCAAAGTTTTATCTAACATTCACTTTACCAAGAAAAAAACGTTTTAGATATATTAAATAACGGTCATTTTAAATACTCAGAGAACATTCAGGCATAACATTTTCATAACTTAATAGGAACGTTAGCAAAACTATATAAGAAAATACTTTTGTTAGTTGGGATAACTGAGATCTTCAAATGCTTTCTTTTGAAATTGAATTTTATTTCTTTCTTTCTTTTTCCCTGTAGCAACCACAGAGTCCTAAGGAGCAGCCGAAAAAAGGTGATCAGAAAGGAGATGATGCCAAAAAGCAAGGAGGTAAATATTGACAACAGCATAGAAGACACGAGTGAAAAAAGGCATTTCAGATGCATGAAATACAAGCAAAAATGACGCCGCAAATATCTGAAATGTAAAATGCTTTTTATTGCTTATGAAAGTAAATGTTTGACTCACAAATAAAGATGCATAACATTTTCATAACTTAATAGGAACGTTAGCAAAACTATATAAGAAAATACTTTTGTTAGTTGGGATAACTGAGATCTTCAAATGCTTTCTTTTGAAATTGAATTTTATTTCTTTCTTTCTTTTTCCCTGTAGCAACCACAGAGTCCTAAGGAGCAGCCGAAAAAAGGTGATCAGAAAGGAGATGATGCCAAAAAGCAAGGAGGTAAATATTGACAACAGCATAGAAGACACGAGTGAAAAAAAGGCATTTCAGATGCATGAAATACAAGCAAAAATGACGCCGCAAATATCTGAAATGTAAAATGCTTTTTATTGCTTATGAAAGTAAATGTTTGACTCACAAATAAAGAATTGTTTGATTGATTACAATAGAATAAAGTGTCAAATGGTGTTTAGTGTGTGGGAGAAACACTATACGTTATCTTGATGCAAATGAGAGAGAAGATTGAACATTTCTTGCTCTTAGGGACAAGTGGATGTAATTGCACTTGCTGTATGTTCCAGTCAAGGTATCTGTCTCTGTGTCTTCCCCTCGCAGGACAGCCGAAGGGAGAGAAGCAATAATTTCCAGGCCTTCGTGAAGCTGGCTCTGGAGACTCTCCTGGGCTCTTGTCGACGCAAGCATGGGGGCCCCCGGGGGAGGCAGGGCTAAGGTTTACTCCTCCCACCAGCATCCATCTGACCGTCGCTAGACAGAGCTTGGCCTAAGCTGCCGACAGTCTGTCCCTTCTGTACCTCCTCACATGGGTCTCGCGTTTGAATAACACTGGTGATCTGCTCATTGGAAGTTGGGCTAATATAAAGACTCCAGAGACTCTGTGACCCCGCCCTCATCTGTTAATTTGACTCCGCCCATGTCATAGATCTCAACTGTGCTGTACATAAATGAACTGATTTGCAAATAAACATGATTTCATACACTTGCCATAATTTGACATTTTGACTGATTTTTAAATCAGATTATTTATTTATTTACACACACACAATACTATTCAAAAGTTTGTGGCCATTAAGATTTTTAAATGTCTTTGAAAGTAGTCTCATGCTCATCAATGCTTCATTATTTTGATTTTGAACAAAAAGACATGTAGCCTCTTGCTTTGACCTACAATAACATGTGCATTATAAAATAAATCCATTTTTGCCTATACCGGGCCAGCATGTGAACCAGCATCTGGCCTAGTAGACAGCAGAGAGAAATAGGTGAAGTGTAACCATGCATTAGAGGCAGCGCTCAGGGAATATAATGCATGTATGTAATACTGTATTAGGCTGAGGCAGCAAAACCATAGGATGTATTTGTGCCAGAGAACAAGTGTTTTAGGAGGTGCATGTAGTCTTCTAACTAGATTAGGGGTTGCGTTGGTTCTGGAAATAAAGCATATGCACACCAGTATTTGACCATACAGTGTTTCTGCTTTATGGAATGTCAGAAAGCAGAATGCCATTTTTCTCTTGACTTAACCACATCAGACAGATTGTGCGTGTGTGTGATCATATATGCAGAGCCACATATGCAGAGCCATAAACCTGTCAGAGGAATGTGAGCATTTCACTCCGGATGCACTCCAAAAAAATATGCCATTCATATTTAATCTCAAGTAATGAATATTTTCTGACAGCAGTGACGCTATCATATGTGGCCATTTAACCAAAGATGTCATGCGATGGTCAGACCTGTATAAACTGTTATACTGGCTCAAACATTTATTAAGAGAGAACAGACACAGGATATGAGAATTAATCTAATCTAATCTAATATAAAACTCCTGTAAGTGCTTATGATTGTTCTTATGAAATATACTGTACACAGTACTCGAAGATACCTGTCCGAAAACACTAAACAGGCTATACATAAAAATGTACTCAAAAGTACCATGGTATTTCTATGGTATTCTATGAAGTACCATATATGGGGCTTAAATATATGATACTTTACAGAATGGTATTACCATGGTACATGTCCGATAAACAACACAGGCTACTATAATTACAAAACACATTCGAAAAGTACCATGGTATTAACATGGTATTCTGTGAAGTACCATATACTGTACTACGGTGCTAAATAACTATATGTATGCACTGTATCATGGTATTTACATACTCCAAGGTAGGCTACGTAATAGAATACCACAGTACATGTCCAATAAACAAAATAGGCTACAATATTACAAAAACATGCCCAAAATACCATGATATTAACACAGTATTCTATAGTGTACCATATTGCTTTGATACTCAATTACTATGTACTGCACCATAGCATTTACATACTCCAGGGTACATGGAATACCATGGTATGCAATAAACAAAATAGGCTATACTTACAAAAATGTGCCCAAAAAGTACCATGGTACTATAATAGTACAAGCATAGTATTTTAGACATGTAGATACAATGGTACGAGGATTTAGGTGTCATAGTATTACCATTACTGCATCATTAACCATGGTAAAGTCGCAGTACTTTCATGATGTCGTGTAACTTATGCCATAGGTACAAGGTACTTGTTCTGAAACCCTTGCATTACCATGGTGTATGTCTAAAAACATGGTAATACGATTGTGGAACGTTTTCTTATAGTATTATGGATTCATAATTGTGTGGGTTCACGCCCACAAAAGTCCCTCCCCAGCACTCTCTCTCTCTCTTACACTCACGATCCTTGGCTGGCTTCCTCCATTAGAGCTTCAGGATCGCCACACGAGAGCATCCAGCGCGCGAAGCATCACTTCCTCACAGATATGGCTTTCCGTCAGTCTGTCGGATGGACGGCGGGATCGGCTGATTTCTGCGCGAACGCCGGAGAAATGTTCGGATAACTGGCATCGCTTTTCAGGTCCAGCATCTTTCTTCTGAAGTGCTTCAGGTAAACGCTCGTGTGCTACAAGTGACGCTGCTGGTTCCAATCGCTGTCGCGCTTTGACTGTCTGTGGGATTCTGTTGCGTGACACAATGTAACAAGCCCCAAAAAAATCGAATCGTGATTTGGCGCGTTTCACCTCAGACTGTGTCGCTCACGAAAGGTCAACGAAAACAAGTCGCATTTCACACTAAAATTAAAATGGGGAGATTTTTTTGTACTATTATTATTATTTTGTTGAGTTGTGACATTTAAAAAAAATAAAAAATAAAAAAAAATTAAGCTTTCTCACACAATTTTCTTGATTTAAATGAGCCCAGATGTTTAGCTTTAGAGTTTTTATCCTCGTTGATGATTCTAATTAGATTTTAATGCAGTCATGACAATTGTCCTGTACGCATTGTATTTTAATTTTACTAATTAAACATAAAATATTTATACATAGGCCTATTTTACAACTGAAATTATCTATCTATCTATCTTTTTTTGCATTATGTTAATGGGTGCCTGCTTAATTGTTATGAAAATAATGTCACAAATGAACGCCAAAAAGGCTCTAGTTGTCTTTATGCTAACATATTTGATTTGGGCCTGCAATATGTTGTTCTGATTATGAGATTTTCCTGTCAGCTGGTCTGTAGACTATAATTAAATGCTATTGGGAATTTGGCTTAGGCAGCAAATTGCCCTTTACAAGCTCTCTGTAGGTGTCTGAACTATATACAGAGAAGAAGCATTGATGTACAGTGACTTATACTTGCACATTATGTTTTAATTTGACTACATTTCTGCTTCAGACAATGAGTGACAGCCCCCCTCTTGAAGGCCCCTGATATTGGGACGTAGATTTTTAGGGAGATGGCAAAATGGTATTGTGTTTGATCATTAGTCATTTCACTTTTTATAAACGCAGTTCTCTGAGAGTAACTTGATTTGTGTATCAGTGTTGTTATTGTTAATTAAAAATAAAACGGTCAAAAACTTTTGTTAGTGAATAATAAAATATTAATATTAGATGCAAAACGTAATCTTAAAATATAGTGAACAGAATCATTTATTGTCTGTGATGGGGAAAAAATGTCAAATTGCTTCACACGATGGCTTTATTCACTGTCTAAAAATCATTTTGGGAAATAAAACTGGGATAAAATATACTGATCAAAAATGAAAATCAAAAATGAATAAAAATATCATATTAGATGGAAAAACGTAAGCGAAAATTAGAAATGTTGCCTTGGAATCTAACTGAAATAAGTTGAAATTGAAGTACTCAAAAAATAAATTAAAGAAAAATATAAAAATTTAAAATGATAAAATCATATAACAAAATGACTAAAACGTTAACTAAAAACTGAAAATATAAATATAATGGTAAATTAATAATATTAAATATAATATTAATAAAATATGAAAAAGAATCAAATATTATGTCAGATTAAAAGCTTAAATGAAAATTAGAAATGTTACCTTGGATTCTAAATAAAGGACTAGAAGTACTAAAATGACTTGTTGATAAAAAATGAATTAAAGCTAAACTTTTAACTTAAAATCTCAAAAGCATGTAACAACATTAACTGAAAATATCAAGAAAACCTCATTTAAAATAAAAAAAGCTATGATGGTAAATTAATAATACTAAAAAACATCTAGTGACATTTCACGAATCAACCCTTGTGGGATTTTAACCACCAGCCTTAGAGTTTCCAGCCCACCTTAATAGTTTCATCCCAAAATTATGTCTTTGCTGAATGATCACTCACTTATGATCGCAATAACTATTGAAGTAAAACGTGTGTCTCTGTTTTTAATGTCTTAGGGAGAGTTTTGCAGCTTTGCGGTGGAAGAATTGTGTGATGAAAACATCAGTGATGGATCTCAAAGTGGAACCTATGGACATTGATTACGACCAGCCGCCTCCCCTCCAAGTGTTCGCTCACACCTCGACTCTACACGGCATCTCTCATATCTTCTCCTATGAGAAGATCACGGCCAAATGCTGCCTCTGGGTGGTGTTTTTCCTCAGCTCACTGACCTTTCTCATGTACGTCTGCGTCGATCGCATTCAGTTCTACCTGGAGTACCCTCACGTCACCAAGCTGGACGAGATCACGACGCCCATGATGGTTTTCCCAGCGGTGACGATTTGCAATCTCAACTCCATCCGCTTCAGCAGGATCACACGCAACGACCTGTATCACGCGGGCGAGCTGCTGGCGCTGCTCAACTCCAGGTTGGTGAATGTGTATCAGTCGAGGGGCTGTGGTTAAGTTTTAATAATGAGCATGAGTCACTCGCTCAGTAGATTATGCTCTCGTATTCCCTGCATGAATGCAAAAGCACACTGGAGTGTAAATGATTAGCGTGCTTTTATTGAACTTGAGGAGCGGAAATGAAAATGCAGAGCCCTGATGCTGAAGTCATGATATTGTATATATTTCTGTCGCTCCTGCCTCTTCATCCTAAGTGCTTCTCTGGCAAATTGAAAGATGCAGTCTGATTATTGTTCATTTTTTAATCGTGGAAAGTGCACTCCAGTAGGGGTTTTGCTGCGAAGAACCATTTTTGGTTTCACAAAGAAACTGTCAGTGATCAAAAGGAATAGTTCACCCGAGAATTAAGGCCATTCCTCAGGCCGTCCAAGATGTAGATGTGTTTGTAGATCAGACTGGATTTGAAGAAATTTAGCATCGCATCACTTGCTCACCAATGGCTCCTCTGCAGTGAATGGGTGCCGTCAGAATGAGAGTCCAAACAGCTGATAAAAACATCACAGTAATCCACAACACTCAAGTCCATAAATTAATGTCTTGTGAAATGAAAAGCTGTATGTTTGTAAGAAACAAATCCATCATTAAGGCGTTTTAACTTTAAACCGTCTCTTCTGACCAAAATACGGGTCACTAATCCATAATAACGCTTCCTCCAGTGCAGAACGCCAGTTGTCCTCTCACATCAAAATCTACCAACATATTTATTTAGGACTGTTTTGGCTTGTAAACAGTGCTTTTTCTGTGCATGTTTCTCTCCTGATTCAGATGAGATTACTTTTTCACTAGAGGAAGCAATATTATTGATAGAGGAATCATATTTTAGCCAGGTAGAGGCCATTGTTTAAAATGAAATAAATTAATCAAGACGTGTTTTTATCACAAACACAGTTTTTTTTGCTTAATAAGACGATGGATTACTTGTGTGGATTTTTGTGATGTTTTTATCAGCTGTTTGGACTCTCATTCTGACGGCACCCATTCACTGCAGAGGATCCATTGGTGAGCAAGTGATGCTATGGTAAATTTCTGCAAATCTGTTCCGATGAAAAAAACTAACTCATCAAACATCTTGGATGGCCTGAGTAAATTTTCAACAAATTTCCATTTTTGGGTGAACTATTCCTTTAAGAAGATTTTAATCATCTAAAGAACCTTTTTCTAATATAAAGAACCTTTTGTCCAATGGAAAGGTTCACTGGATGCTAAAGGTTCTTTACGGGACCATACATGCCAATAAAGAACCTTTATTTTTTAAGAGACATGTAGACCGTGTATCATCAGATTATATGGGTCTTTTCTGGATTGCTGAAGTGCAACTCCCAAATTAAAAAATCATATTAAAATGAAATCTTTGGCATAAGAATCAGTATCCGCTTCCATCTGGCATCAGGAAGTCGTGATTTAGTTACTGCAGTGTTGTAACACCCGGCAGCTGTGATGTGATGTGGGTTTGAATTGGACTTCAGTCACGCCTGCTTCTGCATTCCAAGTGCTTCTGCACAGTGATACACACACTCTCCTTGTCTCAATTTTATTCTGTATTTGGTCTAGTGTGGCACTTTTCGACATGTGACTTTCCTTCTTCCTCAACGGACAGCTGAAAAGAGCATGCACGAAGTCGTGATTTAGTTACTGCAGTGTTGTAACACCCGGCAGCTGTGATGTGATGTGGGTTTGAATTGGACTTCAGTCACGCCTGCTTCTGCATTCCAAGTGCTTCTGCACAGTGATACACACACTGTGCAGAAGCTTTGCTGCATCAAGGGCACAAAATAAATATTGACATTGTGCCATCATTTAGGCTCAGTTATGAGTGTAGTCAAATTGAGATTCAATCTAGAGTTTGCCTCTAAATTCTGCATGTCTTTATACTATAGAACCTGTTCTGTCATAATTTACTAAAACCTGACTTTTACTAAAATTGACTTCTTTTCTTCTGTGGAACACAAAAAAGCTGAAGAATTTTGCAACAGCTCTTTTCTTCCATAATGTGACATACATCCTAGTGGTATTCTAGTATTATTTATATACAATTTTAGCTTTTATTTTTGTATTTTCGGTTAATTTTAAAGGGGTCATATGATGTGATTTCAAGTTTTCCTTTCTCTTTGGAGTGTTACAAGCTGATTGTGCATAGATAAGATCCCTGAAGTTGCAAAGACTAAAGTCTCAAAACCAAAGAGATATTCTTTATCAAAGTTAAGACTCTGCCCCGCCCCCCTAAAACCAGAGGTGTCAAGTAACGAAGTACAAATACTTCGTTACCTTACTTGAGTAGAAATTTTGGTTATCTATACTTTACTGGAGTAATTATTTTTCAGCCGACTTTTTACTTCTACTCCTTACATTTTCACGCAATTATCTGTACTTTCTACTTCTTACATTTTAAAAATAGCCTCGTTACTCCTATTTCGTTTCGGCTTGTTTTCATTCCGGCTTGTCATCGTTCAAAAAAAACAAAAAAAAAACCTATCCAGATAAATCGCGCCATCCGGATAGAGTGAATTTGATTGTGGTTGGATGAGAAGTATAAACATATACCATTCCGACACCCTATTGGTTTGTACGCGATCCATCGCATCCATCGCAGAGGTGGGGTAATGCACAATAGGCCCCTGTGGAGCGGCCTAAGCTTTTGTCCTTAATGGCATTTTTTTCCTTACATTACTCTTACTTTTATACTTTAAGTAGTTTTGAAACCAGTACTTTTACTTGAGTAAAAAGTACAAAATAATGATCTTTAAAAAAGCATCATATGACCCCTTTAACTTCATTTTTAATTATAATTTCTATATCTGTAAGTCTGGAGTGATATGGCAGTTAATATATTAATAGATTTAAACTATACTTAGTATGAAATAAATGTATTTTAAATACATTTCTTTTTTTACTACTTAATAAAAAGATCTATATACAATGAATAAACTCCATGAAATTAGCCCCAATGTTGGAAAAAGAAATGTCTATCAGTTTTCCAACCGAAGGGACCAGATTGTTTATACCCACTTTAGAATAGGTCATTCCAGGATGACACACAAGTTTTCAATACTATGAGAAGATCCTCTCTGCCAAAACCCTTTATCAATGAAGCATGTTTTATTAGATTGTGCTGGTTTTAACCCTGTGAGAAAACGTTTTTTATTCAGTCAATTCTTTCAAAGAGATTTTTAACAGAGTTAAGCCAAATACATTTTTAGAGTTTTTAGTGAAAATAAATTATAAAAACCTTATATATGACCCTGGACCACAAAACCAGTCTTAAGTGTCAGTTTTTTTAAATTGAGAACCATCTGAAAGCTGAATAAATAAGCTTTCCATTGATGTATGGTTTGTTAGGATAGGACAATATTTGGCCGAGATGCAACTATTTGAAAATCTGGAATCTGAGGGTGCAAAAAAATCTAAATATTGAGAAAATCGCCTTTAAAGTTGTCCAAATTAAGTTCTTAGCAAGGCATATTACTAATCAAAAATTAAGTTTTGATATATTTATGGTAGGAAATTTACAAAATGTCTTCATGGAACATGATCTTTACTTTATTTTTGGCATAAAAGAAAAATCGATAATTTTGACCCATACAATGTATTTTTGGCTATTGCTACAAATATACCCCAGCGACTTAAGACTGGTTTTGTGCTCCAGGGTCACATATAATTAAGCCATAAATGTTTCTCACCACAAAAGCTGGCATGACGTTAAACACAAACAAACAAACTCTTAATAAAAAGTTCATTAAAAAAACAATATTAAAGCAATGCATTTTGCACTAGGTTTGACAACTTTAATAAAAGCTTTAATATCCATGGAACTTTTTCATTGCATTAAAGGTTCTTTATAGTGGAAAAGGTGAAATGTTCATTGAAAGGTTCTTTTTTTTAAAACCTATTGAGAAATTTTAGTTTTAAGAGTGTACTCTCATGTTCTTCTGTTTTTTTTTTGTTGCCTGTCTCTATAGACATGAGATTCGGGACGCTCACCTAGTTGAAGAAAGCGTGATGGAGGTTCTCAAGAGCAAAGCAGACTTTCGCTCCTTCAAGCCGCGACCCTTCAACATGTGGGAGTTCTATAATAGAACAGGACATGACATAAAAGACATGCTGCTCTCCTGCCAGTTCAGAGGTTCTCCGTGTCGACCCGAAGACTTCAGCGTGGTGAGGCACTCTAGGGATGCACAGTGATAGATTTCTTTGAGCTCTTTTCACTTCAAGTCCCATTCTGCAGCCCTGGTGTATTTATTTGATGCAAATCTCTCGGAGCGCTCAAGGCTTTTTCTAGGTTTCAGCCAAATGCTGGGGTGTGATATTTGACAGTCCAATCATTTACGCCGCTGGAATGAAGTTTGTAGTTCTCGAGATTTCCCAGGCTTCACATTGTGCTGTTGAGTTGTTTTATGGCTTTCATTTCAGCAACACTAACAAAAAGCAACAAAAAAAATACCCTTTACTTTAAATGTGTCCGTCTACATGGTACAACCAGAGCTCAACTGTAAAGATGGCATGATGGCCTGAGGCTAATGTGAGGGAGGTTTGGCCAGAACTGTCAATTCAGTTCAGTTTGCATGCAGAGCAGCTGTTGTGCGAGTAGAAGTGCATTGACATTTTTTTTGTACACTACGGTCCAAAAGTTTATGCTCTGTAAGATTTTTAAAATGTTTTTGAAACATCACCATGGCTGCATTTATTTGTTTAAAAATACAGCAAAAATAGGAATATTGTGAAATACTATTACAATTTAAAATAACTATTTGCTATTTGACTATATTTTAAAATGTAATTTATTTGTGATGCAAAGATCTGTAAAGTTACAAAGCTCAAAGTTCACTTCAAAAGGAGATGTTTTATTTAATAGAAATCACTTTTTAAAAACTACAACGAACGACTCGTTAGAGCCTGTTCTAGTACACCCCCAAAACAAAATCAAGACTTTGTAAAAGAGCATAATTAGGACCCCTTTAAAGAAGATAGTAAATTAAAATGTTTGCCAGGGCAAATGCATTTATGTGTGTGGCAGATACTTTTGTCAAAAGCAAATTAAAAGCATTTTATCTGTGAAGTGTTTTCTGGGAATCAAACCCATGACCTTGGCAGTGCTAGTACCAGGCGCTTCCAATTGAACTACAGGAATGCAAATTAAAGTCTGTCAAATCTGAACTGCAATAAGTACAAATTTGAACTATTGACCCGACCACTGCAGCAGAAAATAAACATGAATACCTTGTTTTTTTGTGCATGTGCCATGTAGTCTTTTAAGCACATTGAAAAGAAATTGGTGTATGCTTACTTTGAAACAGTTTTAACTCAGAAATGACTTATTTTACAAATATTTACAAAGAAAGTAAACAAGTAACAATGAATTAAAAAATGAAATTCTGACTTTTTTCCTCTGAATTCTCAGATTTGGGGAAAAAAGTTTTGAATTGTGAGATAAACTCAGAATTGCGAAAAAATTCTGAAGTGTGAGATATAAGCTAAGAATTGTGAGAAAAAAGTCAGAATTATGAGATATAAATTCTGAATTGTGAGGGGGAAAGTCTGAATTGTAAGATATAAACTAAGAATTGGTAGAAATGTGTCTGAATTGTGAGGTATAAACTTAAGAATTTTTGGGGGAAAAGGTCTGAATTGAGAGATATAAACTGAATTGCGAGGAATAAGTCTAAGGGTGCTTTCACACTTGGTTCGATTGCTTGGTCCGAACCCGAGTTCGATTGCTCCCCCCTCCCTCTGCCCCCACTGGACTGTGTTCACATTATATTATTTGGGTCCAAACTGCGGTTCGTTTGCGTCATCAAGCCAGCAGCTGTTTACCCCGTTGATGACGCAGGAGAAGATGGCAAAATGCGTAGCATTGCTCTCTTCAATTTTATATTTATGCCTTTGAACCGTTGGTTTTGTTTCCAAAGCTTCAGTACATAACGGCACTTACGTCTGCCTTATGCAAATGCTCTAAAGAACTCTGAAGGCGAATAGAAATGAGATATACAGCTCTCTGCTTGCAGCGCGTCAGTCACGCTCGTCAGGAATGTGAGTAAAACACACACAAACACACATTTTTATCAAATAATACGTCATTAATAGCGGTTCACTTCCGTGATTTGGTACGATTGCGTTCACATCAGCAGCGAACCGTACCAGAGTTCACTTGAACCGTACCCCAGACCACCCTTTTAAGCGGACTCGGGTACGGCTCGTGGGTGCGCACCCGAGTTCGGAAGACAGCGTTCACATCATCCAAACGTACCGAACTCTGACGTCAATCGAACACGGGTACGGACCAAAAGTGCTAGTGTGAAAGCACCCTAAATTGCGAGATATAAACTCAGAATTGTAAGAAATTGTCTGCGTTATGAGATATAAACTCAGAATTGTGAGAAAATTGTCTGCGTTACGAGATGTAAACTCAGAATTGTGAGAAAATTGTCTGCATTACAAGATGTAAAATCAGAATTGTATGAAAATTGTCTGCGTTACGAGATGTAAACTCAGAATTGTGAGATATAAACTCAGAATTGCGAGGAATAAGTCTAAATTGCAAAATATAAAGTCAGAACTGCGAGGAATATGTCTAAATTGTGAGATATAAACTCAGAATTGCGAGGAATAAGTCTAAATTGCAAAATATAAAGTCAGAACTGCGAGGAATATGTCTAAATTGCAAAATATAAAGTCAGAACTGCGAGGAATATGTCTAAATTGTGAGATATAAACTCAGAATTGTGAGGAATAAGTCTAAATACGAGATATAAACTCAGAATTGAATTGAATATAAAAGTTTGAATTGACCCTTCACAAAGATAACGCATAACGCAGTTAATATCCGACAAGCCATGCCGTTCTCACGCCAGACATTGTGAAAATACATTGCAGAGCAAAGAGGAAACTGACAACGCGCTGACGGACAAGACAAAGCAGGTTATTTTGGTGTAAAACAAAGCCTCAGCTTTCAGATTTTGTCATTTTTTAAGAAATTCAAACAATAAATACCATTTATGGCTCCTTATTTGTCATGACCGACTGCTGTAGAGCCTCAGTTCAAGCAGCGTGTGAACCGA